>NC_135541.1:4611860-4913735 GCF_045843805.1 Urocitellus parryii
CCTTCTAGATGGCTCATAATATGGGGCTTTTATTTAATTATCCTTTTCTTGTAATCTGCAGCTGACATTCTGTCCTGTATCCTAATCTTCTTTGGAGCAAAGGGGAAGCTTTGCTTTCCAAACCAAAAGACAGGAGTTTGCCCGAGGAAGCGCTTTGCTGTGCCTCTGAGGGGCTCAAAGGGCCTGGGACGAAGCTCAGATGTGGTTTGATAGAGTGAAATGGGAAACGGGAGTCTCTGGTGACATGCTCCACGCAGATCACTCGGGCCTCCGGTCGCACCCCAGCGGGGGACACTGGTCTTCACAGGTGCCGCAGACCCTAGTCAAACAGGGAGGTCTCATGATGGTGCCGTCACCGCTTTGCTCACCTCCAGTGGTTCAGCAGCTCTCAGGATGCAGTCTTCACACACCACGTGCTGAGGCTTATGGCGGGTGGTTCTGGTTAGGCAGGTAGGCACAGGTACGCACAGGTAGATGCAGGTGATATACAGAGGTATACACTAATATATGTAGTTAGGCACAAGTATATGCAGGTGTTCACAGGTATGCCCAAGTGTACACGGGTATGCATAGGTAGGCACAGATATATGTAGGTGTACACAGGCACGCACAGGTGTATATAGGTTTGCAGAGGTGGGAGAGGCATGCACCGGTGTACAAGGGTATGCACAGGTGTGCAGAGGATCGCTGCTCCTCACGCCTTCCTCTCAGCTCTCCTGCTTCCTCCTGATGAGCAGGGCTTCGGGGGGGCTTCCTGCTTCCTTTTCCAGGTGCGCGGGTTCCCTGGGTGGGGAGTGCGTGCAAGGCTGTACTTTCCTCTCCATCTGGTCACTGAGAGAAGGCAGCTCCCAGCCTCCGCAGGCCTCCTCCTGGTCAGGCCCCGCCCCGTCCGTGCTTCTCCCTCACGCTTGCCCCCCTGCTCCGTCCCCTCTCCTCCCCAGTCACGGGGGAGGTGCCTCTGCCTTGCTGTCCTCACCTTCCGACCTCCCAGCAGCACTCACCAGGCCAGCCAGTCCCTTCTTCTGGAGCATTCTCTTCTGGATGTCCCCTGGCCACCTCCCTCGTGGCCTGACCTTTGCAGCCCGGTGTCTTCAGCTCTTCAGCGGTGGACCCCCTGGACTTCCCAGGCCTTCTCTCCTCGGCCCACATTCTTCTGGGGTCTTCCCATCCAGTCCCAGGGCTCTGAATGCCAGGTCAGGGAGACACGTTCACATTCGGCCTTCTGCCCTGACACGGCCCCCCGCACCAGAGGTCACCCGCCCCCGCTCAGCCCCCTCTGGCAGGGACGATCTGCTCCTCAGACTCCCTTGGCCGCGGCCGTTCTCTTGAGATCCTCCCGGAGCCCACTCTCCTCCCGGCCTCCGTGGCACAGGACGGCCGCCCAGGGCTCAGGCCACCTCATTCCCCTTTCCCTGCTGCCCGCCCCACCCAGGGGACTCTGAGCCCATCTCGCTCTCGTTTCCTGCCCAGGCCCAACCCTGGCTCCCCTGCCCGTGCCGGGGCTCTTTCCTCTCCGCGTGGTCCATGCCCAGGATGCAGCCAGAGCAGCCAGCTGAATCTCAGGTCCCATCGCGTCCTGCTCACATTCAGTACCTTCCACACATCGCCAGGCATTTCAAGTAACAGCCACAGCCTTCCCGCCCTCCAGGGCCCGCCCCACCCGACCTTCACCTTCTTCCCTGCACCTCCAGCCACGCTGGCTGCTTCTGCTCCTGAGTCGAGCCCAGCGACTGGGTGCCTCAGGACCCTTGGACATGCTCCTCCCTCTATCTAGAGGCCGATCTAGACCCTACACGGTTGGCTGAGATGCAGGTCTCAGCTCAGCTGTCAGCTGTCATCAAAGCCCTGGGTGCCCCAGCTCTCCGGCACAGCACTGCTCCCGGCTCCTGACATTTCATGATGAAGTGTTGAAGATACACAGAAAAGTTGAAAGAATTTCACAAGCACCATATGCTGCCACCAGCCTCGACTGCTGGCATGGGGTCGCTCCTGTGCACACGCACCCAGCGGCCTGTCTGTTCACTCTTCATGCAGGCCAGAGTCGCAGGCCAGCAGCCCTCCCCCACGTCCTTGGCACGGGTCTCCCCGACCCAGGGTCACGGTTTATGCATAGCTACAAATGAGCGTCCTCAGTGAGTTTGAACCCACACACGCACCGCCATGACGCCAGCCCACGTTCAGGTCCGGAACAAGACCATCCCTCCAGAAAGTTCCCTCATTCCCAGCAGCCCCTCCCCCACGGAGCACTAGCGTCTGCTGCTCTAGAGCCGTGTCCGAGCCTCTTTCCCTCCGCGTGACCTGGTTACACACGCCTCGTCCCTCCTTGGGCCTGGGTTCCATCTTTCCAAAGCAAGCTCCACGGGGCGGGGCGCCTCCCACCCAGCCCCCTCACTGTCCCCAGTGCCAAGCTTGGCACACAACTGCTCATGGGCCAGGTAGGGTGATTGGGGTCTGGCCCACCCAGCAGGCAGGCTTCCCCAGGGCAGGGCAGGCCATGGCTTCCTGGGGCTTCTCCAGACTCCCACACCACATGGCTGCAAAGGGGCCCAGCTGTGCCCACAAGCACCAGAGTCCGAACAGGGTAGACTTCAGAAAGGACTAACTGTGCATTCCCCTCCTTCAATCCCACCCCCTCCATCCTCTGCCTGTCCTCCGTAAAGGAAGAGTATTGTGCGTAAACTGGCCTGGTGTGGCCGCAGTGAAGGTTCAGAGTCCTTGGGATCCCAGGAAGTCTTGCCCTGGGGACACAAGGCAGAGCTGCTGTGAGGTGAGGTGGAGGAGTGAGAAGGGCATCAGAGCAGACGTGTTCTCAGGAAAACGGCCAGTTCTGAAGAACTGAGCCGCCCCCGGGCTCTCTGTGCCTTTCTGTGTGGCTCTGGGGCTCAGGACACGCCTGTGGGAAGCCCCAGCTTAGGCCCCTGAGGCAGGTGGTCTCGGAGCCCACACCCCTGTCCCAGAGGGGATAGAAACTGTGCGTCATGCCCACCCGGGTGTGCCTGCCCCAAGCCCACCCTCCCTGGGGAAGGGTCTCTGGGTCTCCCAGGCCGACCACAGTCCCCGGAGGCCCGGAAAGGGCCCCTCTCTGATGCACTGTGAAGGCCCAGGCCTTGGTGGTCACATGCCCGGGATCCTGGCCCCACTTCAGAGCCATGCAGAGCCGCGTCACTGGGGGCTAACTGGCCCCAACTTGGGCCCTCTTTCCTACCCTGGAACAGCGCCGTCCACATAAAGGTTCAGAAGCACTCGATGGCCACACACCGGGCTGGACGCAGGCAGGACCGGGAGCATGACACTCAGGGCTGCTGTCACGAGGGCTCTGTTGTCAAACCCAGGCCATAATCCCCGCTGGACCCCACGGGGAAGGACACGGTCCTGGGTCCTCCCCTCTCTGTCACCTGGGCCGGGTGGAGATGTCCGCTCCCCACGCCCCTGCCCCCAGCTCTAGGACCACCCCAGGACAGCTCAGGCCCGGATCCAGCTCGGTCCGAGAAGCCAGCATTCAGAACCCTGCCAGCAGGCTGCCACCCTCGGCCCGCCCGTGCCCTCCTGGCATCCTCTGGCATCTCAGACGGAGACTGGCAGCCCCCAGGGCATCCATCAGGCAGCCACTGGCTGCCATCTGTCCCCCACATCTTCATCGCACCCACCCCTCGGGGCAGGTGCAAGCAGCCACTTCTGTGGCCTGGGCTCCCCCATCACACCGCCACTCCCTGCTTCCTGGAAGCCGCTGCTTTGGTGACAGCTGGGGGAGGGAGGGGGTTCCGGGCAGGGCGCCCCTCCAGCCAGAGTCGATCCTGAAAGTTAAACTGTGCACGGCGCAGGGCGGAGAGCTGCAGCGGAGTCCAGCTGCTGGGCCTCTGGGGCTGGGCGGACTCTGACGTTCCTTGTCAATGTCACTGGCAGGACCCTCCGTTGCAGGTGGAGTGTGACATCCAGAAGGCGGCCTGCACTGCACAGGGACACTCCCTGCAGTCCCTGCTCCCTCCAGGCCAGGGGGTGGTCTCCCTGCACTTCAGAACTTGGGCAGTGCCAGCAGGACCTCACAGACCAGCTGCCTGACCCCCGGGGAGGTCAAGGGAACCAGTGACTTACCAGGAGCTGGGCTGGAACCCTGCTTCCTGACTGCCGGGCCGGGCCCCCTTCTGGGACACCCCTCCACCCAGAGACGTGTGTGATCCACAGCCTTTCCAACATTCCAGGCCAGCTTCCCGGCCGCCCCCGCTGGTGCCTGATCAGAGAATGCACACTCCGACATTAGCCCAAGTCGAGCCTAATTAGATAAAAGATCATTCGGCTGCCAGAGACCAACCCGGCTTTCCCAGCCCCAGAAATGACGTTCGAATCCAACTGCTGTGGGGATGGCGACCGCCTTGTTACTGTGGCGGGGGGAGGCAGCCAGGTCTGCCCTGCAAGGCAGTGGTGTGCTGCTGAGTGCCGAGCAACCCTAACGCTAACCCTGACCCTAACCTGCCCACGCCTGGTTGGGGGTCTGCCAGTTTCCGTGCTGTCAATCTCGCGCTGTCAATCTCGCGCTGTCCAACTTGAAGTTACCAGGTGCTCTCCAGCGGCCGGCAGAGTTCTCCAAAACGTGTCAGGCGGTTCCCAGGAGCCGTACAAGTGAGCGCCAGCACAGCTCTGTGTTCTTGCCTTGAGGGGCACAGGCCCGGAGACCCTGCCCACGGGGTCCAGCCTCCCAGGACTGGTTGGTGCCTCTCCTAAAGCTGACCACACTCACGCCTGGGGGAGGGAGAGGCAGGGCCTCCAGGTGAGTCTCCACAGGGACGAGTAATCCGTCACTGTGCTGAGACATGAGTCCAGGGGGGGTCTCTGTCCTCCTGTCCTGCAGCAGCTGCTGCACTCTGCTCCCCCAGACCCAAGGGCCAGTCTGAATCCCCAGCCTGCAGCCTGCCTGTCCCTGCTGTCCCCTCTCTCCTGTCTGGGATGGCCAGGGGTACTTTTCACTGGGTGGTGGGCGTGCTGCTGTTGGGTGCTCTAGGGTGGTCACGGCTGCAGTCTGGGGGAGCAGAGCCTTTCCTCCCAGGCTCCCTCCCCAGGCAGGGTCCCGCTCCTGAGATGCCCTGGAGAGAAATCCCCCAGGCCTGCCTTCCCATCACTCCCAGGGTCTGGGTGTGAATCCGTCTCTGCCCCTTATTTCCTGGGGGAAGTAGCTTAAACTCTCCCTCAGTTCTCCCTGAGCTGGGAGAAGGCCTGCAGTAGCCTCTGTAGGGGCGGACCACCTGGTCCCTTCCACCCCACGTGGTCCCCCACAGCCTGGCTCAGGGGTGGTATTCAGTCCTTGACAAAGAACAGAGAAGCAAAGTTTCATAAAGAACCAGTGGCCCAATGTCAGACTTCCCAGGGCATTCTTAACCTCCAACCTAAGGAGGGGACCCAGCCCCTGGCCTGTCCTCCACCTGCTCACTGCCTCTCATCTGGCTCTGTGCTGTGCTTCATCTGGGGCCTTCACTGCCCTCTCTGTGCAGTTCTGCCACGGGACACCCCAGGCCCCACGGGGAGGCCCTGTAGCTATTCATCAGAGCTGTGGTCACTTTCTATTACCTCCTCACCTCCTCCAAGGGACACAGATACAGAAATAGCTGCCTTTGCGTTTACTGGGACACTTCCCATCCCCCGTCTAGATTCCCCCTGGATGCCAGCTCCTGGGACCAGGGCCCCCCTGCACTGGAGACCAGTGCTGCTGTGAAGCTGGGCCAGAGCGTGGGGAGCTCTTGGTGGGATGTGGGGTGGGTCCAAGGCTGGTCCTGGAGTCCACACCACCTCAGCTTCACTGGGGGCCAAAGGCTGCAGTGGGGCGGGGGTCGGGGGCGACAGACCCACCCTTTCTACCCAGCCTTTCTGCCCGTCTCCACGCTCTCTCTCACATGCTCATTACCCTACACATGGTCAAATGCAAACACAGACACACATGCACATGTGCATGATACGCACACACACGTGTACACACACATGCACACACATCCAGAGTATACACATACAGGCATGTATAGCACATGTATATACCCGATGCACACATGTACACACATATGTACCCAGGCACACGTAACACGTACATGTGTTCATGCATGTGCTACATATAACACACAGGTGTGCGATATACATGCATGTATACACATACACATTTACATACACACACGTATACTCAGTATGTAACGCATTGATGTGTGCCTGTGTGCGCCTATACATGCAGAGCACCCAATACTGCACACACATAAACACACGCACACTCGTGCATACACAAGCCATCTGTGTGCATCACATCCATGCCCATCCATGCCCTACCACCCCAGGACCACCTCCTGGCTCCTCTGTAAGGAGGGTCACAGAGCCTGCGGTGGGGCAGGGCCAAGGCCCCCTGTCCAGCTAGGAGCAGGGAAGGAGGCCCAGAGCCATCCTCCCCCAACACAATGGCCCAGGAGCAAGGGTCTCCTCTGGAGAGAGTTGGGGGTTACTTAGCAACACTTACCGCCATCTTCTTCACGTGGCAGAGAGGCGCCTATGAGTTGAAGGCCACGGGTCGGAGGGGAGGGCAAGTGCTCCTCTGGGGTCAGGCGGAGCTCCCACTCAGTCCCCCTGCTAGTCTTGCCACTCCCAGGTTTTTCATGCAAACCGACCGTCCACTGCCTGCTTCTCTGAGGATGCCGGCAGCCGGGGCTCTGGGGCTCTGGCTGCTGCTGAAGTTACCTGAATGAGGGGAGTCCGCTGGGCGGGGCGTCCTAATGCAGAGAAAGCTGTTTCTACAGGGCGGTGGGAGCCCCGTTCCGTCTTCCAGCATCCAATGGAAGCACAGGGGTTTGGGGGTTGCAGGTGGTAGGGAGGAAACTGAGGGCACCTAAGCCACACACCTACCCCTGACATGGACAGGTGACTCCGCTCAGCCTCAGCAGGACACTTTAGCTCAGGCAGGAAGCCCCCGGGGTGAGCCCTCCTCTGCACCAGCTCCCTTCAACAGGGCCCGCTAGCTCCCCCCTGCAGGAAAAGAGCCACCTGCACCAAGCCTGCCTGCTGGGCCTGCCCAGCTCTGCCCCTAGGGTCCAGGGCCACTGCTTCCTGAGCAGCCCTCTGCTGTCCTGCCCTGTCCTGCCCTCCCCTCCCCACCCTCCCTGAAGACAGACACCTTTAGGGAAACGTTCCCAGTTGAATGTGGTTCCGTGTTTGGACCCAGGCTCACTGGGAGTGGCAGCTCTCCCTGGCCACACAGCCTGAAGCCAGAGACAGACAGGCGTCCCGGCTCCCCAGGGCCCAGGGTGCCCCACGGCACTGCCGCCTCCCTCTCACGTCTCAGCATGTGGTGCTACTGCCCCCTGTAGGGACGTGTCCAGGAGACAAGGGACTCCCGGTCACCTGCTCCTGAGATGAGAGGCACAGGGCAGCTCTGCTCTCCCCGTAGTTACCAGTCCTCAGGCCAAGTGGACGCTTGGGCCTTTCAAAGGGGCTTGCAAACCCTGTGCCCACAGCTCTTCCCTGAGGGTAAAGTCGTCCTGGCCGTGGAAGGCCCGGACCCCGCTGGCCGCCCGGGGTTCTGGACTGCGAGCGCTGGCCTCCACCCCTGTAGGCGAGGCCGTCACCTGTTCCTCCAGGAGCAGCGTGTCATGTGCCACTGGTGTCCTCCCACACGTGGTCCCAAGGCCATCCCACATGCCCCCTGGGGCACACGGAGGGTGGAGAGGTGTCACGCGGAGGAGCTGCTGCCCCCCCCCCCCCCCCCCGACCAGGAGACCCTGTCCCCGGGAGGCAGGACGATCTGGTGAGATGCCGCCAATGGTAACCAGGCCGTGATGACACCCGACCTCCTCCCACCAAGGACATCACCCAGCCCTCACCTTGGGTGGGTTTCTGAGTCCTTTAGACTTCAGCTTCTGCCTATGAATGGCTCCTTAGGGCTTGCCTTGTTGGAATCACAGAGGCACATAACAATGGCTCCCTTCGTTCGTCCTTCCTGTGACCCTGTGAAAGTCCCTCTCTGGGTCTCAGCTTTCTCATCCAAGAAAAGGAGATGTGGGTCCTAAGCGCACAGCTTCCCCTGTCTGGAGTCCAAGGGCCTGCTGTCCCAGGCTCCTCTCTCCTCCCTCTCCTGTGGCCACCTCCCGTTCCGCCCTGTCCTGGCTCACACCCAGGTTCTATAGGGCCAGCGTCCCCCACAGCTGCCCGAACCCGCTGTCCAGAGGCAAGTCCCCTGCTCCCTTTCCACTGCTGAGGAGTGGAGCAGCGCAGATGGTGGGCCCCGTGGCACCTCAGTAGGGCCATTAAACCCAGAGCCGTGATGCCTTTCAGGGGCCTCGTGGTGGGGACTGTCTCAAGGCCTGGCTTGGCTGATTCAGAAGCAGGTTGTGTATGGACAACGGTCCATGTAGAGCCATGGCCACAGGCCTCGCTGGACTGGAGTCTTGTTTCAAGGAACTAGAGGGACGCACACCTTGCATGTCATTAGAGGCCAGGTGCTGGGGACAGTGGGAAGGACCAGGCCCCAGGAGGCTTACGGTGGGTGGAACAGAGATAGGAAGAGACTCCCAGGCGACCTGATGGCAAGTTCCCCAGAGAGCAGACCTACCGTGGCTTCGCCTGGTGTGGGAATGTGGACTTTCATGTGTCCAGACTTTGAAGTGGGGCTGTCCACCCCCCTGAGGCTGGAGAGGTGAGGGTGACCCCTGTGCCCTTCCACAACACGGGGAAGTTTCCACACCAGCGTCCCCTGATCATCCCATGACCAAGCAGAGGTTGAGACGCGTCCTTCACGTGCCCCATCCCTGGTCCCTCACTTCTGCTGCTCAGCAGGGGGTGACTTTCAGCGGCAGCGGAGGGCACTGGGATCTCAGTGGAAATGGGCACATGCTTGGATGTGGGCTCTCCTGGGCCAGCCGCCCTGTGTCCCGCCGGCCAAGCTGTCCCTCAGCAGCCACTCTGCCCAGGTGATGGCATTCTCCTAGAAGTGACCTGGTCATCCCGATTAATGCCAGAGAGTGTGGTGGGAATAACAGATCTCCTCCCCACACCCAGGATCAGGCTCCTCGCGGCCAGCTGCACACCGAGCTCTTGCTGTGTTTCTGGCCTCCTGTCCATCTGCCCAGGAGCACAGCACACAGCCCTCGGTGAAGGCCAAACTGGAATTACCAAGAGTGGTGTTCAGAGCTGCCCACTGGTCACACCTGGTCAGTGGCCTGTGTGACCAGAGGCCTTGGTGCCCAGGCACAGCCCTTTCCTGTTGGTGTCTGCGGGAAGGGGCTGCCACGTGGGTGTGTTCTTCACGGTTGGAAGCCTGGGCGTCCACTTCCTGCACTGGGTCTGTGGACACAGACTCCATGGACACTGAGGGTGAAGGCGGCACTCTCCCGGGGGATGCTCTTCCCCTGGGAGTCCAGGAGCCTCAGGCTGAGCGCGGGACCCAGGGCACAAAGGAGGAGAGGCAGCCGGCAACCCCGCTCTGCCCGCGGGGCCAGCTCTCTCTGTGAATGCCGCTCACACGGGTTGTTACTCTTTCATTTTCTTTTGTTTTAGTTTGCAAATAACCTAATGAAGACTCCTCTCATTTTCTTTCCAAAACAAAAAGGAGGCTACAGCCCACGTTCGCTGCTTATCGGAAATCCTCCAAGCTGGTTCACAGTGTGGGGTCTGCACAGTCCCGGGTCACCCTGCCCACTGCGACCTGGGTTGAGCGTCAGGCTGACTGCCCCCTCGGTTCTCACCGTGTCCCTGGGGCGGGGGAGCTCACACTGGGAGGGTGCGCCTCCAACAGCAGGGGCCGGGGAGCCTGGTCCCAGGCTGTCTGGGGAAGTCCCCTGAAGCCCCACTTAGGGTTCCGATGGACAGAGGAAACGGTCCCTGGCGTGTTCAGTGGGCACCACCCAAGGTCCAGCTGCGTCACACGGGACACCGTGTGCATGTGTGGCCATTAGTTAAGGTGTCTGGGAGGGAAGAAGGGAGAGAGCTAAATAATTACCAGCACTCGGGTGATTTTTTTTTCCACTGACTAAGGTTAAAATGAATAGTGTTGATCCGCTGCCCAGGCAGTAGGCTTGTTAAAGGAAATGGTATTTAAAATGATTTTTGAGCCAAAGCAATTTGGCTGCTCCGAGGCGTCCTTTATCTTTTGCTTTCAAGAGGATAATAATGTTTAAAGACGAAGTCGCTCATGCCGTTTCCTGTCGGGAAGCCAGGCGGTGACGGGCAGCTCTTCCTCTAGTTTGTTTACTTGCTCCGTGATGGGAAATGCAAACTGAACAACTGAACGGTCCCTCTGCAGAGCCTTGGTCTTCGCACCAAACAGCCCTGCGCCGCGGTGGAAGCTGTGTCCGCGGCCAGGGCCAGCGCTCCCCAGAAGCCAGACACCGTCTCGGCCCATACTGTGGAGACCAGGGTTTCACCCAGCGTGGAAAGAGCCCCCAAACAGGAAGCTCCTGACCACTTCCTGCACTGGGTCTTTGAGGGGTCCCAGGTTGAGGGGAGGGAGCGTCCAGGATGGGAGAGCTCCCATTGCCCAAGGGGTGTCTGCCCCTCCGAGAATATGATGGAGCGCCCCAGTGGGGAAGGTGCTGGGCCAAACCTCTCGGGAGGCCACCTCTCTGTCGTCCTGTGCAAGTCAGGCAGGGGCGACTGACCCACCTTCCAGACTGCGAGAGGCAGAGAGCACAACTTCCCCACAGGGAGCAAGGGAAGGGGCTGAGGGCCAGGCCTGTCCGGCTGGGCCAGGGAAGGGCTTCTGTGCTCCCATGGGCAGAGGCTGAGGGGCTGGCTCCAGCCTTGGCGGCCAGGGCCTCTCAGCGCAGATGCACACCGTGAGCCCTGTCCCCCTCCTCCTGCAGCTCCCCAGAGCCCCTGCGCACTGTGGGGGAAACATCTTCCATGGCAGTAGACAGGAGACCCCAATGTCCCCTCCTGCATGAGGACTCAAGCCACACTCACACACACTCGCACACTTGTGCACATGCACCGAAGTTCAGGGTGTGGTGCCTGGCACACAACAGCGGCTCCGCACACGGGATCCTTCTCGGACCTTGTCTTTTATTTCGCCAAAGCAGCGCACCCCTCGCCCAGGGAGCAGCGGGTGGAGGGCAGGGCGGGGGAGGGGGCTGTCCTTGAGGGGAGGTTGGCTTATCAGCAAACCAAACCTGGAGTGCTGTCCTTGGGGTTCCTGCCAAGGGCGCCCTGCCATGCATTCCCTTGGGCTGTGTCCTGACCGGAGTCAGACAACAGAGAGAGCCACTAAAGTGAGGGATGGTGAAATGGGGACATACGGGGATTTTGTGGTCTCAACGATACGCTTTTCACTCAGCCTAGGGGTCTCGTACACCTAGTGGGGGTGTGATGCTGCTGCGGCAATGGGGACTGTGGCCTCGCTCCAGTCTCACCTGTGCAGGCACCTACTGCCCTGTCTTGTCCCACGCCACGGGGGCCTGCAAGCCCCTGCGGGCGCAGGCTGAGCAGCGGGATGGCGGCCACGCTCCTGATGCACTTTGAACATGCTCTCCAGCCCTGCCCATTTTTTCTTTGATGGGGAGGTGGCTTTCTGGGTTTTTCTTTCAAGAGATGCAGATTTAATGGACTGTGATTTTTCTCCAGATCTGCTGTTTAAAAAAAAAAAAAAAGGAAAGAAAAGGGGAAAAAAAGGCAGCATTAAAAAAGCAACTCAGAATTTCTATTTGCTCAGGGAAAAAAAAATCTGCTTGCTATTCAGGCCCTAGATTTTCCTGAGAGATTAGTGTACTCGCCTGCCAAGATGTTAGCTAAAGGAAAACACATTTGCTATAGATCAGAAATATTTATCCTTTTCTGGGCAGGAGATCCGAGGAGCCTCGTCTGAATGCCGAGCACCTGGGAATATGAGTGAGCGATGCCCCCGAGCCGCAGGCTGCACCGGGAGGTGGACGGAGGGGCTGGGGGAGGGGAAGCCGTGGGGGTCAAGCCAGGCCGCCAGGCTCTGGGGTGGGTGCCAGGGAACTGGCAGGAAGGGAACAGGAGGCTGGCCCTGCACGCTGGATGTGCCCTGGAGCAGAGGACACCTGCCTTGGTGCCCTGGGAGTGGGGGCCACCCAGTCAGGGGCCCAGGATGGACAATCCCACTCCTGCTTCTTGAAAGAGTCAGGCAGGGGCTCCTGACCCACCTTTCAGACCTCAGAACTGGGGAGCCACTTCCTCTCTGCCTCCTGGCCAGGGCCAGCTCTCGGAGCTTCCTGGCTTCCATGGAGCTCCATGTTATGGCCCCCAAATGATTGCCCCCATCTTTTAAAACCTTCCCTCAAACTGAGCAGATCTTGTTTGGTTGCTGCAGAGGAGTAAGAGATGCAAGCTCATAAATAATGAAGAGACCTAGCCATGGTCCCCCAGCCTCAGGCCTGCAGCCTCGAGGGAGACCAAGGCCAGCCCAGTGTTTCGGGGCACAGGCTGACCACCTGGGGTTTTGCAGTTTTTCTCATTTGGTTTGTGGGTCGTAGATTGCTATGATTAGGATTCATCTGGCCCCTGCGTCTGCTTCTGGGTTCTGTTCAGGGAGGCTCAGGTTTGGGGTGTGGGTTGTGTGGGGTCAGGAAGCAGTGATTTCTTGAGACATCGGAGCCTGTTGTAGGATCATTCATCTTTGCGACCCATTTTCCATTCGTAGAAGCAATTTGCCCCTGACCACCAGCCAGTATGGCCCTTGCCCTAGACCTCTGCTGGACCTGGCTCCAGGGCGTGCCAGGGCTCTTAACGTCTGGCCTCTCACTCTTGGGCCCAGCACAGCCTCTTGTCGTCTGGGGTGCAAGCTGCACCCGACCACTTTGGCTCCTTCCAAGTGAAGGAGCCCATCTGGCATCTCCGAGGGCCCTGGCCAGGTGTGGAGAGCGGATTCCTCCCCAGACCTGCGCATCTGTCAGGAGAGCTCTGCTAACAAGGGTTTGGTTGCCACAAGGACTGCGCCCTTTAACTTGGAGGCCCCTAGATCTTGTTCAAACAGAATTACTCCCGGGGCTTCTCCAGGATAAACCAGCCCAGGAAAGACTACAAATCCCGGGAATTTACGGCGGGCTGCTTGTTCCCACTTACCTATTTTGGTCTGTTCAGAGTGCTTCTGGCTATAATTTCATCTCAGGTGGATGAAAGCTCCTTTCTTCCCCCTCAGAACTGGGGAACCACTTCCTCTCTGCCTCCTGGCCCAGGGCCAGCTCTCGGAGTCTCCCCCAGGCACTGGGGGACCCGGAAAGACAGCTCAGAGCAGGGTGGCCGTCCTCTCCCTGGGCTGTCCCTGTAGGTCGGCCCCACAGGGGCAGTCTGCGTAGGCAGGGGCTTCTTTGCCTTGAAAAGCAGCCCACACGTGGGCGGAGGAGCGGGGGGTGGGGGGTGAGTCCCTGTGGGCTTTCTGCGAGGCGGGGCTGCCGGGACACTCACGCTGTGGCTTTCCAGCGGTGGGGGTTCTGCACAGGGGGTTCTGGTCAAGACCAAGAGCATGTGAGAGGAGGCAGGAGGGGCATGTAGTGCACACAGTCCTCGGGTCTGTCCAGCCTGGGTGTGTGCAGCGACAGGGCAGGTGTGGGCCGTGGCCGCACCTCCACTCGACACCTTGGTGACGGCCACCGTACTGGAGGGTCACGGCTTCAGCAGCACGTCCGGGGTGAACCACCCGTGTCTGGGTGGGGCCTGGGCTGCTTTAGAGATAAAGGCAGGATGAGAGGAGAGCACCCTGCCCTGTCTTATTGTCCCCCTGGAGGAAAGAGCCTGGGAGGCCATGTCATCCCCCTCTGCCTCCCAGGAGGCTGCCATCCAGACTTTTCCAAGAGCCACTTAGGGAGGCCCCGTGGACCTGCACATGGCCACCATGTGGTCTCAGCCCACGCGTCTCCACAGACACACTGCTGTCCTCAGCCATGCAGAGGTGACCCAACTTGGCCAAGGAGACAAGAATCCAAGCCAGGTTCCACCCCCAGGGGACCTGAGGCCCATAACTAGGCCACCAAGGTACCGGCCTTCATCTCTCTGAACGTGAGACTCATCAAGTGGCTCTCTGCTTGTCTTGGCCAAGACGCCTCGGCACAGCCCTGCGCCAGGCAGGCGTGGGCGTTGGGGGTGAGGAGGTGGGAGGGCCTGGCAGTGAACCCGAGGCTGCCGTGCAATACTGCCAGTTTTAGCAAACAGAGATTTGGGGTGTCCCATTGCACTTGAATTTCAGATAGACAACAGATAGAAAATTTAGTGTAAGCGTGTCCTGCACAGAATGTGGATGTACTTACAGAACTGACTTATTGTTTATCTGAGATTCAACTTTAACTGCCTCCTCTGTCTTATCTGGCAGTCCCTGTGTGTGCCTCTCCCTGCTCTTCCTGCGTCCCCGTCCATCCCTTCTTCTGCATACAAGTTTGGGGATGCTGTGATGGACAGTCACCTGCCGGCACCCAGATTCCTTGGCCGCCTCAGCTGGTGGGGCTCTGAGTGCGGCAGAGTCTTCCCTGAGCTGAGAACTTCCAGGCCTCAGCTGTTTGCAGGAAGCCTGTACTCGAGGCTGCAGAAGGGTCTGGAAGCTGAGGGGTCTGCGCTCCTAACTGTGGCCCCAGGTCTCTGGGTGGGAGGATGTGCAGAGCCTCTGCTGGTGTCCCACTCTGGGTTGGGACGAGGAGTACTGCAGAGGAGACTGCGGGTGCCAGGTGGGGTCCGAGGTCAACAGAAGCTGAGGCAGGGGCTGGCTGGGGTTTGCAGAGTGGCCCCCATCCCACCCTCGCCACTTCCCTCTGGCCCCTGGCCAAGGACAACCCCAAACGCACAGCCTCTTACAGAGAAGTGGTTTGGAGACAGTGTCCTTTCTCCAGGCAGGAGCATTTGCAGTCAGGTCTGTGCGTGGAATTTTTATTCCTCGATGCGGCCGCGGCAGGATTTAGTGCACAAGTTCTCAGAGGAACGCATTCAATAAAAATTTGATGGGCTCCGGCAGCTCAGCAGAGTCTCCTTAGGAATTCCAAGTGTTTGCTGGGTCCCTGGCTTGGGCAGGAGCTCAGCCACAGGCTGCAAAGGGCACCTGCAGTGGGGGAGCACCTGGAGGAAGGAGAGGGGCCCTTGTCCCCTGCTTCCCAGGAGGGGCCCCTCCAGGTGGCCGCATGGGGACTCCTTGCCTTTGGCCCCGAGAAGGAGCTAAGCCCCTGGGCTCTGGGGTTGCGGGATCCTGTTGCTCATGAAGGGATGACACTGGACACGGGCAGGAAGCCGGTGCCAGGAGGCCGCAGAGTCAGTTAAGGAATGAGATGAGGGTCCTGCAGGGGCCGCAGGCTGAGCTCCCTGACGCTTCTCTTGGCTAAGCACACGGAAAAGAGCTACTTCCCTTTGAGGGCCAGAAAGAGGAGCGTGGCCCTTGCCCATGGCCATGGCCCATGCCCCACGAGTCGGACTGGGCACAGGGGACCTGGGAGGGCTGTGTCCACTGGAGTCTCCAGTCTCACCTCTTAGCCCAGGCTGGCACAGAGAAGGAAACCAGCCCCTGGCAGTTGGTGGGGGAGGGATGGCAGACTCCGTAGGATGGAGGAGCCCACTGGTCACCCGGCTGGCCACTAGGAAGCCCCAGGCATGGCCCCTATTCACCCTGCCCTCCTCCTGTACCTCCCCCCTGCTGGCCTTCTCCCTGGTGGCCTTACTCCTGATAAGACAGAACCACAGTAGCAGGAGATGCTCCCAGGGCTCTGCTGCAGCTGGAGGGGCAGGGCTGGGGTCAGAGACAAACATCCACAGCATGGAGGACCCCTCCCACCCTCAAAACAGGGCGCTCTAGACGTGTAAATGGAGGAGGGAAGGTGCGGAGCTCCTAGCTGGGCCAGTAAACACCAGAGCCGAGAGCCCACGCCTGCCTTCTCCTGGTGAGCTGTCCTCTGGGTAGCAGGGTGAGGGGCCACCATCCTGTCCCCCTCGGGGGGGTGCACCACCTTGAAGGTGGCCAGGTGCAGTCTGGGGTTGGGGGCAGCATTCCTGGGACAGCCAGGCAGCGCCCTGGGCAGTCTGGCCCACCATCCTCGCAGGGCGGTGAGCAAAGCCAGCCGCAGGCCACCAGAGGTGCTCCTTGGGGCACACCAACCATCCGCCTTCTGCCCACTTGCTTCGGGTTGGGCTCAGCTCTGCTCAGGGAGACTGAAGCGGAAGCCACCCACCTGCAGCTTGCCCTCAACACCCACAGCTCCCGTTGGAGTTCCCTGTGAGTGTGACCTGCCTGTCCTACCCCACTGCCCCCGCTGTCCCTGTGTTGTGAGACAGTGACGTCCATGTCCTCCTGCCTGGCATAGAACAAAGACCATCACCTCACCAGGAACGGTGCTCTGCTCCCCCGGGAGGACTGGCCTCCAGGTGGGAGCCCATGCATACCCCAAGTGCCCCCTGGGGCAACATGGATGTCCTCTCTCAGATCACAGCCTCCCTCACGGGTACACGGAGAACAAGACTCCTTCCTGGTGTGCACAGCACACGCACCCAGGTGCCCTGGGGCCTGCGCACACACAGTCACCTGGACACCAGACACACAGTATGTGCCCATCAGCTGGCCGGCAGTAGGACGCCTGAGTGGCCTCCAAAACAGGCTGCAGGGCCTCACACCCTGGGCAGCCAGTGGGGCTCCCTCTGGTTCAGTGTCAGCCTGGAGCCCAGTTCCCCTCAGGGCCCGGCCTCGGGGGTCCAGGGTGCCCATGTGCGGCACTAGACCAGAGCAGTCTGGGGCACCCCAAGCAGCAGAACGTGCCACTCAGGGGATGTGACAGGGACAAGCCCCACCCCTGCCCCAGCACATCTGTTCCCCATCCCCAGCGCTGCCCTCGGGGTAATAAAGGGCTGTTTTCCCTCCTGGGACTGTTGGGGTGTTCCAGGCGCCAAAGGAAAGAGAAAAGGGAATCAGCGCTAAGTGCCGCTCCTCGGTGAGAGGAAGCCATGGTGAGAGGAAGCCATGGTGAGAGGAAGCCATGGTGAGAGGAAGTCATGGTGAGAGGAAGCCATGGTGAGAGGACCATGGTGAGAGGAAGCCATGGTGAGAGGACCATGGTGAGAGGAAGCCATGGTGAGAGGAAGCCATGGTGAGAGGAAGCCATGGTGAGGGGACCATGGTGAGAGGAAGCCATGGTGAGAGGGCCATGGTGAGAGGAAGCCATGGTGAGAGGAAGCCATGGTGAGGGGACCATGGTGAGAGGAAGCCATGGTGAGAGGAAGCCATGGTGAGAGGGCCATGGTGAGAGGAAGCCATGGTGAGAGGAAGCCATGGTGAGAGGAAGCCATGGTGAGAGGAAGCCATGGTGAGAGGAAGCCATGGTGAGAGGAAGCCATGGTGAGAGGACCATGGTGAGAGGAAGCCATGGTGAGAGGAAGCCATGGTGACAGGACCATGGTGAGAGGACCATAGTGAGAGGAAGCCATGGTGAGAGGAAGCCATGGTGAGAGGAAGCCATGGTGAGAGGAAGCCATGGTGAGAGGAAGCCATGGTGAGAGGAAGCCATGGTGAGAGGACCATGGTGAGAGGAAGCCATGGTGAGAGGAAGCCATGGTGACAGGACCATGGTGAGAGGACCATGGTGAGAGGACCATAGTGAGAGGAAGCCATGGTGAGAGGAAGCCATGGTGAGAGGAAGCCATGGTGAGAGGACCATGGTGAGAGGAAGCCATGGTGAGAGGAAGCCATGGTGAGAGGAAGCCATGGTGAGAGGAAGCCATGGTGAGAGGACCATGGTGAGAGGAAGCCATGGTGAGAGGAAGCCATGGTGACAGGACCATGGTGAGAGGACCATAGTGAGAGGAAGCCATGGTGAGAGGAAGCCATGGTGAGAGGAAGCCATGGTGAGAGGACCATGGTGAGAGGAAGCCATGGTGAGAGGAAGCCATGGTGAGAGGAAGCCATGGTGAGAGGAAGCCATGGTGAGAGGACCATGGTGAGAGGACCATGGTGAGAGGAAGCCATGGTGAGAGGACCATGGTGAGAGGAAGCCATGGTGAGAGGAAGCCATGGTGAGGGGACCATGGTGAGAGGAAGCCATGGTGAGAGGAAGCCATGGTGAGAGGAAGCCATGGTGACAGGACCATGGTGAGAGGACCATAGTGAGAGGACCATGGTGAGAGGAAGCCATGGTGAGAGGACCATAGTGAGAGGAAGCCATGGTGAGAGGAAGCCATGGTGAGAGGAAGCCATGGTGAGAGGAAGCCATGGTGAGAGGAAGCCATGGTGAGGGGACCATGGTGAGAGGAAGCCATGGTGAGAGGAAGCCATGGTGAGAGGAAGCCATGGTGAGAGGAAGCCATGGTGAGAGGAAGCCATGGTGAGAGGGCCATGGTGAGAGGTCCATGGTGAGAGGACCATGGTGAGAGGACCATGGTGAGAGGACCATGGTGAGAGGAAGCCATGGTGAGAGGAAGCCATGGTGAGAGGACCATGGTGAGAGGAAGCCATGGTGAGAGGGCCATGGTGAGAGGACCATGGTGAGAGGAAGCCATGGTGAGAGGAAGCCATGGTGAGAGGACCATGGTGAGAGGAAGCCATGGTGAGAGGAAGCCATGGTGAGAGGACCATGGTGAGAGGAAGCCATGGTGAGAGGAAGCCATGGTGAGAGGACCATGGTGAGAGGAAGCCATAGTGAGAGGACCATGGTGAGAGGAAGCCATGGTGAGAGGACCATGGTGAGAGGACCATGGTGAGAGGACCATGGTGAGAGGAAGCCTGCCCAGAGCAGAGCCACCGCCATGGCCGCTGGCCACCGAGTGCTATAGGCTCTGCAGACCAAGCATCTTCCCGAGGGACCGGGGTAGCTTGCTGGGTCAGGGGTGGGGATGCTGGCCCAGGAGACAGTCCATCAGGGGCAAAAATAGGGCAGCACGTTCAGGCCTGGCAAAGTGGTGACATGTCCCGGGGCAGCAGATGGACCCTGCAGCTTCTAGGCGGGGTCCAGCCCTTCTGGGTTTCCTCCATCTGGGCCAGCCTCGCTCCCAGGCCCTCCGGCTGCTCCCACCAGGCTGCAGGCCTGCCTCAGCCCCTTCCCAGACCTGGGCGTCCGGCTCCTGTGCTCGAGGTCCCCTGGGGCGCAGGAGCGAGTGCCACTGAGGGCCTGGTGGGCACACTGTCCATGCGGGCACTTGCCTGCACCACCATGCCAGCCCCTCCCAGCCAGAGAGGGGCCTTCTTGGAGGGACTTGTTTCCCGTGGGGCTGCCGCGTGGGCCGCATCCGGCCGAGGAGAGCGAGGCCGAAGAGGTAGAGGCAGCGGGTCCTGTGGTGGGAGGGAAGGCCGGGGAGCACCATCCCAGAGGAGGCCAGCAAGGCCAGGCCAGGGGAGGGCTGCCCGTGCCTGGTGGCCCTGGGTGGCCCTGGGTGGCTCTGGGCTTCAGCATCAGGATTTGGGGCAGGAACTGGGAATGGAATGAGCACACCAGAAACCACAGGAAACCCCAGGTGCTGCAAGGAGAGCGGCCAGGCAGAGTGACCCAGGAGGAGGCCATGAGCCCCGGCGGCTTCGCCCTGAGCTCCAGGCTGGGCCTCCGGGGCCCACGCCACCACCCAGCACCACGCCACCACCCAGGCCCACGCTGCCACCACGCCACCACCCGGGCCCACGCCCATGCTCACAGGCACTCAGCCACACGCACACACTCACTGTGCAGCTCAGAATCCACTCACACTCACCCTACATCCCCCACACGTCGACACACTCACACACTGAGACACTGACATACAGTACCCCCACTCACACTCTCACACTCACAGAATCCACTCACATCACCCTACATCACACTCACACTCACACACTGACACATATACTCCCACTCACACATCACACATAAGCTCCCCACACGCACATTGCACACTCGCACCCATCCCCACACTCACATTCACATGCACACGTGTCACACACTCTTACATATCCATTGCACACTCACCCACACACTTGTGCCCACATACACTCACACCTGCACACACATACGGATCCCACACACTATCCAACCACTCACACTCTCTCACACTTAAGCACCTCACATCGTTTGCTCCACCCCTCTCACCTTCACACACACACACACACACTCCTGACAAAATCACACACTTGCATGCACCTGCTCACGAGCACACTCTCACGTAAGCGCGGGTGCTCCTGGTCCCTGGCACATCCCCACACTCGCACACTCACTGCCTCTTGCACACGCTGGGTGTCCCGAGCTCTGGGGCCGTGCTGGCTTCGGCACCCGGGCTCTGCTGGCCTTCAGAGCTGGTCACTGCAGGAGGCCATGGCGCTGGGGGCCTGGCCGGGCCTGGGGTCTACCGCAGCCGTCGGCTCCTCGAGCGGCACTTAGCTTTGGTTCCTTCTTCCTCTCCTTTGGTGCCTGGAACACCCCAAACATCCCCAGGAGGGAAACAGGCCCTTCATTACCTCGTGGCCAGAACTCCGCGTCCGTCGCAGTAATTGAAAGTGGCTTGACTCAAATTGCATTTTCCACGGAAAGACGGGAGTGGGGAGGAGGGGCGACAGGAGGGAGCAGAGCCCTGAGTGAGCAGAGAGCGGCAGAGGCCCAGCTCCCCAGGCAGCCGTGGGCCCAGGGGCCACACCTGGATGACAGCACACCCTTAGCCAGGCACAGTGGCTGGGAGGCTGAGGCAGGAGGATCTCAAGTTCAAGGCCAGCTGCAGCAATTTAGTGAGGTCCCGTCCCCAAATAAAAACCAAAAAGAAGGAGGGATGTGGCTCAGAGGTTGACAGCAAAGGCTCCGCTTGGAAGATGAGTTGAGTGGAATTAATGAGGGGAGGTGGGGCAAGGGAGAAGGGAGGTCAGAAGGTCGGAAAGACAGAAGGACGGAAGGTAGAAAGGACGAGAAAAGGAGAGCAGGGAGCCGGGAGAAAGAGGGAGGAAGGGAGAGAGCAGAGGGAGGGCAGGAGTGC
The DNA here is from genome assembly GCF_045843805.1 of Urocitellus parryii. Classification (NCBI taxonomy): domain Eukaryota; kingdom Metazoa; phylum Chordata; class Mammalia; order Rodentia; family Sciuridae; genus Urocitellus; species Urocitellus parryii. The sequence continues at coordinate 4,632,714 of NC_135541.1, forward strand.
CCTGAGGCACCAGAAGCAGCACAGTCCCATCCAGCCCTTCCCCATCCTGACTTCTGCAGCCCCCTTAGCTCCTGAGAAATAGGCCCCTCGAGGGAGGGGTTGGAGGGAGGGGTGGGAGGGTCGGTGGCAGAGGCTGGAAGACAGGCAAAGTGCCTGTGGACGAGACCATGCTAAAGGCTATGGGTGGGGACAAGCCCAGGTGCCCCTCCCCAGTCTGGGCAGGCCCCCCAGCTGCCCCAGGTGCCCGGGCAGGACGCTGGCCCTGGGAGTGCAGGTTTTCCCTGGAACAGCTGGGCAGAGAGCTGGAAGGGTTTAGTGATGGCCTCGGGCCCCTCGCCACTTGTTTCAATTTGGGAGCGAGTGCGGGAGCATTGGGTCCACCAAACCCAAGCCCCGGGCTCCCGTCTCCCTCCAGCCTCCACAGGAGGCTGCCACAGCCGAGATGAACGGGCAGCGCCCGGAGGGATGACAGAGCCCATGCCTCCACCAGGGCGGGCAACGATTGGGGGCAGAGTGCAGGGAGGATTCAGGACAGAGACCAAAAATTGTGACACCAGTTTGATTTCTGAACCGCCGGCCTCAGCACACTTTATGGTCCGTGGACACTTGGATCATTTTTCCCCTCCTGGTTTACTCCGGTTCGGGATTATTGTCTATAAGTTTCAAAATGGCCCAGGTTCCCTGAGTGGTTTATAAATCAGGGCTGTTCTAGCAGCACCCAGTAGTGCTGCTCTATCAGAGGTGGTGTCGGAGTTCCATTACAAACCCCATTTCTCAGAGGTTTATAACTTGGCCATAAAAACCGCACCGAGGCCCAAGGCTTGGACTTTACCCTGCGCAGCTGCTGGGTCCCTTCCAGGTCTCTGGGCAGGGACATTCAGCAGATGTACCACGGAGCAGGATCCAGGGATGCGGTTCCAGGTCCTGGGGAGCCCTGCATCAAAGGCGGCCCATGAAGGGCCTGGTGAGTTGCCAAGGCCAGGCTAACGCTCAGGGGGCAGCTATCCAGTGGGTCGACGTCCCTCTGCCTCTCAGTGGGCTTCCCCGGCCACAACCCGTCATTCCTAAGTCACCCTGAAAACAGTAACGGTAAGGAGCCTCCTCTGAGGCCCTCTGGGTCCTTTTCTGCAAGTCGCTAACCCAGAGACCAGGCACATGGCAAGACAGGGCTTGGAGCCACACCTGCCCCTTGCAGTAGGAGCAGGTTATAAAGGATGTGGGAAACGGAGGCGAGGCCACGGCTCCCAGGCCCGCGGGGCTTGATAAATAAACACCCACAGGTGGGCGCCCGGAGCCCCGGCCCCGCCCAGCCCTTCTGGAAGCATCTGTCTGGGGAGAGCCCAGGACCGCTGCCTTGCTCCGCGATCCCCAGGCCCTTAGAGTCAGACTCGGGTTTGTCCTGCCTCCGAGACACGAGCTGGCCGTGCCCTGGCCGTGCCCGGGGCTTCTGCTGCAAGGGAAGCCTCCTTAGGAGGCGGGGTCGGGCCACGCCAGGACACAGCGTCCAGCGGCAGAGGGGCTGGCCTGCCGGGAGCCAGGAGGAGAGAGGGCTGAATGCCCAGGGCCTGGAGCCCGTCCCTGACCCGTCAGAACTGAGATCATGAAGCTCTCACGGGACCCTTGATGTTCTTGGGGCAAGAATGTGGCTTACACAAGTGGCTCTGCCACCAGCCTTCCCAGAAACACATCAAGTGTGGGTCCCCTGTCACGTGTCCCCTGTGGGGCACTGCAGGGCCCTTGTCCAGCTGCAGGACACCTCTCTACCTACCTCTGGGCACCCTGGTTCACAACCAGCACTGTCACTCCTACGTGTGTTGGAGGCTGTTGTTGGGTCCCTGTCAGCTGACCGGGCCTCCGCTCTGTGGGCCAGCACCGCCGGGCCCCACTCTCAGCCTCCTCTCTGGGAGGCTCGGGCACTGGCTTTCCCCTCCTGGGCCCTCTGTGTGGCCCTCCTTTGGCACCCGCCTCACTGCCCTCCTCCTCCTCTAGCCAGGCCCTGACCATCCGCACTGACCAGGGACACCAGCTGCTTGTGACCCCTCCTTACTCTCCTCTTCCGTGGACCCTCCCTGGGTCTGTTGCCTGCCCTTTCCTTCAGTGAAACCAGAAGAATGCAGGACAGCACTTGGGGACACTCAGGTTTGAAGTCAGAGAGCTGTAAGCTTGCCTTGTGAACTTGAGGGCCCACTGTCTCGCCTGTGACGTGGGGACAGGCATCCACATAGTGAGTGTTGTGAGAAAGTGAAATAACGAACGCCGGCACTGGCTCAGGCGTGGGCCACCGTTGTCACTGTTAGGTGCAGCTCTTGTTCCTGAAGGAGCAGGAATCTGAGTGCTCGGGCCCCCCGTGTGCCCGTGCTGTCTCCGCATTGCTCACGACCCCTGGGGAACATCTGGGGTCCTGGTGCTGTTGGGGGTCCTGGAGCTCTGGGCGGGCAATCTCCTCTCAGGTCCCTGCTGCAGACCTGAGAGGCTTCTGAGGCCGCCTTCCCTTCCCCGTCCCCGGAGCTGGGTCAGGCGCTTCCGTGGCAGGGGCTCCTAGACACATGGACCTGCGCTGAGACCAGGGAGCCCAAGTCGTGGCTTTTGGCCAGCTCTGCTCTGCCAAAAGCCCCCAGTCACCTTCCCTGTGAGCCATTGGCCTGTGAGCCACAGGGACAAGGACCCACCAGAGGACACGCCAGGGGACACGTGGTCTGTGGGTGCTCACTTGGTTCTCTGCCTTCCTCCTGAGCTCCCCGGCTCCTGATCCAGATCAGGACTCGGGCTTCTCTGGCAGAGGGAGCCGCGCTGTCCCTGGGTTGCCCAGCTCTGCACCGCCTGCCCCTCAGGGCCCTGCCCGGGCAGCCGGGGCCTCTCTCAGCAGAGCCCAAGTCATCAGCCCACAGGAACCATTTCCCCAAAGGGCTCCCTGCCAGCCCCTGTCTGGGTGTCGGGCAGGTGCCAGGGAGCAAGGCTGATGGAGACACGGCCCCCAGACCCCCACCAGGCAAGGCTGTCCTGGGACAATAGACACAATGAGTCGGTTACTGTCACTCGTCCCTGAAGGACAGGAACGTGTTCTGGGAGTGTGTCAGTGTGTCATTGTGGGAGTGTCAGGGAGTCACACAGACCTAGGTGGTGTGTTCTGTCACTGGCCACCGTCACTGTGAGGCCTGTGACTTTGTCAGAGGTAAGGGCAATCAGCGGAAGAGTGGGAGGAGAGGAGCTGGCCAGGATGGTGAGGGCCGCGGGGGACCCCGGGAGCGCGGAAAAGGTGCAGTTTCAAATGGGGACAGGCAGTCAGGTGTGCGGTGACACTGCTACATAACAAGTGGCCTCGGAGACCGGCTGGCTGAGAGAAGACGTCTGTCCCTTTCTCACTCTGCCTGTGGGCTGCCACAGTGGCTTTGGGCAGGCTGGGGGGCAGGGACAGGGGGGTCCCGGGGGCCTCACTGCAGCACCTGGGCTGGGCCTGGTTTTCTGAGAGCAGAGGTAGGGAGGGCCCCTGGTGACGCAGAGCCACACAAGCCACTCACACCCACTGCACCACGCAGAGCGAGTCACACGGCCAAACCCCTGGCACAGAGGGTCCCTTGCTGAACAGGGGAGCCTTGCTCCAGAGACGCGGGAGGAGCTGCTGGAGAAGGGTTACCAGGAGCAGAGCCTCAGAGGACAGCGGGAGGGCAGGAGCCAGGAGAAGGCGGCCAGGAAGGGCATCCAGAGGCATGGGGAGAGCTGGAAGGGAGGAGGCAGAGGCCCAGCGTCGGGAAGGCCGGCTTTCCCTGGGGTGGGAGAGCTGTGGATCTTGACAAGATCCAACTCACATCCCACAGCCCTCTTGCTGGCCCCTTCATTGGAGAGGTGCTGTGGGGGGCAGAGGTGAAGCGGGAGGCCGGGCGGGGGGCGGGGGCACTTTCACGGATCCATCGCCCTGCGGGGGCCGTGTCCAGGGAAGAGCACACAGTGAGAAGGAGCAGATTGCAGACAGACTCCAAGGTGCAGCCACGGGGTCTGCTGGCTTCCAGGGAATGAGCTAGGGAGAAAGAGAACCTTCCAGACTGACTGGGGTCCTGCCATCAGCCATGCAGGCACACGGGTCAGGAGCGCCAGCCGCCCTGGAATTTCAAGGTGGAGAGTGTCCACGTTGGGTATGAGGGTTGGAGCCTCCTGGGGCGCTGGGGAGAAGCTGCAGGCCTCTACCTCGCTGCCGGAGGCTCACTGCCATCTCTGTGCCCCTGGGTCATGGGAGCAGGCTCACGTGGCGTTCCGCCTGCGTGTCTGAGTCCCAGTCCCCCCCCCCACGAGGACAGCAGCCGTGTTGGGTCAAGGCTCACCCTGTGAGATGCCCTCAGCTCACTGGTCGTACCTGCTGAGCGCTGTTTCCAAGTCCACCTCTGAGAGACGGGACGTCACATGTGGACCTGTGTGGGACACACCCTGCCCAGCAGCATCTGAGAGGGGGGCGTCAGGGCCCCCCAGGTCTGGCTCAGGTCCCACGCCCAGGAGTCCCTTCCCGCCCCCCAGGCAAGGACGGGGGAATCGGGATTCTCCTCAGACCTTCTGCCCTTCCTAGCCAGCCCCAGCCCCAGAGGGAAGAGAGAACAAGCTGTCACCCCAACCCCACCCAAGGCCAGTGTCTTCTGGGGAGTGCCCGCTCTGGACAGGAAGTGCATGAGTGCGTAAGGGCATCCATCCGCTCGGCACGTGCGGGCAGTGTATGAGCACCTACTGTGTGCCACAGCCTCCAGAGACTTGGAACACATCGGAGACTGTGCTGGGGCTCGGGAGGGCTGCCCCGTGGCCTCAGGGGAAGGCTGAAGGGCAGTGAGATTTGTCCTGGGGAGAAAGACTGTCCTCTGCACAGAGCAACTTGTGGCAGGAACGTGGCAGGCAGGGAGAGCCCTGTGCCTGGGCTCCAGGGAAAGCCCCATGTGGGCAGAGGGCTCCCAACAGAGCAGGGGTGCTTCTCGCCAGCCAACCAGGAGAGCCAGTGGGCGGGAGGAGGCGCCCTCATCCCGGGGAGCCCCAGCAGCAGACGCCCAGCGATCCTGCAGTCCTGGGTCCAAGGTCGCATCGTGTGGACCTGCTTCCTCAGCTGCTGAGCAACCAGCCGAGGCTCCACCAAAGCGTCCAGACTGTCCCAGGGGGAGGCCCAGAGAGCAGGAGCCCTCTGCCAGCTGCTCAGCGCTGAGAGCCAGAACCAGCCCCACGGGCTCCCTCCCGGGGCGTCATGCAAGGCCAACCTCAGCCCCAGGAGGTTCCTTAAGACCTTAGGAAGAAAGGGGCCATGAGGGGCAGTGTCTAGACTGTCGTCTGTGATGCCAGACCGCCTGGTCCTCTTCTGGGCACCGCCACCCTCCAGCCCTGGGCCTTGGTCGAGTCACCTCTCTGTGCCCCATTTCCTCATGGGCTTAAATCCATCATTACTTAGCACAGAGTCCAGCACCTACCACAAGGGCACAGTTGGCCTGGGCCCTTGCCCAGCTGGGCACTGTCCCCACCTGCTGAAACCCAGGCTGGGGCTCTTGCCAGCACCTGGGACTGCCTCTTTGCAAGGTGCCTTCTCCCCTGGGCCACTGCACTGACCCCAGCTCACCTTGCAGTGAGAGGTACCCAAGAGCAAAGGGTGAGTCCAGGCTCAGAGGCCCCCCATGTCCCTCCTCCCTATATCCTCTGAGAGCCTCAGACACAACTGATTTCACTTTTTCCCAGGACCTGCTGGTCCACTCAGACCCTCAAAGCCCTCTCCCTTCCCCAACAGGCACCCCAGAGGGCAGCTGGTCAGAGGAACATGGGTCCCAAACAAGGGCATTTGGCTGATTTTAGCCTCTAGGTGGGAACAGGCTTGTGGAGCCCAGCTCACGGCTCATACTCAGGATGTGACTGACCCCAAGCCTGTGCACCTGTCCCTACCCCACATCATACCTTTCCCAGCAGAGCTTCCCGGCTGGGGAGAGTGGGCTCTGCTCCAGCCCAGCCAGCCGGCCTCCCTGTGGGCTGCGAATGTGCGGTGACTTTGTAAGTCTCTGGCACTTAACAAAAAGTCACAGGCTCTGCCACAGAGGGGTTTTGTTTGGAACTTGAAACACTTGCTCAAATTAATGACCAAAAATGTCAGATGTGTCCACAGCTAATTATTCATTAGATGCTTAATTAGTGTGGGATGATCATGACATTTTAATGTTATTAATTTTTATACCGTAATAGGAATTAAATTGTTCTGCTGTGCTGGAGTCACACTGTGGAATTGGGGTCCGGGAGGAGGCAGGGGCCACGGGGGTAGCGGGGGCCAGCCAGGCAGCTCCCTGGCCAGTGTCCAGAGCACTCATGCCACTGGCTGGGACAAGCTTCCTCCAGGCCGCAGTGCAGCTCTGCAGTGCTGGACGCTTCACGCGGCTGGGCTGAGGACAGGAGCCACTGGAGTAAGGGAAAGAAGGGACCTGGTGGCACCTCAGGATGATGTCCCTCCCCCTCTCCCAAGTCAAGAGCCAGGGAACCGTGCTGGAAACCCATGTGGAAAGGCGAAGGGCCACTCCAAGGGGCCGCAGAGGGCCACTCAAGTGTCTCAGACCCGCTCCCCAGAGGAGGGGGCTTCACCCAGAGGAGTGGTCCCTGTTTTCAGACGGATCCAAACCAGCCCTGGTCTGTGGCACAGGGAGTCAGAGCAAGAGCCCCAGGTGGTCTCTTCTTTGTAAAATGGACACAGCTCTCTTGTTATTTTCTAATTAGGAAAATAATTCATGCCTATGTTTAGAAATCCAACCGGTCAGAAAAGGAAAATGATAATAGAAGTTCACATGCAATCCCCCCACCCAGGAGGCTTGCTCTGCGTGTTTTGGTGGATGCACTTGTGCGCTGTCTTTGGGCACATAGCTGTGAGCTCCCGTCGGCACCGCTATCTTGTAATGGGCTCTGTTCTCTAAATAACCTCTTGGGCATCTTCTCAGGCCGCCGGGTGTAGGTCGGCACAACCCTTTCTAGTGGGAACATGACATCACATTCTGCAAGCTCATCAAAATTTTTCTAACCAGTCTCTGATTGCTGGGCATTTGGATGGTTCCTAATTAATTCCTTCTCTGATAGCCGGGGTCCTCCTAGTCATCCTTCCCATGTTGGTCTGGTTAACACCTTGGGATAGATGCCCAGAGGTGACATTGTTGGGTCACCAGGGGTGTGGCAGGGGAAGCTTTGAGTCCACATATGCCTGTGACTGTGGTCCCTCCACCTCCTGGGAAATGGGGGCCATAACCCTGACCTGAGCCACAGTAGGACTGCAGGCACCAACCCGGAGCCTGGCACTTAGTGGGTGCTGCTAAACGTGAGCTTCACCTGCACAGTATGCGCGTCCGTTCAGAAAGCACTTGCTCCGTGGTATCTCTTCCCCCTTCTCATCTTACCATTCTGTAGGGAAGAACAAGTAGAAAGAACGGGGAGGCCCGGGCAGGGCTGGGTGGCTGCAGGTGGCTGTAGGTGGTATCTGGGGCTCGTCCTTAACCTTCGAGGACAGAGGCGTGTGGAGCACCAGCACGTGCCTCTGCCCGCTGCCCTTGAAATCCCCCACTGGAGAGAGACTATGCACCATTCCTTCCTGGGACCCACTTTCTGACGATGAGATCATCCCAAATCAGATGGAGGAGTCCAAGCAGAGGATCAAGCCAAGGCTCTGGCCTGGAGACTCTCCTGCACCCAGCTCTGAGCAGGGGCTGCATGCTGAGGCCGAGCTCCTGGCTTAGTGAGCTCAAGGGCAGCCAGTAGGCCTGTCCGACCGGGTGCCCAGCCTGGAGGAGAAGGCTAAGGGCTCAGGGGAGCTTCTCTGGTCCAGGGCTGAGAGTGCATTTGTCTGCAGAGGCAGATGGGAGAATGTGTGCAGCCGGAGCAGGTTGGGTTCAGCAAGGCGGGAGGCCAAGCACCGAGTCCCAAGTCAGCCTGCAGTCTCTCCTTTTCATGTAAAATTTTAAAAATACCTGGTAAAATGAAGTTGGCAGTTGGATCCCAGACCTCTACAGGGCCCTTCCAGAGGTGTGGCCACCCCTCCCAGAGGCCACCCCAGTGGCCCTCACCCCCACTGTCCTCTCTTCTCTTTGGGCCTCTCCATGCTGGGCCTGGCCCTCACCCACACCGGCTGCATTAGGAGCCTGAGAGACAGCCCGGTGTTGGGTGTCTCGGTGAAGAGAGGGTCTGTTTAGGTGAAGGCTGATCACAGAGCCCCGAGTCCCCACCAGGCAGCTGCCTCTCCCCATAGAAATCAGTGGTGAACAGAACTCGAGGTTGGGCACCCTCAGGGGAGAGGGCCCCTTGCCCATCCAGAGCTGGCTCCAGGAGAGGGACCAGGTGACTCTGTGCAGCCAGGAGAGCAACTCTTGCCGGCATGGAAAGTGCCCAGCTCTCACAGCCTCCCCCTCTGCAGAACCAGATGTCATAACAGACCTCTGCGGGCCCCACGCCCTGTGGGCAGAGGGAGCCTGCTAGATGCTGGCCCCCCTTCTGAGGTCAAACTTGGGCAATTGTCCTGTCAAGTGCCCCGAAGAAATGACCTGTGGAGGCTCCACGCTGCCAACCACAGTGCCACGCGCTGACCCCGGAGCCGGGAGGGGCCATCTCCCAGCCTTCCTCCCTGCCCCTTGGCTGCTGCAGGCAGCCTGCTCCAGATGAGAAGGGAAAGGGAAGAAAAGCTGTTCCTGTGCGGTTAGATGAGGCCCAGACACTCCAGGGAGAAGGTTTCTCAAATCACCACAAGCTCATTCCCCAGGTGAGGTGCCAAAGTGCCCGACACCAGAGTGAGCCCCAGCTGGTGAGCAGTCTTGGGGGGAACTCACCTGTCTCCCTGAGGCCTTGGCAGGTAGACAGAACAGGAGGAGTGGGGGTCTTCCTCCAGGTTTTAGGGAGGCAACGCCTGTCTCAGCACCTCCACGGTGGCTCCCATGCATGGCCACCTGCCCAGGCCCTCTAGGCAGAGGGAGCATCCAGGAAGTTCCTCTGAGCAGTCCAGGGCCTGAAGGAGGCTCTACAGTTTGCAAAGCTCCCTGGAAAGTTCCTTAGGCAGGAGGCTCCTTGTCCCATCTCAGTGTGAACCTCCCTGAGCCACCTCTGCCCAGATCCCTCCCTCCAGCCTGGAGCCTCCTCCTGGGCTGAGACCTGCAGGTCCAGCCACCTGCCGGCATGCCCCCACCAGCAGCAGCCCTCCTGTCCCACTGCTTCTCACTGACGGGGCCCAGCACCCTGCTGATCAGCCTCAGCCTCTCGATGCTGCTCCAAGATATTCGCCAGTTCATCTCCTCGCTACCTGCATGGCCACCACCCTCCCTGGGCTTTCTTGCCTCTGCTCTTGACAGTTGTCATCGTCCCCCTGCTCATCTCAGGGACATCAGCTGTCCTGCACTGGTCCCTGGGCCACATGTGAGCTGTCAGAGCGGAGATCTTTCCAAAACATGTCACTTCATGTCACTCCTCTATCCAGGGCTTCAAAGGCCACTGTCCTAAGGGAGAAAAGCTGCTACTTCCCCAGCAGAACTCCGGTCCTCTGCTGATGCCCCGCCTGCCAGCCCCCACCTCCTGTCCAGGCTTCTCCACTCCAGAGCCGACCTGTGGTCTCAGGCTTCAGCCACCTGCCTGGGCTGCCTCCTCCTCCTCCTCTTTCAGGAAATGTCTTCTCTGGGCAAGATTAAAACCCTCTCCCAGGTGGGTGGGAGGCGGGTGGGAGCACATTGCATTAGAAGCCCTGGGGAATCCATCAACAATGCGTCTCACCCAGGGCTGCTGGGCTTTGCCGAGGTTCACCGCTGGTGGGCTGCGGAGCTGGGGTTTGAACCAACACAGCCTATAGCTCCAGACCTTGCATCCATAACCACTTCCACGGATTCCCTCCAAGGGCCTGGGCTGTCTTCAGTGCTGAGCGAGCGAGCAAGTGAGGTGAAAAGTTCCTTGAATGAAGCCGCTCACATTTGTCTTTAGGAAGCTCAACTCCAGCTGGGGCTTGAGAGCTGTGGGCCCAAACTGCAGACTCAGAATAGCCACCCACCTCAGGATGGCCCTTTATGTGGGAAAGAGGGGGTCACCTCAGTCCCACAGCATCATTCCTACAGAGGGCGTGAGACGCTGGCCCTGCCCCTCTGCCACATCACAGTCCATCTGAGGAAACTTCCAGCAAAGTCATGCCCTGTGTCCAAAGGGTGTCTGGCCAGTGTCGGGGGCTGAAGCCCATCAGTGTGCCTCAAGCAGGTGCAGAGGTTAAGGTTGCGTAACTGCAGTTCTCTGTGCAATTGTGAGAAATAATACAGATGCTCCTGCTAAGCCACAGGCTCCACGGCCGCCCGGGACTCTCCTCTTTAAAGCTCTGCCACGGTGGGGCCTGGCACTGGCAGAGAGGAAGCTGATTCCTGGCCACATGGAGCAAGGAGTTATTCAATTAGCGGGCAGGCGCTAGGGTAAGCCCCTGGCAGCAATGCTGAGCGGGAGCTCCTCGGCAGGCAGCGAGGGCCAGCAGGGAGCAGCATCTGGTTCCATCTCCCTGGCCATCAATCATATGTCTCAGGGCCGACCTGGGCCCAACACAGGAAGGATTCAGATGAAAGGAATCTGATCGGCAGGGATGGAGGGGTACAGGGCGACCCTTGATCTACCCGCAGCCTTGCTGGCACAGCCACCTGAGAAGGGACATCTCCCTGGGTACCACGTTGGGGACACTGGCTTCCAGGAGCCCCCCACTGGCCATGCCAGCCATCCCATCCTGCAGTGTTGAGGACCCCAAGAGCCACACACTCTCCAGCATCTGGCTGCAGAAGTGGGGAGGAGAATGGGGTGTCTGGTGCCTCTGGCCCAAGACAGACCTGGCCCCTCCTCCAACCCTCACTCCCCAGGTGTCCACAGCTCCTTCCAAAGCATCCTGGCTTGAACCCAGAGTGCCTGCCCCTCCAAAGAGATGCTCCCCCTTCCCGGTGACAACATTGCACCAGCCAGTGCACGCTGCCAGGAGCTCTCAAAGGCTCAGCTTGGATCCTGGACAGCTGGTGATAAAGTTATCAGTCGTGGGGAGGTGAGGGGGAGTGGCCAAAGACATAGAGAGCTCTGCACAGCTCAGGGCTCATTTCAAAAGGACGGTCCTTTACTCTGGGACCATGGCCTCTCACTCCCATCACACTTCAAATGGCCTTCGTTTTATGACAGTGTGGTGACAGTACAGGGGGTGATTGGTTTTTAATGACTTATTCTGCTGCTAAATGGCAGCATCCCTACTATTTCATTATTTTTAATTGGGATTTTTATTAAGATAATTGTAGACTTGTTTGCAATTGTAAGAAATAGTAAGAGATTCCTGTACCCTTCACCCAGCTTCCCCCAATGGTAACGTTTTGGGGGAAAATGCTAGTCTGGTATGACAGCCAGAATGTGACACTGATTCAACTCACCAATGTGCTCAGTTTTCCCCAAGGTGCCACAATTAAGTCATTGACTGGAGGCCCCCAAGCTGCTGAGTGACACAAGAGCTCTCTGCTTCGTCGAGGGCTCCACGTTACGTAGACAGCCTGGTTAAACGTGTGGTGTTTTCCACTTTTTGACTGTTCCAAAGCTGGTATGAATGTCCCTGCAGGACTTTATGTGAAGATTGTCTTTTTTCTTCTGGGATAAATGCCTAGGGGTGTGACTGCTATGTCATTCCATAGTTGCACATACAGTTTTATAAGAAATTGCCAGACTGTTTTCCAGAGCGACTGTACCGAGCTCCCGTTCCCACCAACAGTGTCTGAGTGGTCCAGTTTCTACATCCTCCGCAGCATTTGACATTTTCACTGTTACTCGAGACGTTCTGGTGGGTCTGTAGTAGTGTATCACTACAGTTAAAGTGTACGTTTCTTTGAGGCTGAGGCTGCTGCCCACGTTTCTGTGTGCTTCTTTGCCAGCTGCATATGACCTTGGGTGAAATGTGGACTCATATCTTTTGCCCATTTTCTATTTGCTCAATGGTTTGTATTGCTGAATTTTTAGTTCTCTGCCTATTCTCTCTCCTAGCCCTTTGCTGGATCCATGGGTCACAGGTGCTTTCTCCCATTTGCAGTTTATCTTTGCACCCTCTTCACATTGATTTTGTAGAATAAAAATTTTTAATTTACCAAATTTTAAAGCTCTGATTTACCAAATCTTTCCCTTTGCAGATAATGCTTTTACTATCAAGTTGCCTAGTGATTGATCCCAAATATTTTCTCTTAAGTTTTTACTAAAAGCTTCATAATTTCACATTTAAGCCCCTGATCCAGCTAGTTTTGTCTGAGGTCTGAGGCTCGGGTTTAGGTTCCTTTTCTTGGTGTGTGTGTGTGTGTGTGTGTGTGTGTGTGTGTGTCCAGATGCTAGAGCACCGTTTGTTGTAAAGATGAACCTCCCTCCATTGATTGCTTCCGAGCCTTTGTCAATATAATTGAAGCCTTTTGCAGGGGCTGTTCTGGGTCCTGCATTCTGCCCCATTGATCTGCAGGTCTGTGCCCCTCCGGCACACCGCAGTCAGCCCCACACCAGTGTGTCCCCCTACGGCATTCTTTCTAGTGGCAATGCTTTTAGCTATTCTAAGGCCTGTGCCTTTCCATATAAATTATAGTCTACATTTGTCTATCAATTTTTATAGGAATTTCATTAAGTCCATAAATCAGTCTGGAGAGAATTTGCATTTTTCACTGTGCTGATTCTCCCAATCCACGAACAAGGTGTGTCTCTTCATTTGTTCTGTCTTGGATTTCACTCATCAGTGTTTTGTAATTTTCAGTATACAGATCCTGTACATTTTTTGTGAAGTGTGTGCTCAAAATCTCATTGTCTTTGGAGCTATTGTAAATGGTATTGTGGTTTTAATTCCAGGTTCCCTGTTTGGAATTCATCGTACATAGCAATGAGTAGTCTTTTTGTGTATGGATCTTATCTCCACAACTTTGCTGAGCTCACTCATTAGTTCTAGGAGATTCTTTCGGGTAGGCCTGGGGATTTCCTGTGTCAGCAGCAGTGTCCCCTGGAGGGCCTGCTGTGCCTCTCCTGTCCAGTCTGTGTGCCTCTCTCGGCCTCCTCTTGTCTTCCTGCCTTAGAACTCCTCTGTGGTGCTGTGAGGCCAGACACCTCGCCCTACCCCTCACCTAGGGGGAAAGTGTTCATCTTACACCATTAAACGTGTGGTCGCTGTCGGGTTCTGTAGATGCCTTCTGTCAGGTTGAGGTGGTCCCCATCTCTCCGTAATTTGCACTTGGGAATCAGCCGTTTGCTCCTTGCCCAGGGCTGCTTCCCATGTCCACCTTCTCCTTCCATCCTCACAGGACCAGGGAGGTAAGGGTCCAAGGCTTCCAGCTAACAGTCCTGTCTCTTATGCCACCAGTTCCACTGCTCCATACCAAGCCTTCTGTCCCATGCCACCCAGAGTCAGGATAGGGAGAGAGATACTCCAAACCAGTGCCAGACTCTCGCCCCTTCATGCATACAGTTCACTTGTTCATCCAGTCCAAGTCCTGGAGGCCCTGGAGGCCCTGGAAGCCCTGGAGGCCCTGGAGGCCCTGGAGGCCCCGGAGGCGGGCGGGACACGCAGGATGCTGACCCTGCTCTTTAGAAGCCCAGTCCAACAGGCACACTCCGTTGGAGCTCTTCATGTGCCACGTGGCTCTAGGAGTCGCTTCATTTTCTTTTATCTGAAGCAGCCCCGGGACCCACCCCTCTCGTGGCTGCCCTGCACCAAGTAGAAACAGCCCCTTGGCCCTCGGGACTCTTCCAGAGCCCCCAGCCCAGGGCAGAGGGAGGATGCGCCTCCTCCACCAGCCCAGCCCCCACCCTATGCTGGAACCTTCTGTCGGCACCGAAAGCTGCCGGCTCTCCACAGCCATGAGATGGCATGGTGTTGATGTCCTTGGATTTTGTGGGTTTTTTTTTTTCTTAATCAAGGGAACAATTTTTGTCTATGCCATTCTCTTTAATAATCGTAACATTATTATTGTCGTCAGTGTGGCCTCAGGCAGTCTCTCTGAATTGGAGAGTAGCTGAGCTTATGGTTTTCTGCAGAGTGGCTCTGAGCATCATCAAGCCAGCTGGGGGCGGAGGGGGCCGGTGGGGGCTCTCATTTCCCCTGGACACTTCCAGCTGAAAAATGATAGCAAGGAGGAAGGGACACCTGCTAATTGTGCTGTCACTTGGATATCTGAAGCCACCCACCCTCCCTGCTTCCTGCAGTGCCTCTCCTCTGTCTCAGGCCACGCTCAGCCAAGGCTGGATAGCCCTGACCACGGAGCACTCCCTCCGCCAGCATCCACCCCCTGGCTGTATGCACATTACTGCCTATGGCCAGGCTGGCGAGGTGGCCTGGTGGCTGCAACAGCCTGAAGGAGGAAGCAGGCAGGACAGTGTGGACACACAGCTGATCCCCTACCCCAGCACTAGGTCTAGAGTAAAGCATGTGCTGACTTCCTTGGCTGCAAAATTTAAGGGACCTCCAAAAAAAGTCAGTAGTCAGGCCAAATAATATATCAGTGCAATATTTTTGAAGTCAAAATTGATATAAAAAATCCATGATGAACAAAATAGCAACATTTTAAATAAAGATAAGAAACCCACCGAAGGCTTCCTGGGCAGAGTCATGGAAAGTGCAGCAAAGGGTTTACCAGGCACGAGAGGGGCCCCACCACCCTGCCCGTCACCAGACCTCCTGGCCCACAGTCTCCAGGGGCTCTTGGTGCTGAGCCCCTCGCGCCTCCCCTGAGCCCTTTCTGCAAACAGAGCACCAGGCATTGCTGCTTCCCTTCCCTGAGCAGCTGCACACCCTGGATGTGTGCATGCACTGGACACGTCAGGCCTTGGATCCTCCATTTCAGGGAGGCCCTGAGTCACCTGGACACTGCCCCTGCTCACAGCATCAGGGTAGCCTTATGGTGGAGGGAGCAGAATGAGGCACCAAGAGCTATTTGCAAGGTGGAGGAGTGAGGGGCAGAGTTAGGGACAAAGGTGGGACAGAATGTGAATACAAGGACAGGGCCCCCATGGCAGTGACTCCCAGCAGGGAGGGGTAAGGTTTTCTGACCTGGCAGAGCCGTGCGCTCACTGCTCATTGGAAGAACACCAGCCTGGGTGCTGGTTGGTGTTCAGGGCCTGCTCAGAAGGCCTGGCTCCTGGGGGGAGGCTCTTGCTCTCCAGTAGCAGACGGTGCTGGTTGATGGCCCTGCCTGAGCCAAGCTGGCCGCCTCCATGAGCTTTGTCTGAATAATTGACTCTATTTATGTCACTGGGCATTAAGCCACTTTGCTCCTCGCTCAGCTGCTGGGGCCTGTATTTCCCAGAAACCAACCTTTCAAACAGGGGCTCTGAGTACCAGGGATGTGCCTGTCCATGGGCCAGCCTCTCCCTGCACTGGGCCAGCTGTCACCCCCTCCCATGCTAGGAACAAGGGCCTGGGGACATGCCCAACTGCATTCTGATGCCCAAAGTCACCAGCCACTGAGGCTAGCTTTCCATGTGGGGACACTGTCTAGACCTTCTCACCGTCCCATGAAGAGGGGTGACTGCTTTCAGAGAAGGCCATTTAGTGGTGAGTGAGGATCTGAATGCAGCTGTGTGGCTGCGGGTGATGCTCGGTGGAGGAGCGCTCCGCACGTTCACAGCTCTGGGTTCCATCCCCCGACCACCAAAAGTACGATAACTATGATGAATGGAGTCGTGTTCTTAGCCACCAGGCGATGGGCAATCCAGCCTCACAGTCCTCCTCTGGCCAGAGGACAAACCCAGAAGACGGGCATCCCAGGGTCAAAGTTGCTCCCAGGACAAGAAACTTTAAGTGTAGCTGAGACAAGAGCCAAGTACATAGTGTGGAATGCTGACCTTGGAGCAGTGCCCTGGACAGGGACAGGTCAGGGGCACATCAGGGGAAAATAACACAGTCGACTTGGAGCTATACTTGTTGGGTATAAAAGAGGCCAGACACTGCCCAGGTATGACTCAGCCACTTCTTCTTGGAAGTCACTAGAAACTAACTCCATGCAGAGCCAGGAAAACAAGGGAACAGCCATAGCTTCATGCCCTCAATCAGTTAAGGGAAAAGGTTCTTTACGTAAGAGCCTCCCACGAACGAATGGGGTTCTCAGGCCTCAGAGATCTCAGCCTGAGCTTGTCTGCCCCACCCTCCTCCACACCCTTCTTTTCATGAGAACAGCCCGAGATTGAGACAAACAACACCACTAATACCCTAGAGATGGCTCCCAGGAGATAGGACACAGTGGGCCACTAGGAAGAGAGTGTGGGAGGGAGAATTGTTAAATGGCCCAGCACACAGCAACTGTTCAGTAAATCGTGGCCATGATCCAGATGAGGCCAACTCCAAGATGTGAACAGGCTGAACTGTTCCCCAGCACAGGCAGGTATCTTGGCAGGGTGGGGGGCATCTGCCAACCTTACCCACCTAGTATGCACCCCTTCTGCCGTCTGCCCACTGTGGGCTGAATTGGGCCTCAGGCCTGGGAGAGGCCTTACCCACCCTAGTATGCACCCCTTCTGCCGACTCACCTGCCCTGGTGGGCTCGGCCGCTCGGCCCACTGTACTTGCAATACCCTTCTGGCCCTGGTGCCCGCCTGCAGAAGGTCCCAGGTGGCAGTGCTGCTGCCCCGCCCAGCCACCTGGGCTCAGGCTGCAGCCGCCCTGGGCTCAGCCTCCTCCCCATTACAAACATAACCAGAGCCTCATGAAAGGGACCAAGGCTAATAATTTAAGGAGCAATTTGTTATTAGTGTGGCACTGATGCGTGGAGCTGACCAAAGTGCCTTTCAACAGATCATTATTAAATATTAAGTCTATTGATTTGATGTCCAGCAGTGTGCTGTCGGTCCCTAGCAGCAGGGGACATACATTTGTTTCCATGATTTATGGAAACCCAGCCCACTCCAGGGAGCCTCACAAATATTACCATCCTGTGCCACACAGGTATCCTCCCAGCAGCTCCCAGAGGAGGGTCAGAGAAGTAAGGGAGCTTCCCGGCAGCACAGCTGGAGAGTGGCAAAACCAGGATCCCAACTGGGGTGAATCGGAGTCGAGCCTCTGCCACCTTGAACCGTGTGTCTGGCACACAGTAGGGACTCACTCAGTTTGCATTAGTGTTCCCTCCCAAACATAAACTCCACGTTCGTAAGAACAGAACAGGGGTGGCAGGTGTTCACTAAGTACTTCCAGCACCGAGCATCGAGTAAGCCTTTGATATGCCCAATAAATATTAAGATGGAAGGATGGAAGGACAGGAGGATGGGTGGATGAAAGGAGGACAGGGAGCGAGAGCAGGAGGCAACAGGAAAGCAGAGAGGGAGGGGGAAGGGAGAGTGCGGTTCCAGCCGGAGCCAAGAGCACACGAGGCTGCACCCTCCAGTCTCAAAGTTGGTTTGCCCTGAGCCTCGGCCTCACGAGCTTCAGCGCAGGATGGGAGGCTGCCCAGGGCACTGGCCCGGGCTCACGAGAGGTGAGGCATCTCATATGGAGCTGCACTTGGCGCACTCTGCCCAGCCGGAGCCACGTCCAGTGCTATTGGCCTGTGCTGCCATGCAGTGGCACTGCAGAGGCGCCAGCCTTGAGCATCGAGTTCCAAGGACCCCAGGAGAGGAGCCACACATCCAGGAAGGAGGCGACCTCTGGCCCACAGGGCTCTCAGGCCAGAGGCAGGTGGGGGTGCAGGCCAGGTCCCCTAAGCTAAAGCACTCTGGGGAGAAAGGCTTCCCGCGGCCCCGCCCCTGGCCCTCCAGCTGCCTCCTTTGATCCTGTGAGTCTGAAACCGAGCCTCTGCCATGAGCAGAAACCTGTGGAGCCAGAAGAGAGCTCCTCCAGGCCACGCCCTGCTCTTGGAGCCGCGGAGACCAGGGGGCGCTGGCCGGGCTGACCTTTACCGCCTCTCTGAGTGTCCGTCTGGGACAGACACAGACACTGGGCTGGACATTGGCTTTGGGGCAAATGAGGTTTTTTTAATCCACCTATAAAATGCCCTCAGCTGCTGTGCTCCCGAGCTTCCAGTGATGCTGGCCTTCAGATGTGTGAGGCCCAGAAAGCCATGGGAAGAGGCATGAAAGGGGCAGCGGGCATGGTGAGTGGCAAAGGGACCAGGTGACTCCAGAAGTCCCCAGAGGCCTGGCCTCGCCGGGGAGCACTCCGGCTAGCTGACAGGGAGCTCGGGGCCTACGCTGCACCCTGGGCGCCTCCCTCAGGCCTCTCCTAACCACTGGCCTTGAGAACCTGGGTGGGGAGCCTTGTCCACAGGTGCCCCCACCAAGATGGCCTCCCACACCCGGCCCTGGCCCGTCTTCTCTGCTTCCATCTGGAACCCAACATCATTCAACGCATCTCAAAAGCCGCAGAAGCAGAGGGCTTGGCGACCCTGGCGCCCGCCGGAGCGCCGGACAAGCCTGCCACCCCAGGAGCCCTGTCCTTAGTAGATGAGCGAGTGAGTGAAGGAAGGAGAGAACAGGGAGACGGAGAGAAAGGGGGACGCAGACAGGCCCCAGGCGCCGAGGGAGAAGGGCAGAGCCAGCCTGAGGCCCCGGGGGTCAGGGGCAGGAAGCTCTTCTTGGGCTGCCTACCTGGGGGGCCCTTGAAGAGAAAGGGCTGGTTTCCCCTGGAACCCATAAGCTAGGACTCAGGGGGCAGTTGAGGGGCTCAATCATGAGCTACTCCTAACAGAGAGGGCACAGGCTGTCGTGGGCACCTGCCCAGGCCTCTTCCAGTCAGGCCCCAGATCAGCCTGGTGGCCCAGGGTAGAGCCAGGCCAGGGCCTGCCCTCGGCAGCAGACAGATGGGAAGACCAGGAGGGGGCCATGCCCTGCCAGCGGCGCTGCTCCCGCCTGCGGACTCCCTCCTGGGCTGAGTGAGCCAGGGGACAGGGAAGGGCCACAGGGTCACTCCCAACCTCTGAAGGAGCCATCCAGAGGGAGCAAGGGCTGCCCCCACAGGCCTGCTCAGCTCCAGGGGGAGCAGGAACCCAGTCTCTTCCCTGGGAGTGTGTTCAGAGAAGCAGGAGGACACGAACCACTGGGGGTCACCCGGCCTCCGTCTCCTGGACTCAGCAGGACCAGGCCTGAGGGATCCTTCTGACAGCTTCTTCCTCTGACGCCCGAAGGAAGGGACCTTTGCAGGGTCCAGGCCCCACCTGGCTGGGACCCCCTCAGCCCTGGAGGCCCTCGGCCCCTCCCCACCATCCTGCCACCCCACGGCAGCCTCCTGTCCGCCAATACCAAGCCATCCATCTTGATGTGTGACAAATCACTTTTTAATTGCCTCAAGGAAGAAATCCATTAGTCTTTTCCTGACGTGAGAATCATCCTGATCTTGGGGAAGCGGGGCTGGCTGGAGGCCGAGGCTGGGGGACGCAGGCTATTTTTAGTTTGCATCCACATCCCGGCTCTGAGCTCTCTTGGCGGGAAGGGAGGATTAGTCTCCCTGACACCCCAGCGTCCGCTCGGCCACATCGGGAGAGCTCCCCACAAGCCCGAGAAGCAGAGCCGCCCAGGATGGCATGTCAATGGTCCACAAGAATTTGGGTCACGTTTCACACAAAATCCACTTTCCTGGAAGTGAGTTGCAGTCACGGCCCCTCTGATCAGCTAAGGGACCTCAGGGCGGCCCTGCTGGGTGGCTCTGCCTGCTCACACCCCCACCTGCAGCTTCACTGTGTCCCAGCCTGTCCAGCAGGGGCCTCTGCAGCATGGGCTCTGGCTGCAAAAATGTCCCCAGCTGCCCAGGGTTGCACAGTGAAGGTCGCAGCTTGGTCACAGCAAAAAGGAGCCAAGTCCCTGGCTCCTCCCTACTTCTTCCCAAGGCCACAGAACGCCCCGGGTGGAAGAGCTGGGGGTGGGGTCTGCGCCAGCAGCTGGCCTTGGAGAGGCCAGGTGGTGATGGCTGCCCCTGATGCGGGACCCGCGAACAGGCCGCCTTCTGTGTGCTACCAGCCATCCCATCTCCATTCTGGAAAAAAAAAAAAAAAAACATGTAGGAAGGGAAAGAGAAAGTTAGATGGTAGGAAAGGGGGAGAGGGAGGGAGGGGAGGGGAGGGGTCCACCAAGAAACGGCAGCTGGGTGTCCCCTCACTGTGCTCCCTCTCCCTCAGCCACAGGCTTAGGGGACCGTCACTGGTTCTCTAAGGCCCGTGAGCGTCTTTCCTCCCCACAGGAATGGGGCTCGCCCCCCCCCCGGGGTGTGGAAAGGGCGCACCTCGGCCTGTGCAGCCCGCGGGGAGATCTGGTCTTTTCTTTTTAATCAGAATAAAATGCGGTACGCGATGATTGCTGTGTGATAGCTCGAGGTCACCAAGTTTAGGTTCCACCTGATGCTAATAACCTGAATTGTAAATCCCTTATCTATAGACGGGGCTACAGCAACCCCCATTGGTATTCGAGAAAACGCTGACCAGGGCAGAGGTGGGCGAGCATCCCTGGCAGCCCCCATCATCGGCGTATCGAGTGACAGGGCTCATAAAGCCCCACAGCTCCCCTCCTCCGAGTCCGGCTCCCAAGGGGCAGACAGTGGAGAATCTCTTGCAAAATAAATCGCACTGCATTTTCACTCAAGGGTAACTGCACCTGACTCAGCACTTTGGGCTGCGCTGAGGGAGGGGCTTTGTGGCACGATCCAAGGACAGGAGGAAGGGGCGTCCTGAAGTCACCCATGCCTGCTGCGGCTCTTGGCCTGCGCTGGGGGCTCTGATTTCGCTGCCCTCGGGTTCCCTCTCCCTCGGAGGCTATCAGATGGCCTGAGGCGGGCCACTGGAGAGCCCAGGTTTCTGACCTGGTTTTCCTGGACCTGGCCAGGCCTTGAGAGGGGCTCTAGACCAGGGAAGAAGGCAAGGATGTGCCTGTGTCCCCCGCGCCGCCCCGTGCCGGCTCTTCTCCAGCAGCTTCACCGTCTCTGGGGCTGATGTGGGGGACACGGGTCTGCAGCACAGGTGGGAGGCCAGGCACGGGGCCTGGGTGTCCGCTGCGGCCCTTTTTCTACCTAGGAGATCAACCACAGCCTCCCCTCTCGCATCTGTCCCTGGGCCTGCCACATGGAGCCTGCTCACTAGAGGGTCCCTGAGCAGCTCTCCATGAGCCCCTGCCCCTCTGCCTCTCATCCCTCTGACCTCTCAGAAGCCACCTCCTCCCGGGAGCTGCCCAGACCAGACAGAGTGCAGTACAGGCCTCAGCGTGGCCTTGCTCCCCACGGGCCCCCGGCTGGGCAGTCACCTCCTAGCCAGGTATTGCTGGGTTGCTTAGTGGCCGGGGGTGACCCTCCGCAGCAGCAGCTGCAGCCTGTGGCGGACACCTCCTCCCCCAGAGCTGAGAAGTGCAGCTTCTCTGAGTGGGCGGCATATGGCGGAACCGGGAGGGACACATTGCCCCACGGTTTATGGGGCGCAGCATGATTAAGCAGACGGGGCCTCAGGCTCGTGGTGAAGGGCACTTCTGTGACTCTTGGTTAGATGGGCCCCTGGTCTGAGCAAACAGAGCCCCTGCCCCAGGCAGTCAGCAAAGCGAGTCCCCCGCACTCTGAAGGATGCTCTGAGCCCCACCTCCACCCCCCACCACCAGGGCACAGAGAGCGGCAGCAGCCACATGAAGCCTCTCAGGCCGGGCTCATGCTACCGGCTCCGGCCCACACTCAGCCTTCCACACGGCGCTGCCTCAGGCTCAGTGGGTGGTGAGCCTGTGTGTGAGGCTATCTTCCAGGAGCCCGGCCTCAGGGACATGTCCAGGGTGCACAGGGGACCCACTTCCCCCGGGAGAAGCTTCCTGCTGATGAAGGGCATCGGGTACAGGAACCGGAGCGGTCTGTTCCCGAAAGCTCCTCAGCCTGCCCTCGCTGATGGATGGCCTCCCCTAGAACGAATTTAAATGCTTTGCTCCAGACAAATAGACACAGTCTCCATCCCCTAGAAAGAAATGAGATTTTAATTGGAGATGGTTTTATTTAGCAAGTGCCCCCAAACCGTGCGCTGTTCAGAAGGAAACTGCAGGTCCAGCCTTGCCTTGGGGAGGAGGAGAAAGACCTTTTCTCTGCAGCTCACTCCCAGCTCCGATGGGCATGGGCAGCCTCCTCATTTCAGAGGGTCTTTTCCTGTGTTCTCCTCCCTCCCCCTCCTTGGTATCACAGCTCTTGTGTTTTTTCTGCTTCATCGCTCAGTGGATTCTGCTGACAAATGTGTTGTGACCACAGGCAGATTTGCCATGAAGTACCGAATCTCAAACTTCAGGCCCTCGTTCAGCGGTGCCACGCCGAGCTGTGCCAGGGAATGCCTAACAACCAGCCAGCCCCTCAGGAGGGGGAGGCCTGATTTGCAGCATCTGTCCGAATCCATGGCATTGATAGTCCCATGGTGGCTGATTTCAAAAACATGCTCAGGACCTGTTGGATTTGGGATTTTTTCAGACTTTGGAATATTTTCATGGGCATTATGAGACATCTGGGGACGGGACCCTAGGATTCATGTATGTTTCTGGTGCACAGTAGACACCTCACCTGAAGGCAGTTTTACAGAATACTTTTAATAATTGTGTACGTGAAACAAAGTTTCATGATGTGGAAGATCTCTCTTGTAGTGTCACATCCACATTCAAAAGGTGGTAGATTTTGGAGTATTCTGGATTTCAGGGTTTTGGATTAGGGAGGTTCATTCTGTACCTGTGACTGAACACAAAGCTGGGAGAAAAGACCACTGTCACAGGCGCACGCCAGGACCCAGGACCAGCTTCTATTCTAAGCTCTGTATTCTTTTTCTTTAAAAGGAAACCCCAGTTATACAGACCTCAGACAACCACCTGGGCCTGCCTCTGATTATGATGCGGGGGTGGGACTGTATCCCTGGTCTCCCAGTGACCGCCCCACATCAGGCTGCACCAGACAGCTGACGACCAGCTTTCAAATTCCACACTGGAGGAGGACTGACTTCTCAGGCCTCCAGTCTTTGGGGTACCTTAGCTCCAAACTGCTACCGGTCAGAGGGGTCTGAACCCTGGGTCCCGCCTGCTCCACGTCCCAACTGCCCTCCCGTTCATTGTCCAAAGCTGCTCCTGCAGATGACAGCTGGAAGTGATGGAGCCTGCCCCCACCCAGGGCGAAGCTCACAGTGAGCCCAGAGTCTTCCAATGGGTTTGGCATCGTGAGCCACATAAAAAAAATCTGAGAATCTTGCACCAAACCCCAGAGTTATGACTTTTCTTGAAAACTCAGAAGACCCAACCTCATAGATTTAAGTCCCTGCCAGCGTGCTCCGGGCAGGAGGGATGGACAGCCCACGAGACAGGACAGCTTCCCAGGCCAACCCACACTCTCTCCCAGGTGCTCCGACGAGGAGCAGTCACTGTTCCTCACGGTGCCTGTCCTGTGGTTTTTCTTAGAGAAATATTTCTCTCTACCTAGGTTTTTTATCCAAAAGTGGGCAACGAAATAGAGCACAGGGGGGCCGCATGTTTGCAGGGAGAGCCACGTGTTTGCAGGGGGGCGGCGTGTTTGCAGGGAGAGCATGCAGCGTATTTCTCTGTGGAGTGAGCAACATCCTTCCCAGAGCCTTTGCACTGAACAGCTGTCCCAGGGACACCCCACCTCACGGTTTGTGGGCCTGGCGCCTCCTAGAATGTGTGCCACGCAGGGTGTGCAGCCTGGTTCCCTGTGTGTGATATGCAAAACACTTCCGCTCTCGGTGCCGCTGGTCACACGCACATGTCTGCCTGCTGCTCCACGCACATGTCTGCCCTCCTCTGAGGTCTCACACGGAAGGACCCTAAGGGGGAAGGCCTGATGGGCATGGCCTGTCAGAGGGGCACCAGAAGGGTGGCCGCTGAGCTGAGTCTCCCATCTGAAAACCAAGCAGCCCCCTCTGCTGGGCTCCCTTGTTATTGCAGGAACCATCTGGCAAACTTCTGTCCCCTTGCAAAACCCAGCTAGGATGCTGCCTCCTCTAGGAAGCCTCACGGTCCAGAAAGTTAACCACACCCTCCCCTGGGCGACCTCTGAACCCTGTACTTGCCCCTCACTGTATGTATCACTCAGTGTGTTGTGCTCCTATTGATGTGATCCAGCCCCATGGCCAGGCAGCATCTGGTCCATGAGTACATGCCCTCTGCCTGGGACGTTGGAAACTCAGTGAATAATTAATTTAATGGACAAATGGATGGATGGATGGATGAATGGGTGGAGGGGGGGCGAATGGATGATGGATGGATGGATGGACGGGTGGGCAGATGGATGGATGGATAGAGGGGTGGGTGGGTGAATGGATGGATGAATGGATGGATGGGTGGATGGATGGACGGGTGGGTAGGTGGGTGGATGGATGATATCTAGGAACTGCAACCCAGAGAGCCCAGACTGGAGCTCAGTATTAGATCTGGAGTATAGGCAAGGCTTTGTCAGGGTTACTCACTTTTGGAACCAGATTTCACTAGTTTTATGGAACTAACTCAGAGTCTTGCCACAAACCCCCTGAGCTCCTGGCTGGGCTTCCTGGTGTCCTCCACCTGCCTGCAGAGAGCAGTGTTCCCAAATGGGGACGGTGGGTGGAGGGCAGCAGAGGCAAGAGGAGAGTCGCCGTCCTGCGCCCTGGCACCAGGTCCCAGCCCCCAGGCCAGAAGTTCATAGATCTCCCCTCTCCAGGGGCAGGTGTGATGGACGCAGCTCTCGCTCTGCACAGCAGCCGGCTCAGCCCCCTCTCCTGCCTGGGCACCTCAGGGACGCTGACCTGGACTCGTGAGTCTACTTGCTGGCCCTTCCCAGAGTGCAGTGGGGAAGCCACGGTCCAGTTGAGGATGAAAAATGCAGTGAGTTAAAGGTTTCTGAGGGATAGTTATGTAGTTTAAAAAGGTCAAGAAAACTATTGCTGAGACTCAAGGCCAAGTGCAACTCTGGGCCGTGATTAATTGACTAAATCCAGGAGGTTTTGACCCACCTCTCTGAAGTTGAATGAGTTGGTGGAGGAGTTGTAAGAATTTGCTTTACCGTCAGGAGGAGGGAGAGGGTCACTGGCCTTTGGCTAACGGCACCCCCAATGACTGCCCCCAACCTGCCCTGGGGGTGTCTACCCGAAGAACCGAGGAACACAGGGTCCCCTGCTTTCCAAAAAAAGAAAGAAAAGATGCAGGGCTGTGCTGAGCAGGACAAAGTGACCTGCCCCCGGGCTCTGGCTGCGTGTGGCCCAGGTGTACACTGGCCCCAGGCTTCTTCCTATCTTACTTCCTCTCACTTTCCTCCTTCCCTTCCTTGCTCCTTCCTCACATTTGGGATTTGCTTTCTGACTCTGGGCCTGGGAGCATGGGCCAGCAGCCCCCCACATGGTCCTCCCAACCCAGAAAAGGGAGGCCCGGAACGTGACACCTCAAGACAACCTCGTCCACAGTGTCCTGGCTTTAAGGGGAAAAACCATCACCGTTGTCATGATTATTGATGGGCACTGGGATCCTGAGTTGGACATGGGAGAAGGGTTGAGATGATGTCCACGAGACTTGATTTGGTCAATAAAGCAAATTGCTTTAAGTGAAAATAAAGCCGCAATCACAAGTATATTAGAAGAATAAAGTAATTGCTGTCCAAGGTGCACGGAGTATAAATCTCTGTTTGCTTGAAATTATTACAATGTGGTATCGATCACTTAGAACCTGCCACTGCCTTGTAAGTTATGGTTGATTAAAGGGGAACACGCTTTGCAAACATCTCCCCCTGCACACCCTCGGAAACACAGGGGTCGCGTGGGGGGTGGCCGGCTCACCCCCAGCCCCAGTGCTCCCTGCCCTGTGCCCCCACGCTGGGCAGCCCTGGGCCCCACGGACTTCTGCTTGGCTCAGGTCCTTCCGGATCCCAGGGAGAGGTCCATGGGGGCCTCTGCCCACCGAGACCCCTCCACCTCCAGCGTTGGTGTGCTCCTCTGTGCTCAGAGAAGACGAGCCCCTGGACATGGACACCATCATCCCTGCTTCTCACCACTGCCCATGTCCCTCCACAGCCAAGCTCACCCCCACACCCGGGGCGTGACTATAAACACTGGTGCCACACGGGTCCTTTTTAAATATCCGTTGTCACCTCTTTCTTTATTAAAATGTTTAATTGCAAAGATAAACAAGGTCATTATAACAAATGAAGATATCTTTTTTTAATATTTTAAAATACTTTTCTAATTAGAAACATTCATAAGATACAGGAGAGTAGGCAAACGGCCATACAATCACCTATGATTCCTTCACCCACAGTCAAAACCTGTTTCCAGTTTGGTCTATTTCCTACAAGTCTTTTTCTATACTAAGCAGAAGACTATTTTTCTTTTGCAAAACTGATAATATGATACATGTGTAGCTTAGTGTTTTGTATTTCTTTCACTTACCGTTATAGAACAATATTTCTTGTGTCATTCAATATTCCTTGGAACATGTTTTTTAATGGCTACATAATATTCCATTTTTCAGATGTACCCTGATTTACTAGTTGTTCTTTCTTGGACACTGATGAGCTCCCAGTGTTAAGCCTTAGAAATCATTCTCTGGTGATCATCCTTGTGCATAGACCTCTCGTCTCTGAGTATTGTGAAGGGGCAAGTTCTTAAAGCAAAAATGGCAAAAATTAAGGGCTGATTTCCAGGCCTGAAGCCTTTGCGATCTAAATTCTCAGTCAGTTTTGGACAAGGCAGCACACATTTGCGTTTTGCTCCAGGCTCCTGCAGTTGGCCCTGATTGTGGAGGGCTCTTCCCCCTGGCGCTGGGGCCCGGGGCCATCTCTGCCTGGTGACAGGCTTGGTGACTGGGTCATCTCACTCCTGTGATACTCAGAGGTCAGCGTGTGATCTCTGTGCCCGGCTCTCCAGACTAGAACGGCCTCCCACGACAGTCTTCCATGATGCTGAAGTTTGTCCCTCACACCCCAAGACGTGTGTTGCCGAGCCAGTTTGTGTCTCGCCTACAGTCTTTTTATTGGAACCTGAAGTTCTTCATGCGGTTATCGTGGTTTGATTTTCTTTGATTTTCTAATCGTCTCTTTCATGTTTTCCTAAATTTTGAAGCGATCTCAAACTTACTAAAACATCAGGAGGACAGTTCAAAGAAACCTTGTTGTGAACCATTTGAAAGCCGCCAACCTGAGGACCCGTCACCCACCCAGAATATTTTAGTGTCTGTTTCTTACGAACAGGGTCACTCTACAGAACCATATCAGAACTCTCAAGCAGGGAGCTACCTGACGGACCCTCAAGTCTTCCAGTAAGTTCTACTGCCTGTCCTGCTGCAGTCAGCGCCCCGTGTCCCAGTCTCATCTTTCCTTCCGGAACAGTCTTCCTTCTGTCCTGGACTTTCATGACCTTGTCATTTTCTGAAGGTCACAGAGCAGTTATTTTGCAGATTGTGGCTGGCTTTGAAGTGGTCAGACGGCTGCCCATGGTTGGATTCTGGTTGTACATCTCTAGCAGGAATCTCACAGAAGGGTCCCTGGGCTCCGGCTTGTGGCCTAGAACTGGCACATCACCCCTCCCTGGGCAGCTCCCTGTGGTCACTAGGTAAAGCCTTATCTGCTTATCCCTGTGTGGGTTCTTTCTCTTCTTAGTTAATAAGGGTTTGTAGGAAGGCACTTTAAGACTGTTGCTCGTCAAACCTTCAGTTTATTCCTTTATTTTTATAATTTCACGCACTCACGGTTTCCCGTTTTACTCAGTGGATTATAATCCATTGCTCTTGCTGTTCCTTTTGATGGTCACTTGTCCTGGGCGGGGAGTGGGCTCAGCTCCCACAGCTTCCGTGTCCCTTGATAGACGCCCCGTTCTGAGCCCTGCCCTGCTTTCCGACCAAGACGTTCCCTGGAATCAGTGAATTCTCCCCAGAGCCCTGGGAACCCTGAGGCCTTCTCATGGAAAGTGGTGTTCAGAAGCCAAGGTCTAGCTGTGAGCGTGCTCAGTGTCACTGCAGCGCTGCCGTCCACTAGACGATGTTCTCAAGGGGCCCTTGGGGTTCACAGTGAATCAAAGGCAGCTTGGGCCCCGAGGGAAAGGCGGAAAGCAAAAAGAGGTCACTCTGCACATCAGGAAGTGACCGACGCTGTGGGAGGAAGGGACACAGAATAAGAGTGTGAGGACGGGTGGGCCAGTCTGTGAGGACTCCCTACCCCTGAGGGCCAGCACCCAGGCTTGGCTCAGGACCATGGCACCTGTGAAAGGAGATGGACAGACAGGGGTCAGGAGGAGGAGAGGAGACGGACAGACAGGGGTCAGGAGGAGGAGCCCAGACAGAACCACAGGAGGAGGAGTGCATGGGAGGCTGCAGGGAAACCGGGGGAGGCAGTGCAGGCTCCAGGAGGGGAGTTCTGAGGGGCTGGGTGAGGGATGCTGGCCCAAGGCCAGAGAGGAGAGTGAGACTGACCCATGTCTTTAGACCAAGACGCCGAGTCCACAGCCTCCCAGGAGGCAGGGAGAGAAGCCAGACCCAAAGGCCATGGGAGGGGGTGTTAGGTGCAGACCCTTCTTTGGAGGCCCTGTCCTGGGAGAGGAAGGACAAGAGGATGGCCCGGGTCCTGGTGAGGAAGGGTACCTGGAGACCGTCCCCCTTGCTGTCCACCTTAGGAGTGTGGCCGCTCCAGAGCCCTGGGCCAGGCTCCCAGCACCTCCTACCTGCCTGTCCCTCCTGACCCTCCCTCCCAGGCCCAGCAGCCGCCTGCACAGGTCCCTCTGTCTGTGACCCTGCCCTTGGCTTCTTTCAGGGGAGGGGAAGCACCCGTTTGTTTTAATGAGATCTTGTCAAGCCCTGGACTGAGCAGACGCAGGGACTGCCCTTGCCCCGCACTTCCTGGGAAGCTAAAGCGGGATTGACTTGGAAAGGCTGGAGGTGACGGTCACCCCACAGAAAGGGGAGCCAGCGCATGCTTACCGGCCTTTCCCACTGGCCAGTCCCCACACAGGCTCCTCACCAGAAGACAGGGGGCAGGAGGAGGGTGCTCACCAAGTGCCCCTCTGGGCTCCAGAACTGGCTGCAGGACTGAAGGGCACACCAGTGAGAGTGTGTGTGTGTGTGTGTGCGCGCGTGTGTGTGTGCATGTGCGCGTGCACGTGTGTGTGCGTGTGAACCTACTGTTTGTGGGGAGGGGGATGCAGGGCACAGATGGGGGATGCACCTGCTCCCTGGCCTCGCTCCTCTCCACGTCCACCACAGGACACCCGAAGTTGCCTGGAGAGCTGGGGTCAGACCTGCATGGCAGGTTCCCAGCCTCTCCCACCCGACCTGGAGGGCACTCCTGACACTCCAGAGGGGACTTGACGCGCCCTGACTCCCCTGGGGTGGCCTGTGTGTGCCTTGGGCCTCCTGTGGCCCTGGGTCCCCCTGGTCCCTGGCATTGGGCTTGCTGCAGGCCTGCTCCCACTCGCCTCTCGGGTCTCCCAGCTGCTGCTGCCCAGGGGAAGGAGCACTCTCAGGCCACCCTGTCTGCCTGGGCCCCAGCAGAGCCGAGCCCAGGGAAAACGGGGAGGGCGTGTCACAGAACCGGACTCCAGTGCCGACCCTGCTGGGGCCACTCTGCTGGCTTCCTGAGGTCCTCTCATTCCATCCTCCCGACAACCTGAAGCAGGTGTGCGCCTCCCTCTGCACAGAGAGCCTCCCAGACCTGCACAGGCCCAGGCCAGGAAACAGTGGGGCTGGGGCTCGATCCGCTCTCTGGCCCCAAGGGGCACCCACTTCCTTGGACAGCAGGGGTCAGCCAGAGGGACTGACCAGCTCTGAGACGTAGTCTCCCCAGGACGAGCTCTGGAGCAAGAGAGGGGTGCCCCCACCCCACGAGGCAGCAGGCGAGGCCCCGAGGCCACCTCTCTCTCCACCTCTGCCCAGTGCGGTGGCGCTTGCCACAGACCTGGCAGATAACGGCCCCATTTCTCCACCCTTTGGCCACATCCTGATGGGGAGCAGTGTCATCCTGGGTGTGCACCTGACCTCTGAGGAGGGCAGAGCAGAGCACAACCTACAAAACCTGCAGGAGGGAGCTGGGGAGAAGTCCCCCAGCCACCCACCTGGCTTCCTGACCCACCCGGGTCACTGCCCTGGTGTCCCCGCAGCTGCTGTGTAACAGGAGGCAGGTGGGGCCTGACTGTCCTGCTGGGCTCTGGAACAGCCCCTACGGCTCCCCAGTTATGCAGTGAAGCAAAGCAGGGAGCCAGGTGTGGAGAAGAGTGCTGGACAGCCGCCACAGCCCTGGACTCTGTGCCGGGGTGGCCGCCACCGGGTCGAAGGCCAACCAGGCGGTGACTGTCCAATAAATACAGAGAGCCGCCTGTGCTGTGCTGTTAGGCTGAGCGGAGGTCTGGTGGCAGCCCCTCTCCTCCCAGATTGTGAGGACAAAGGACAAAGGGATAACCACTTCACATGGCTCTCAGAGAGGCGAGAGGCTGCAATGCCGTTGGTGGGCAGAGCAGGGCCTGCCATGCAGGAAGCTCAAGGGAGCGATTTCTGGGCCTTGGTGGGTAAGGGCATGAAGGCAGCGAGAGGGAGAGCAAAACCAAGGACATCGTCACAGCAGCCACCAGACGCTTACTGAGTCGCGAAGGTTGGGGCTGGGTCAGGAAGCTCCAGGGTCCCGCAGCATGGAACCCACAGGAAGTGGGGGAGAAGCCAAGATCAGCCCCAGTGCCCGGCCCTGCCCTCTGTGCTATGCCCTGTCCACAAACAGAGCCTGGGTCAAGCTGCTCTGCACGTGCTTCACAGAGGGCCTGACGGGAAAGAAACTGGGGGGGACCCCAGGAAAGGGCAGGCAGCTCCCCAGACGCTCCCGGCAGAGTACCCAGCCCCGCCAGGCAGGTGCTCCAACAAGGCCACTGTTCTGCACAGAAGGTGACCTCGAACTCAAGGGGAGGGAGGTCACTTTCTCCAGGGGCTGATTGCTAAGGGGGAGTCCAGGCCTGAGTGAGCAGCTCAGTGCAGGGGGCGAGGCCGCAGATGCATCCTGCCTGGGCTGAGCCGCCAAACCTGGGTCCCCTGCCCCATCCCTGGGGAGTTTGTACTCAGGATCCCTGTGGCATAAAGAGGTGGCCCCACAGTGCCTGGATGTGGGCTGTGCTCCAGGGCACGCTGCAGGGAGGGTGTGGGTGCAGAAGGGAAAGAGGGAAATGGATACTGAGGACAGCCTGGAGGTGGTAGACAGAAAGGGCCAGACGTCTGTGGGCTCATTTGATCATGCAGAAGGAGGAAGGCACACCCCCAGTGTCTCCTTCAAGCTTCTTTGCTGGCTCAGGGCTGAGGGATCCCCAGAGTGGTCCATGCTCCTCCGTTCCTGCACCCCCACTCTCCCTCCCTCCTACAGCCTATCATGGAGCAGGTATGACAAGGGCCAGACCCTGTCCTGGGGGCTGTAACCCGTGGTGAGTCAGACAGGACCCAGTCCTGCTTGGTCAGGGTCATTGCAGATGAGAGAATGCTCTAGGAAGGACACAGAGCAGAGCCATAGGAAAGCTCTGGAAGGCAGCTCGCTCTTCCCATCTGAGTTCTGAACCACTTCCTGAAACCCCGGGGCTGCTCCGCCAGCTGCCTTCTTCCCCTGCCCGGGGCAGACATTACTAGCAGATCCAGCACAGGTCCTGCCGAGCCCCGTCTGAGTCCTTCTCAGCCTGGCCCTGCAGCTGTCAGCTGTCAGCAGAGGCTGTGCAGGCGACCCAGGGATTTGCCCACTCTCACACCTGCTGTCCCCGCCTCCCTCCTCCGGGCTCCTCCTCCGGGTTTCTGGCCCCCTCCAGGAGCAGCGTGTGGCCCTCCCCTCTCCTCGGCATCTGCCTTTCAGCACAGGCTGGACGGGAGCTTCAGCAATCTTGTGGTGCTGTCCCAGGTCCTGGACCAACCTGAGCTTCCCCAAGAGCAGGACCCAGCGCTCCTTAGGCCAGGAAGAAGCCCCAGGGCTGCCCAAACCTGATGGCCATGGCGGGCTCAGATCTGAGCGCTGAGTTTTTCTGATGTTTTTCAAACGATCTGCTAACGGAGGTGGGAAGGGGCCGGGAGCATCATCGGCTGCCTCTGTCGACACAGGGTAACCATGTGCGAAAGCAGGCACCCCTCGGCCAGCTCCCAGGTACGGCAGCTAGGGTCGCCTCCCGCGCAGCTGAGGCCACAGCGATGGGGCGCCATCCTGACCATGTGACCCTCCCTCACTTAGAGCCAGAGGAAGCTGGTGGTGTTGACAGACAGGAAGGGCCACGAAAATCTAGGCAGCGCTTGCTCCCATTGTCAAAGTGAAGGCCATTCCGGGTGCACGTGAGCATGACCCGGAAGGCAGCTGGGACCAGAACTTCTTGGAGGCCAGGTGGCCCCTTCTCTCCCCGCCCTCCGCTGGCCAGTGGGCCTCCTGGCCCTCTGCCACCTGGGCCCCTCCCAGCCTCTCTCTTCTGTTTCCTTCCTCAGACCCAGGACTGGGTCAGAAGGCCATTCTCTCCTGGGCCCCAGGACTGATGGCCCCAGGGTCTGGGTGCCCCAAGCCTCAGGCTTAGAACTTTCTGACCCAAAGACCTAGCAGCTGGAAGGTCCCACGGAGCTTCTAGAAGTTTTTCTCTGACTCCCCTCTCAGAGGCCCCCTGGTGGCCTGCTCATGCCTGTACTCAAGGCGCCCTGACTGGGGTCCCCAGCACCTCAGGCAAGCGCCTGACCCTCAACATCAAACCTGTCTGTCTACTGTCCTAAACATCCTCCTGCAGCCCAATCTGAGCCGCCACAATCCTGTCTCCACATGTAGACTTTGTCACCCTTCAACTGTGCCAGGCCGGCAGATCAGGAGATAGAACCTTTGAAACAGTGGTTTGTCTCAGTCCCAATGGGACAAGGCAGGCTGGACACACAGAAGCTACAGGGTCAGTCTGGAGAGGGCCAGTGGGCAGTCTTCACTACAGCTTCCTGGGAAAGACCAGGTGGGGCAGGGTGAGCAGGCAGGGGACTGGCTGGTTTGAACGGTTCCTCTGGGCACCAGGGCAGGCAGGTGTTGGTACCTGGCCCTGGGGAGATCAGGGCAGGTGGACTGTGGCCCTGGGGAGACCGGGGCAGGTGGACAGTGGCCCTGGGGAGCCTGAGAGGGATGTGGTGGTGGGTGCGGGCTCTGTGTGGTTGGTTTGCACAGGGAAGGCAGGCCCCAGGCAAGAGTCCTTCTCTGCCTCTGAGAACTGGCCAGTATGTCAGAGCAACTGGACACAGAAAACCTGCATGGTTAGTACACCTCCCCAGGCCCCTGACAGGCCACCTGAGTGCAGTCTTGCAATCCACACAGCAGCCACAGTGGAAAGCTGTCGTCTGGCCTCACGACCTGCAGGCCCTTGTCCATTGGATACCTGCAGTGGTCACTCCATCCCAGCCCCATCCCAAACCATGGTCCCTGCTCTGCAGCCTCCCTGGCCTCCTGCAGGGTCTGGGGGTGTGCTCTGTCCTCTGCCTGGCCAGCGGCCACCAGCTCAGCCTTCCACCTGCCTCAGGCCCCTTCTGCACAAGTGGGCCTCGTCTGGAGTGAGACCCAGGAGACCCGGAGGGCCTCCCCAGACTGCGCATTCCCCACTCCACCCCCCCACCTAGGCCACAGCTTTCAGGGGACCCCTGGAGAAGAGTTTCCAAGCCGTCATGGGGGCCTTGGGGACGGGTGTTCTTGTTTATCTGCTCCTTCAGACGAGGAGGGGGTCTTGAGACTCAGGAGGCTTGGAGGCTTCAAGGTCACAAAGGGACAGGGCCAAGGGTCAAGCTAAGCTACAGTTTCTAGAAAGTTCAAACTGGCTCTGTGTGCTTCCCTCACTGCCTTCACCCCCCACAGTGATCATTTTTAGGGGACAATCAAGGCCCAGCCCCCAGAAAGACTTGGTTGAGCTCTGGCCGTGTGGGGCCTGTGGCTCTCAGCCTGTCTCCGTCCCCCTCTGTGGGTGGAGTCCAGAGCTGAAGCCCCCCCCCTCCCCAGGAGCCCCCCTGCTTGGCGCTCTGCCTCCCCAGCCACCCTCCTGCGGCAGCAACCCCTTCCGCGGCCAGGCTCTGGAAGCTCCTTATCTCCTGCTCCCAGAGCCCAGCTCTCCCCAGACCTGTTCCGCCTGGGCCTGATCCCAGCCCACAGCCCCAGGACCTCTGCCTCCGCCCCCGGCAGGAGCAGACGCAGTCCCAGAGCAGTGGGCACTTCCCTGCGAACATGGCAGCAGGACTGAAGGGGAGAAGCAGGAGCCCTGCTGCCCCACGGGATCACGAGTAAGAGCGGGCGAGCCCTGGCCCTCCACCGCACAGAGCAGGGGCCTGGCAGGGTCTGGGCAGTGCTCCCCTGGCTCCAGAACACAAGGAGGAATTTTCCTCCAGGGAAAATTCTTAAATGTATTCAGGGGCCCACTGTTGTCCCTTCAAGCACAGGTGCCCACGGCGCTACGGGAAGCCAGTCAGTCCTAAAGATGAGGCGGTCCCCCCACACCTCCCTGCCCCCCACCAGCCGGCCTAGCCCTGGGTGGGGCCTGGAGGCAGAGGAAACAGGGCTCCGATTAGTTGGCCCACCCTCTGGGGTCTGCCAGGCCAGGCTGGCATCCCGGGAAGCCCCTTCGCCCGAAGCCGCTGTGGCAGGAGGCCGCAAAATTAAAGAAGGATTTCGGCAGCTGTAGTCATTAAGATAAAAGTCACACTAATGACTCGAGCGTTATTTAGTTCTGATATCTTAATTTAATTGGATTTTTTTAATTAAGAAAAAGACCCATAATCCTACAAGCACCGAGCTGCTGCTGCTGTTTGGTAAAGGCGGGCTTAAAGGGCGGCCGACCCTCCCTCCCGGAGCCCGGGCCAGGGGGGCTCATGGGGAGGGACCACGGGGACCTGGTGTTGGAGCAGAGAAGGAAGCCTTCAGCTGCCCGGAGAGAAAGTCCACCCCTGCCCACACGAGGGCCATTCAGGAAGGAGGGGGCGCCAAGGCCCTGTCCCCCTGGGGGAGGCTGGGCTCACCGGGCAGCCCTCCCAGGACCCTGGGCCATTCCCCACCCCCAGAACCTCCAGTGAACCC
Source organism: Urocitellus parryii (assembly GCF_045843805.1). Classification (NCBI taxonomy): domain Eukaryota; kingdom Metazoa; phylum Chordata; class Mammalia; order Rodentia; family Sciuridae; genus Urocitellus; species Urocitellus parryii. The sequence goes on from NC_135541.1 coordinate 4,667,632, forward strand.
CAGACACACCCCTCTGCCCCTGTCCCCCACCCAGCAGGCTTGTCCTTCTCCAGGCCCAGAGGCCCCCCAGCCCCTGCCCTGCCCGGGGAGGGGAGGCTCCAGGGCCCTCCTGCCCCCAACCCTCAAGCTGCAGCCCCCCTTTGCGGGCTGCCCTCCCTGCAGGGCGCTCACAGCCAGCGGCTGCTTGGCCCGGGTGATTGATGGTTTACCAATAGGAGTGGAATGGAGTTTTAATAGTCTCAGATTAAAGGATCAGGGGGCAGAGGGAGGCGGGGAGCCTGGCGCTGGCTTCCTAGTTTCGCAGGAGCAAAGCTCAGAGCTCGGCAGAGGGCCTATTGCAGATAGTCCTGGAGGTGGGTTGGGGGTGGGTCTCTGTAGGGGAGTCCTGGGAGGAAGGGCAGCCACAGGGTCGGCCAGTGTCACACAGTCGGTGCAGGAGCACTCACCGTCCCCTGGGGGTCCGGAGTCTGGCATCCCCCATGAAGCAGGCCCAGTGCCCCCTCCCTACATCTAGCTGAACTCCAGCCCCGGAACGTGTCTGAGCGCTCGGATGAGAGCCTGGTTCTCCGCTCTTCTCAGGGAAACAGGACTTTTCTGTTGCTTGGGGATTCTGTGTGAAATCAACACATGCTCCCTCCAAAGTTGGTGTCGGCTCCCAGAGGCGAAGCCCAGGCTGAGGGCAGGCCTGGGGCGGGTCCTGTCTGGCTTCCTCCCCTCAGTCCCAGGGAGTTACTGTTCCCTCTTCCTAAGGGCCAGTGAGGGGCAGGGCCTGGGGGCTCTGTGTGGGGACTGCTCCACCCCCACCCGACCTGTGCCCCAGGAGGCCCACACTGCTGAACCCCTGGGCTAGGAGCCCAAGAGAAAGGCTAGCAGTGACCTGCAGGTCACCCATGGCATCATGGGCAGGGGGGTATCCCTGTCCCCTCTGGGCTTCAGCCGAGGGTGAGATGAGACGTCTGTGACCCCTTCAGGCCCTGAGGACCCACAGCCATCTGGGTCAAGAGGAAAGCCTGGGCCCCCAAAACCAGCAGTGAGGGCAGACCTGGTCGGACAGGGAGGGTCAGCGGGAGTGAATCGTGAGGGGTGCATTCCAGATCACGGGGCTGCTCTGCATTTCAGCTGGTTTCAGACCTATGTCACCGAGCCTGGTGACCCGTGAGCTCAGTAATGAACTACTAGGCTCTCTTTGTCACATCAGCGGTGGCACCATCAGCGGGTGGCACCATCAGCTGACTGAAGATCATGAGCCAAGGGTGCCCGGTGGGCAGCTGGCAGGAAAAGAGAATGAGGGAGGGCTGGGGGCAAGAGGAGGAGCAGGGCCAGGCCTGCAGGAGGCCACCAAGGGGCAGATGGGCATGGACCTCACTGGCCAGTGTGTCAGGAGGGCCACCTGGGAGGCCTGCAGACTGTGAGAGTCAGACAGGGCCCAGAAAGCTCCAGCCCTCCATGCTTGGGGTGTGACCCAGGACACGGCACTAACTGCTCTGCAGGATCCTCAATGCCCAGCACACCCAGGCCCTGGCTGAGGAAGGACAGCTGGTGGGGGAGGGGGTATGAAGGGTCCCCACCCTGAACCGAGGCAGGAGGATCGGTTCCCAGCTGGCCGTGATCTCCTGGCCCCTCTGTGCATCTGCTCAGCTGCCACCACCAAGGCCAGAACTCCCTGGGGAGCCTCCAGGCACCCAGCTGGGGTGTCAGGGAGACGGTGCGGTGGACAGGCCAGGCAGGAGCAGGTGCCCTCCTCCAGGGCAGGGTTCCTGCCCCTGCCGGGTGAACACCAGCTCAACAGCAGCCCTAGGATGAGCCGGCAGAGGCCAGGAGGCGTGGGCCAGCACTAGTCCAGGCCCAGACAGGCCCACCCACAGGGAGGAGGTAGACAGGGCCCACCTGCCCCAAGCGCTCTCCCAGGCAGTGTGGGCTCACGCAGGGTCCACAGACTTCCAGGACCCGTCAGAGACCCCTGCCTGTTGCGCAGGCCCCAGGGCTGGCAGGCCCACTGCCCTCCAGAGGCAGAAGTGGCTCACAGATGGAAGGGACAAGGTCTCACTCCGCCTGAGCCAGTGGCTTTGCCAGCAAGAGTCACCAGCTGCTGCCCTGCTGACCTGCCCAGCCCTGGGTCAGGGTCAGAGGAGCAGGTGCCAAGTCTCTGGAGAGCACCCAGGTTTATTTGGACTCTTTCCCCATCTGAGGGTCATGGCCAGGATGGTGATTTAGAGATGGTGGTCAGAGGGAGACTTTGCACTCCAGGGAGAGCCAGGCCGGAGGCCATGGGCCTGAGTGTCCCCACCTCCCAGCTTGGTTGAGCAGGCAGTCACTGTCCGGCTGGAGGCCCAGCTGGCCTAGAGCTTTCAGCCCCTCTAAAATCTGCTACTGTAGCAACCAACCACCAAAAAAACTTAGAGGAATGTGCCCCAGGCAGCTGTTAGGCTGCGTATTTTATGGCGCTGGGCCTGGTTTGAATATGCAAAGGCGCTAAGCTGCTTGATTCAGCGCCCTCGGCCTGGGTTGGGGCATAACTCAGTTTGATATCAGCGGCTTGTCGCAGCAGCCTGGAAGGGCTGAGACTGTGGGTAATTTAGGCTCCACTCTCCAAGGAAGCTGGAACTTGTGCCTGGCTCTCCACCCCTCACCCTGTGCTGCATGGCTGCTCTGCCCTCGACAGCCACCTGCCCGCCTGACAGGCTGCGGGTGACAGTGAAGTTGTCATGCTACCTGCGCTTCCCGAAATGTTATCTCCTCTTTTTCAGAGGTGTCACCCACAGCATCTGAAAAGACACGGAGTTGTCCTACAATGTAGCTCAGATGGCTTATCTGACTCCTCCTAGGCGCTGGCAGGAGGGAGGTTCCCCTGGAGGAGGGGCTGGTGTTAACCCTGGCGGGTCCCATTGTCCTCCAACTCTGCCCTCTCAGCGAGGCAGTGCTGGCCCTTTACCCTGACCCACAGCCTCGGTGCATCCCAGAAACACTTGCTGGGTGCCCCCTCCACCTTCCAGAGCTAGCTCCTGTGTTCCCTCCCTACCCTAGTGACTACGGACCCAGACCCGAGTGGCATTCTCCCAGCCCAGTGCCCCCTGCTCCCGTGTGTCCTGGACTCTTTCACCCACGTGGGGACAGCGAGCACAGGCCCCTGAGTTGGGATGTGTGTGTGCCTGGGTCTGCCACCAGGCTCCGCGTGGCTGTAGGAAAGGAACATGCTTGCACCCTGCCCAGGCCCCACCAGGGAGCAGGGGTCAGGACCCCGGATCACAGCTGTTCCTCAAGGAGCCTGGTGTGAGCAAAGGGTGAGGATGGGCCACAGCACAGTGGTCCCCGGGCAAGAAGGTGGGCCGGGCCAGCAGGCATCTCCCATGCCCTCAGTTCCCACTCAGGCCTGCCATCCACGCCCACTGTGTGCTCCCCTGGAGCAGAGCCCAGTGCCTGTGCCCACTGTGTCTTCACCAGCCCAGGGCTCCCCGTCAGGGGGCCCAAGCCCTTGGCTGGAGCCTGGTCCCGACCGACGGTCATGTGAGATGGGACAGCACCCAGGTGTCTGCACATGGCCACGTGGCCTGTGCCTTAGAGGCTGCTGGTCCTCAGCACACATCTCCTGCTCCCTGGGGAAACTGAGTCCCAGAGAGAGGTTTAGGGACGTGCTGCATACCACACAGCTACAGAAACCAGGGGCTCATCCATTCCCTCAGCAAACATTTATCCTGTGCCTCGTGTTTACAGCACTGAGAACAGAGCAGGCCAAAGCCTCGTCCCACAGATGGAGAGTCCAAAGACAGAGAAGAGAAAGGGAAGAACAGAGACAAACACAGGAGATGTCAGTGGCCAGGGTGGGCCAGTGCGGTCAGTGGCCAGGGTGGGCGGAGGCAGAGACTGCACTTTCAGACTAGGCACTGGGTCACACGACTGATCTGTAGAGTCCTTTTTGTTTTAAGTTTTTGAATTCAAGTGACTCATACTCAAGTTGGATCCTGGGCTGGAGAAATGTCGTTCGGTTTTATGAGCCAGTGGCAAAGGGATGTTCTCGGGAGGGCCGGGCCCCACTCCCCTTCCTGGGCTGCCAGCTCCTGCCTCGGGTCCCCCCAGCTCTGTTTCTGGTGAGGGAGCTGTGGCGCTGGGCAGGGCCAGCTTCCCAGGCAGAGCATCTCCCTGGGTGGGAGGTGCTCACTCAGCTCCGCTCTTCTGCTTCCCGGAGAGGAGGGTGGCGCGCTGTCGGGATCATTGCTGCTGATGTGATTTGTAAGGGGCTGCGGGAGGGATCCGCCTCAGGATGGCACGCTGCGGTTTACAGTGAGCTCTGAAAATTAATTAGAGAGGGCGCATCTTCAACAGCAAGTACTCAGGAGCCTCTAAACTCCCTGCCGCCCGGCTGAGGGTGCAGCTCGGGGGTGCAGCATGTGCCTAGCATGCACGAGGCCCCATCCCCTGCCCCGCAAAAACAACCCCCTCTGCCATCCCCTTCACCCTGTTTCTTAGGAGGGGTTCAAGAGCAAAAAATTGAATGCAGCAAATTCTAGCCGTGGGGTGTGTGTGCGTGGATCTGTCTGCTGGTGGCTGTGCACATGCGTGTGTGTATGTGTGTGTGTGTGTGTGCGTGTGTGTGTGCAACACGTGTGTGGGCCCTGCAGACACAGCCACTGCCCAGCAAGCTCCCCGTCCCTCTGCCACCCCATCTCCTGTGGAGAGAGGCTCAGGGCCGGCCAGAGAGGGAATCCAGGAAGGCCCTGGGGCAGAGAGCGAGAGTTGGGGCAGGATGCGGGCAGGGGCCGGTGGGGATGGAGGCCAAGGCAGTGCCAAGGAGAACTGAGAGACCACAGGGGGCAGAGTGGGCCGAAAAGGAGGTGTGGGATCAGAGGAGGAGAGGAGGGAGGAGGGAGAGGACAGGTCGGCGGCCTGTGGAGGGAAATGGAGGCAGGCGCAGGTGGAGGATGAGCAGGGGAAGGCCGAGGCTGGCAGGAGGGGAGGGAGGGGAGCAGAGGGGCTGGGCGCCACAGACAGTGCTCTTAGGAAGCACCTGTTCCCATGGCCCCGTGCTAGGTGACGTGCCCTCCTGCCCGCCCTTCCCTGCTCCAGAGAGCCCTGGGCAGAAGGCAGATTTCCTCTGTCCCTCCTCATCCTCATAGACGCACACAACCTCCCAGAGGGACCGGTCTGCCACAAAGAGCCAAAGAGGAAGGTGCAGACCTGTGGGGACTGGGTGCCTGGGCTGGGCATGGGCTGCCTCGGGCCGCAGACCACTTTCTGGTACAGCATCAGGAGGCAGGAGCGGAGGGTCGGACCCTGGTGCTCACCAGGGGCAGGATCTGGGGGTCCTTCTCTGCTGGGACAGGGCCATCATACTGAGCAGGGCAGGCTGGCCGCACACCAGGCCAGGGCTGGCAGAATGTGGGACCCAGAGTCTCCCCCCACTCTTCGTGGCCCTCCTACCTGAGGCCCCATGGCCTGCTGCCTGTGGGAGGCTGCCTGTGGGAGGCTGCTGCCTGTGGGAGGCTGCCCGGGACCTCAGCTGCGCTCTAAGCTCCTCAGAGAGAGGAGTCCCGAGCATTTTCTGGACGCTGTTTAGCTTATGACCCTGGGGCTTTGGGCTTCAACTTTTGGATTTAGGGGGTCACGGTTCCATTCACAGCACCTTGAAATCACTTTAGAAAGAAAGGTGGGAGTTATCCTGTGTCCTGTGCTCCCTGCAGCCTGGAGTCAGGAGCTCTGGGTGAGCGGAGCTGGGCCCTGTGTGACCCCCAGGCACTCATGTCCCTTTCTGAGCCTTCCCCTCCATTTATAAACTGCAGAGCCGACCCAACTCTGGGGGATGTTGGGAAGGATGATTAAGGTTATTTTTAAGTATGTAAAGTGGTCTTTGGAGACAGGCCTAGTGTAAATAAGGTTGGTTTTATCGCTCATAATAAACATTTATTAAGCACCCACCGAGTTCCAGGCATTGCACAGAATACCAAAGAGACCCCAGCCCAGCCCATGCCAAACTGGCCTCCAGCCCCTGTTTTACCCCTTCTCCCATCACCGTTGATGAGCAGAGAGATCCCGGCCTGGGTGACACAGGTAGGCACCGTGGCTCCGACAAAATCTCACGTCACAGCTTCAAGACGGCTCAGAACTGGCTTGAGTCCAGAAATCAGCACCACAGGGTCCTCCAGGGGACTGAGACCTGGGGCTGCAGCTCCTGTAGCAAGTCCCTACCTCAGTCCACTTGTTGGGGGGGCTGTTGAGATGCCCCTGTGTCTTTCTGTTTCTGGGGGCTCTGTCCTGGGGAGGAGGGAGCCAACGATTCCAGTCCCAGTCCCTCGTGCACACTGTTGGTACAGGGAACAGGTCCTCTGTTCAGATGGTCACCGGACAAGCTCCTAAGTGCCCTTTGGGTCCATGTGGATGGAAAAATGGACCAATCTCCACAGTAGGGCTGACCTACTGGGAGGGAGGCAGATCCATGGCCCCTGCATGTTGCAGCCTGGGACAGGGTCTGGGGCCAAGGGGCATTAGGTAAGGTAAAGAGGCCAGCCACGTGACACAAGGAGGCAGTGTGGATCCAGAAGTCCCTCTGACAGATGGAAGGACGGGTGCTCGTGTTGGGCACTCTTCAAGGCCAGGGCCTGCGGGCAGGGGAAAGCACAGCTTCCTGGAGCAGGGGACAGCCAGAGCCAGCTCAGGACAGGCTGTCCTCAGGAAGGCCACCTGACCCAAGGGGCAACTGACAAAGGGCCGTCTGAAGGGCAGGCAGAGGGGTGAAGGAGAACACGTCTGAGGATCTGGGAGGTCCGGCTGCGGATCTTCACTGCTGAGGGGGAAGCTGCCATGAATGTGGATGGCCATGACAGGGACTGCACGGGTGGACCCGGGGACTTCAGCAAGCCCCTGACCTGTGCCTGCCGACCTCCTAAGGGGTTGTTCGCCCTAGCGGTTCCCCACAGAGTCGTGGGTTGGCGGCCTGGGAAATGTCCACATGCCAGGCTGGGCTGCAGGGTATAGCAGCTGCCCTGGGCCGGCACCTCCTGGACTCTGTGTGTGGGTCATGCATTTTATCTTGGGCTCACCTGCCACCTGTGCAAAGGTGAAGAGAGAGGACTCCAGCTGGGCTCTGCCAGCAGTGTTTATGGGGCCTTGGGCGTCCCCTGACCCCTCCAGGCCTGTTTCCACGTCAGTAGGATGAGGGGTCCTGCAGCGTGGAGTAGATGAGTCAATACCTGGTGAGCTCTTGGGATAGTGCCTAATGGAGAAAAGAGGATCCATACTATTGATCATCACTATCACCGCACCACACCACCATTATCACACCATCACCAGCACCGTCGTCACGAGCAGTATTGCCATCACTGTCACCATTGTCATGACCACATCATCACCCCCACCATAACCACCATCACCCTCACCACCGTCATTATCACCATCATCATCATCACCACCACCACCACCGTCATCATCACCGTCATTATCACTATCACCACCGTAGCACTGTCGTCATTATCACCACGGCCATCACCACCGTCACTGTCAGTCATCATCAGCAGCAGCATCACCGTGACATCAGCCAGGTGCAGACAGTGCACCCGGGATTCCGGCCCCTCAAGCCCTCCCTGCTGCCACAGCAGGATCCTCTCAGTCGGAAACACCCAGGAAGTGAGATCTGCCCAGCCACCTGCCCTGTCCATCCTTGCAACCCTTGATGGGAACGCGCTAACCTGTGTGCATCTCCCTGCCCCATTGAAGACAGCGTATTGAGTTACGATGACCTTTGTTCTGACAGTTAGGGATCCTGTGAGACCCGGAGGCTGTCTTTTCCAATCCTGCTGATCATCGCCCTGGGGCTCCCCTACTGGGCACTGTGTGAAAGCCAAAGCTCCCTGCAGGACTGTCCCCCTTGCTCTGCCTCCTGCCTCTGGCCCAGTCCTGAGATCCTTCCAGGACGGCTTCTTTTCTGCAGTTTCCCGTGGGATCCCTGGTGAGGTGCAACCCCCTCCTGAGCACGCCCTCATCCTCCTCCAGGTGCTTCTCGCTATGGTGTGAATTAGGGCCCTTCAGGGAGAGGAAGAACTCAGCTTAGGGGCCGGGAGGGAGAAGAGTGGGAACAGGGAGAGGCCAGGGCGGGCCCTGGCCAGTCTGCGCACATGCCAAGCGCTAGCCCGGATGTCATCGGTCCCCAGCAGGGTGGGAGTCTGGCTGCCTGTGTCCCCGAGCTGGGCCTGGAACCTGCTCTGGCGTAGGTTTTTAATTAAGGAAATCCCTTTGGCGCCATCACACTTTGTCCTCCAAGGGAAGGCGGGGCAGCCTGCGGCTGTCACTCACCTGTTCATGGAGCCAAGTCCTGCAGGCCCCTGCACAGCCAGCACAGACCCTGCCTGGGACCCCTGTGTCCCTGGGCGGGGTTGATGGGCCTCTCCTCCGCTCCCACACTCCCCACCAGGGGGGGGAGAAGCAGTGGTCGTGACGAGGAGCCTGGGAGAGGGAGGAGGGCTGTGAACTGGCCTGAACCTTGGTTTCGACTGCAGAGCAGGGGCCGTTCAGTGTCACTAGCTGCCGTGAGGACTGGCGTGAAGGGCCCTCCGGAGCCAGGCAGCAGGCTCCCCTCAGTCCACTCCCACGGCCTCGGCTGCAGTGGGGAGGGAGGTGTCTAGTCCACGGGGGCCGCTGTGACAAGATAAATCAACCCCTAGATCACCTGGGTAGATCACCAGCATCAGGAACTTGTTCCCCACAGTCCTGGAGCTGGAAGCCTGAGGTGGAGGCACCTAGATGCCGAGGCTGCGGGCTGGTTTTCCGGTTCCTGGACAGCCATGTTCTGTCCGTGTCCCCACATGGTGGGGGGTGAGGGCCTCTGGGGGCCTCTGTAAGGGCACTAACCCCATCACGAGGGCTCCCAAAGGCCTCCACTCCCAATGCAATCCCTGCAGGGGTTAAAATTTCAACATGCAAATTTTGGGGAGGACATGGACCACAGCAGGAAGAGGGCATAAGGACAGAGGAGAGATGGAAGACAGAAGGTGCTGGGCTGGCCACGGTCCACGGGGACCTGCAGCTCTGCTCAGCTACTGTGAGGGCCACGGCCCCTCGGCTCCCTCCCTGCTCTCAGCCCAGGGCAGCGCTGCAGAGATCAAGCAAGGTCTTAATTTTAAGTCACGTTTGTGCTTAAAATTAAGCACAAACAGGGGTCTCCCAGACAGGCCTCAGGCCCTGACACGGGCAAGCCTGGTGGGTGCTGCGCAGGAGCTGGGGAGTGCCGAAGAGGGACTCTGACACGGAGAGGGTCCTCGGGAGCTGCTCCTCACCCCGAGCGCCATCGCCCCTGCAGCGGGGCTGGGTTCACAAAGCCCTTCCAGCCCCCTGGGGAGGTGGGGCCACTGCCCCCACTTTAGGGCTCAGGGGACTGAGGCCCTGGGAAGCGAACGGCTTGGCAGACACGGAGGTTCACTCCCAGGGCTGCCCGGGCACCAGAGAGCACGACTGCGTCCCTGCCATCCCGACATGGCTTCTGGGACATCCATGAGGAGGGCCTGGATCCCTGCTGCCCTAACAAGTCACCGCAGACTTAAAACCTCGGGAGTTGCTCTCTCATGGTGTTCAGGCCCGAAGTCCAGGGTGCGGGTGCGGTCGGGGGCTTCCTGGAGGCCAAGAGAGAGGCTGCCCCAGGCCTCTCTGCTGCTCCCGTGGCTCCTGGTGATCTTGGGCCTCCGTGGCTGCAGCCCTCCACCTCTGTGCCCTGTGTCCCTGCTCTTCCTAGGAGTACGCCTGCTGCAGGACCCAGGCCCACTCTGAGGCGCTGAGTCCTGGGAAGGCCCATTTCCAAATGTTGTCACCTTCAGGGTTCCAGGTGGACATGCATTCAACCCGATTCATTGCTAAGTGGCGACACCCACGTCCTGAGAGGCGGGCGCCCTGGGACAGAGGAGCACTCGGAGTCCACCTGGAGAGGGAGCCGGTGGCTGGGTGGGAAGCCACATGGCCCCGACGTCATCCGTGGGGCACACCTGGTGTGGCCTCCCCCTGCACCCCCAGGTCTGGGATTCCCCGTGGGAAGCCTGAGTGGAGCTGGGGCTTCCCCACAGGTGCCCCCCAAGAGGTTATTACCCCTGGCTGGGGGCTGAGGGCTGGTCCTGTACCCCAGGAAGCAGGCTCCAAGTAAACGTGTCTGGGCTCTGTTCATCCTGGAGGAAGGGCCACGTCTGAATGGAACCAGGAGAGAAGGGCAGCCGCCCCTCTCCCGCCCCAGGTTGAGCAGCTGGCAAGGGGGCCTGGTGTCAGGGTCCTGGGGCTCGGCCCAGGATGTGCCGCGACCCTCCCTGGCCAGCTGAGCGGAAAGCACATGACCCGAGGGGCTGGCTCAGGCCGGCCTTTTTTGCCAATGAAGCTCTGATAACCGGCCCTGGGCACGGCCCCCAGTCGATATGCCGCTATTTTTAACTCCAGGATCAGCAGGGTCACTTTCCGGAGAAGGAGGGCTGTTTATTCTGCTTCCTCTAGATGCCACACAATGCTAGTAGGTCCCCAGGTCAGCTCTGTCCCCTGCTGAGCCCTGCTTTCGACCTTCTGGGGAATTCAGGGGTCAGACAGGGAAAGGCGAGGGGCCAGATGGCAGGAGTCCCAGGCTCCCCAACTCCCACCAACTTGGAATCTGGCTGCCAGTCCCTGGTCCGGCCACAGTCCCCCCAGGGGTGGCTTCTCAGGGTCCTGGGCCTCCCCAGGAGGATGAATGCAGACCAGGTGGTGCTGGTCCCAGGTGCAGCCCAGCCTCGAGCTCCGGGCTGCGGTTTCTTGCGTGCTCCCTGCCTTTGACCCAGCAAGTCCTACCCCTCTCTGGGCCTCCTGGTCTTACCTGTGACACGGGCTGATACTGTCATCTAAGCAGGGAGGAGCACAGAATCAACTCAGGCCGAGTGTCAGCTCTGTCCCTGGCCCACGGCCAGAGCTCAGTGTCAGCTGGCACTTTGGGGGTTATTCTTGGCTGCCCTCACCTCCCCAGGAACTGAGAGTCAAGGTGGCCTGCCCCGTCCTGGGCCTCCTCCCTCTTCCCCATGCGGCCCAACTCCACCTCCCCAGCTTTAGTGCATCAAGTCACATCCACCAGACAAGAGGGGTGGTCAGACTCATCCTAGAAGCAGGGGCTCCCTCTGGAGCGGAGTTCCTCCTGCTTATTTGAGAGGATCCAATTCACAGACCATAGATCTAGAGTTGGCAGAAGGCCTGTCCTGAGCCAGGAGGAAGGGAACAGGAGACCTAAGCCAGCTCTACCTTAAATGACTATGTAACCTTGAGTCAGTCACCCCCACTTTCTGGACTCAGTCTCCACCCCCCCCCAAAAAAAAAACCCATGGCAAATAGGTTCATCACTTTTAATAACATTTTGGGAGGAGGAGTCTGAATTCTGGTTGAGAGGGAAAGAGTGCTGTGGTTGATTAGTAATGTCTGGCTCTGGTGCACGCAGGGGAAGGTGGAGCCACTTGTCCAAACTCCATGATTGCCGAGGTCCCCTCTAGCTCCTGCCTCCCTGGGTACTTTACCTGGCTGGTGCGATCAAGGAGCAGGGGGGATGGCATGACTGCAGGGAGGCCCCTCCCAGAGGCACAGGGGAGCATTAAGTGCCCTGGCATTAAAAATGCCTGTGTCCCTCCAAAACTTGGGTTGGAATCCTAATTCCTCACATGGTCAAGAAGGTGGGGACTCAGAGAGTATTCAGGTCAGGCGAGTGAGACCTCATGAAAGGGGCCTGGGAGCCTGGGTCCCTGCACCATGTGGAGGCACACACAGCAGGAACAGGCTGAGCCAACAGAAAGGGAGCCCTCCCCACACTCCAGTCTGACAACCAGCACCTCGGCCTTGGGCTTCCCAACCTCCACGCGGTAGAAAAGAAACACCTGTGGTGTGAGCCACTGCGTGTGGAAGGCTGATACGTCTAGCTCCCAAGGGACTGACGTGCCAGCTCCGTGGCTTAGAGGAGCAGCTTAGAGGAGGCGATTGTGAGGGGGAGCATGTGAAGGTCACGTTTTAGAGAGATCTCTTTGTTGGGGGTTTGTGGTGGGAGAATAAGGGATTGTGAGCTGCAAATACCAGGGTCTGCTGATCAGGATCTGTCCTGTGTCTCTGAAAGTGGGGGAGAGAGCTGAAGGTTCGGGGGCACTGAGAACCAGCAGCCCCGGGGCAGGGCGATGGGTCCTTGTGAAGGATCGGAGAGGCCAGCCCCATGCTCTCGCTGAGCCTCAGCGCTCTGGGCTGTGATTGGGGGGCCTGGCGGGGGTGTCTTCCGTCACCTCTGCCTGTCCAGGACTGTGCTCCAGAAGCACATCTGGTGTGTGGAACCAAGTGTGCAGGGAGACGGGACCACCACCTTGGAGGAGAAGCCCGTTCCCAGCCGGCTTGGCCTCACCAGCCAGCCTGGCCTGGAGCCAGCCTGTCCACTCCTTCCCCAAGGCAGACCATGGCGCCCCCTGGTGGCTGGCTGTGGTGCCTCAGGGATTCGGGCACCTCCTGGAGGGAGGAGGCCCAGCGCAGCAGGCCCCAGGGCTTCGGGTGGACTAAGACTTGCCTTTTGTTTGGTTTTGCTTGGCCTTCCCATCTGATTTCCTCCTAACTGCAAATGCTCCTGGTGGCATAAAAATGGGCTGGTGCCCTCCACACCCACCAGCCTGTGCTTCTTTAAAATGGTCTCACGAAGCCTTGAGCTAAAGCCAAAAGTTGGCCCTTGTTTCAAAGGAACAGGTAATGAGTGCTTTCCACTCTGTGGCCTCTTTCACAGCCGGGCAACTCTGCTGTGGTAGCCCGAAGCCACCAGACAATCCATCAGTGCACGGGAGGGGGGGGGTTACGTTCCAATAAAACTTTATTCACAAAAACAGGTGGTGGGCCGGATTCGGCCTGTGGGTGGGTTTTCCACTCGAGATCTAGAGCATCGTTTCTAAAACTGTATTTCAAGTCACCCACACAAGCAGTGTTCCACAGTCAGGTGAATTTGGGAAACGGGATGGAACAGAGCTTGACGGGGCTTCCAGACCCTTTCACACGTCCCACTGTGAGTCCCCAACGGACAAGACCAGGCGTGGAGCCCAGGTGGCCGTGAGATGTGAACCCTGTTTCCAAGGGCGCCTGGCAGTTTCCTTCCCTCCTTCCTTCTACATGGGCCGGCGACAGCTCTCTTGGGCACAGCTCAGGGAAGGTCAGGAGGTCACACCCAGATGCCCCCTCCATCTTAGTCCCACTGGAGGGAGACGGGGACAGCCCTGGGAAGAGGTGCTGTCATCACCCACCATCTGCAGACCAGGAGGGTTTCCCAGAAACACCTGGGCGGGGCCTTGGGAGTGATGGGGAGGGGAGTGGAGGAGAGGGGCCAGCCTTCCAGAGGGGACGCCCCGGGGAGGCAGGGGCTCAGAGTGGCAGGGCGGGGGGACAGGCAGCACAGGGCTGTCCCTGCAGGCGGGGAGCCAGGCCGAGGCCACACAGGCAGTGTGCCCCACTTGGATATGCAGAGGCCACAGAGACTCCCAAAGACGGTGGTCCCTCTCCCTGGGCCAGGTGGCAGACAGGACACTCACTAGCAAGGGGCAGACCTTCCACATGGGTCAGGCATGGTGGCTGGAGGGGACAGAGGAGCCTTGGGAAATCTCACGGGCTCTGGCTAGACCTCAGAAGACCCCAGGGAGGGAGATGGGTGGGGATCACGTGACCAGAGATGGGAAGGAGGGCAGGAGATGGGGCGCCCCGGCCTTAGCAGGAGGCTCAGGTGCGAGGCCCAGGGATTGGGGCTTTGTCTCACCTGCTTTCAGCCTCCAGTCGGGCTCACTCTGGGGCCCAACAGTTTCCGAAGTGCTTTCGACCCAGGGAGGTGGGCTCCCAGCAGCTGCCTCTGAGACCATCCGTTAGGACGGTCCAGTCAGAAGACGATGATCCCGTTCACCCAGCTCAGGCTGCTGAGGTCCCCGGGCACCTGGGCCCGAGAACTGACCCTGGGCCAGGCACCAGGTAAAGTCCCCCAGTGCTTCCTCTGGCTGGACCACACTGCTGGTCGAGGTGAGCTTGACCCTGGCTCCTTGCAGTGGTAGGGTCTGGTAGCCCTCCCCACTCAAGACCTCCACGCCCCGTGCCCACCACAAGCCCTCACAAGAGCTGCCCAGGGAAACAGAGCAAAGCGCTGTCCTGACTGCGCGACCTCGCTAAGTCGCCTAACCCTGCTGGGCCATCCGCCTGCGGGGAACTCACAGAAGCTACCCTGGACCATGTTGAGAAACGGTTGTGACGCAGAGCAGAGGGTGCTGGGGAGCCTGTTGGTGGTGGACGGCGGCGTCTTTGTCCAACAGGATCCATCTGGCCGGCGAGGCTGGCCTGGCCTCTGGTCCAGGGAAGGCCGGTACCCCTCCGCTCTGGGAGGCCACAGGGCAGTCTGAAGGGTGCCTCTGAGATCAGCCTCCTTCCCCAGGGTGGCTGTGGCCTTGAGGGTGAAGTTTGGTGGTTGACACCCCAAGATGGCTCAGCCCCACAACTTCTGCGGCATTGACGGCTGCCTGGGAAGGCCCGGCCCTCGGGGATGTTCCTTGAATTGCTAAGCAACGGTGGCCATTCTCGCACCTGGAGAAAATTGAAACATTGATTTATCTATTTGTTTTGCAACTAGCACTCGGGCTTCATTACTCGGTTCCCCAGGGACAGCCTCCCACTCGCTGGATTGAAAATTAACTCTTTTTACCTAGGAAGGGGCAGCAACGGGTGTTTAATCTGGAGAAGGCACCGAAACCATGGCTGGGCCGCCAGCCAGAAATCAGGGAGGGGGCTGACCAGGGCCGGTGCCACCCACCCTGCCTGCCGCTCCAGGGGCGGGACAGTGCCAGCAGGTCCGAGGCCAGGAGGGGCGATCCTCAGGGCAGTGACGGCGGGGTCCTCTGTGGAATTCTGCTCCTGGTCGGTGCCTCGGAGCTCTGGCCACCGGAGCCTGTGGCGTCCTCCACAGGGACCCCCCGGGATGGAAGGTTCTGCTCCTGGGTTCACACAGCCTGGGTCCAGCTCCCAGCTCTACCTGGGGGCTTGGAGCCCCTCTTGGCCGAGCCTCGGCTCCTCGTCTGTCACAGAGGCAGGGCACTTCCCTGTCTTTCTGGAACACTGGCCTCGGCCCGGGCAGAGGTCCCGGGCAGCTCCGGGGGCTCCTCTGGCTCTTCTCCCGCCTCCCATCGCGCCTTCTGGCCCCATTTGTCACTTCGGCGACGTTCCTGTCCGGCAGACGGGCTGCAGGAGAGGCTGGCCTGGCCCCCAAACCAGGGTCTCAGCTGTTAGTCGGCTTCCAGGGAGAACAGGCCACTCTGATGGGAGCCAGCTGCGGCCTCAAGTGAGGGCCCTCGAGCCACTGGTCAGGGGAGGGAGGAGCCCCCCCGCAGGGCCATCCGGTCCTTCAGCCATGCACCGTCAGCTGCCATCCGTGTCCTGCGGCCCTCCTCCCCCTGTCCTGCCTGCGCTGGCCACAGATGGGTTTTCTGTTCTCATCCCCAGCAGGATCTGCGTGGGCTCCGGGTCCACTGGGGGTGGGTCCAGCTGCCGGGGGCAGAAGACCTAAATGAGCAAGGCTCCGGGGTCAAAGGTCTGGTTCTCTCTGCAAACAGAGGCAGCGAGGGCGAGCGGGGGGTGGGCTGCACGATTTCCAAGAGACCCGCCGACCTGTTTCTCTAACCGTCCACTCCAGGGCCTTCAGGCCCCTGATGGCTGGGGTGAGGTAGGCCCCTCGGACTCCAGAGAGCCCGCTCACGTTTTGGTCAAGGTCACGAGGCCAGGTCAGCCTCCAGGGCTCTGTCCAGGGCGTCCATCCCAGGGAAGCCCCCAGTCAGAGGGGGAGGTCTGCAGTCCTGCCCTGGAAACCCCCAAGGCCAGTGGTGCCCGACTCAGGGCCACCATCTGACGTCGCGGACTGTCACCACGGGGCAGTCGGGGGCAGGGGCGCTGGCATCTGGGGGGTGGTGCCAGGGATGCTGCCAACGTCCCACAGTGCCAACAGCCCCACGGCTAAGGGCTGCCCGGCCCTTGGTGCCCACGGAGCCGAGGCCTGGACCGGTCAGCGCATTCAGGCTCTGTGTTTTAGGAAGTTGCTCCGGCACAGGGACCATATATCACGTGCCGTCCCCAGCGGGGTGTGGAGTGGCACCCCGTAATCAAACACATTAATATTTCTGCAGCAAAATGTATGAATATTCACACAAAGAGGGACGAACACGGCTATAAATAGCCCCGCATGGGCTCAGGTCACGTTTGCCACCAAGTGAGTTATGAACAGGCTTTTGGTTTTCAGAGCTTTATGGATTTTGGAATTGGATTGTGGGTCTGTAATATAATTTCAGATCGTGATAAATGCTGGAACGACACCAGGCAGAGAAAGGGAAGGAGTAATGGGGGGGTTAGACAGAGTGGCCACAAAGGAGCCTCTCTGCTCCGGGGGACGTCCTAGAGGGGACCTGGGTGAGGTGAGGAAATGCGCCATGAAGGGAAAAGCAATCCCAAGGGGCAGGAAGGCGTGCAAAGGCCCCGGGGTGGAAGGGAGTTCAAAGGTCTGAGAAGGGGCCAGGAGGGCAGCCCAGGAGTGGCAGATGGGCCCCGGCTGCAGACCCTGGGAGGATTTGGGGTTTGCCACAGTAAGAAGGGGAGCCAGGGGAGGGTGAGAAGGTGAGATGTGCCAGCTACAGGGTGCACAATGCGCCACAGGGGAGGAAGAGCAGGTGGCCTGAGGGCAGAGGAGGAGTGGCCAGAATTCAGGGTGCCCCATTCACCCATCCTGGGGTGGGGCTCACACAAGGAAGTGGAGGGAGGTGGGCAGCGATGACTCTGGACCAGCTGGCAGGCCCCACTCCCTGGTCCCTCATCCTCTTCAGCTTCCTGCCTCAGGGCCCTTGCTCCTGTCAGCCCCCCCTGCCCCTCTCAGCCACACCACTGTGTGCTGATTCCTCCTCTTAAACCTCATTCTTCTCCAGCTGAGACCCAGCTGCTGGGAGGGCTGGGCCCAGCCTTCTGTGTCCGTGTCCCCAAAACCCCAGGTTCAGCTCCTCAGCAAGGACAGAAGTCACACTAGAAACCTTTAAGACACTTGGAAAGACGGCAGACAGGGCAGGTCCTGGGGAGACACAGTTCTCAAGGCCAAGGGGACAGCGAGGACTAGAATGGGGGTCGGCAGGTCTGGAGGAGAGAGGAGGGGGCTCTCCTCCCAGCCAGGCACCCACGGGGCTCCTCCCTGGGGCGCCTGGACCCCGGAGAGTGGACAGCTCGTCCTGTGGGCCCCTCCAGGGCTGGGCCACGGTCACCAGCAGCGTGTGACAAGCCAGCAGGAGGGAAGCTCGCGCTGAAGAGAAACCCCAGGAATCAGGGAATGTCCTTATCAGACAGGAGTCGGTCCGGACTCTCCAGGGCCCAGGACAAAGCCAGGCTCTGTGCCCGCAAACTGCAGGCCTCAGCCTGGAGCCGGAGCTTTCTCACCCTGCCAGGGCGTGGCCAGTGCCCGATGGCTGCTTGGGGAGCCACGGCAGGCCACGAGCCCTCCCCAGCACCCCAATACACACCCGCAGCCTCCCGCCCGCCCCACTACCCCTGTGCCCTCAGTGGGCCGCAAGGTGGAGATGCCCAGAATAGAGAACCATGCCCCACCAGCAGAGGAGGTGGCATGTCCCCTCCTAGGGGTCCCCTGGGCACCCTCGCAGTGTCAGATGTAGGCCGGGAGGGGAGGCTGGGGTCCACAGCCCCAAGACAGTGGGCCCAGAGGGCTTCCTGGCTCCTGGGGAATGGGTCTCCTAATGCCCCTCACTGCCCAGTGAGGCAGAGAGGCCCAGCTGTGACCCAGATTGGGGTTTCCCTCCCACTGTTGGGGGGGCCATTGGAGTCTTGACCCCAAGTGGCTCAGATATGTCAGGGCAGGGGTCTTTGATGTCCCTGAGCAGCTCTCCGTGCAGCCCACCCTATGTACCGTCTGCACCCACCTCCTGAGGCCCAGTGGGGGAGGGACGTAAAGGGCACTCTGTCTGCACACCCTGCCCTCCCCCACTCCAGGCAGGTGGGTGGCAAGAGACCTCCCGGTGGATCAGAGCCACTGGCTCCACGTCTGCTGGCGGGTCCCGCCCGCCAGGGCTGCGAGCACAGGTCCGTCCACCAGGCCTGGCTCTCTGGCCCTCGAGCCCCGAGGACTGGCCCTGAACCAGCCTTCCCTCCCTAGCGCTCTGCCCACGGATCATCTAGCCCAACGGCGCCAAGCGTGGGGGGCTCATCTGCAGCGCGCCGGCCGCTGGCCCTCCACCCCCGGGATCACGGGCTGAACGTCCTTCAGAGTTATTTAAGAGCCTCTTTCCTTCTTCCTGTTTTGATGATGTTTCTAAATTATGCATTAAACTTATCCGGGTGAGTAATGCCTCAGAGCCGCCCGCGTCAGGCCCAACGTCACTTACTCTGTGCCGCGCGCTGACACGGCTGGGGGCTCCTCTGGGGGCTCCTCTCGGATCCATTTGTCGTCACATTACGTGTGTCCAGATGAGCACCTTGGACGGCAGGGCACCCTTGGCTTGTGCGGGCCCTCACTCCTTCAGCTGCCCTGCCCAGGGTCTGCAACCCATGTTCCCAGGCGGGCAGGGGCTTGGGTGCCCCCCAAAGCATCATGGGAAGTAGGGGAGCCCCAGAGGAGGAAGAGCTGGGAGGTGAGACACCCTGAGGATGCTTGGCCCCCGTGGGCGCCGTCTCCACATTCATTCATTCATGCAGATACCGGTGGCCGTTCCCGCCCTGCTGGGTAGCACTGGGCAGCCTACCAGCGGCCACCAAGCTGCCCTGGCCACAGGACTGTTAGGACAGCCCTCGGTCTCTGCAGGTGAGGGTCCTCTTCTCAGCCAGGAAAAACTCTGTCCCCAGGACAAGCCCCTGCACCAGGCAGTCCCCACCCCAGCCCTCGCTGCCCTCCAATGCCCACAGCCCAGGTCTCCTGCTGTAGGACCCGGGCTTCACCAGGTGGGTGAGAGGTTGCTCAGGGCGTGGAGCCCTGGCTCTGCCCACCAGAGGGGCTGCAGGTGTCGGGGCCACAGCTGGCAGCTCTTCCCACCACCGTCTGAGCTGCCTTTGACCCATATGGCGGAGACTTGTGTGCCCCAGGTCATGTCACTGGGACAAGTTTGAGCCCAGCCCAGCCCTGGACTCTGAGCTCCAGGCCAGGGAGATCTGAGCAGCCCAGCCACAGTGACCCTCTCCTGCAGGCGCCCCCAGGGCCACCTCAGGTACCAGCCCTGCCCACAGCCTCCAGGGCTCTGGAAGGGGAGTGAGGAGCACAGTGTCACATCAATAAACTCTCGGGTGACGCGCACTCTGTCTTCCCATAATGAAATGGGGATACAATCCCACATGCTACCGGCACCGGGCCACCCGCGGCAGGCGCTTATTATTTTCTGCCATGATCAGGGAAGGCTGATCCGGCTTGGATAAGTGCAGCTTAAAATTGAAAACCAAGCAATTTACCTTCAATCGCTTCTCAGAATTTTGTGCAGCCAGAGACAGTTAGGGAGAAATGGACTCCCTTTCCATTTTAAGTGTTCTCATTAACATTTGTTTCCTCTGGGAGATCAGGGCTCTGCAGGGGAGGGGCCCAGGTCCCTGGCTGGGTGGTGTCCTGCTCCCTGGGCCCCCGGGAAGGAGCTTTGTCTCCAGTTCCTCTTCCTAGAGGGCCTCAGAGGGGGACTCAGTCCCTTCCCTTCCTCCTGGCAGAGCTGGGCACTTGGCCAGGCCCTGGGCTTCATGCCAGTGGAAGCTGGGGAAGCCCCAGCCTGTGCTCAGGCCCGGCAGGGAGAGGGGCCTCTTCCTGTGGGTGTGCACCTCCCACCCTGCCCAGCCGGGCTCCCTCAGGTCCTGTATCTGGTTCAAGCAGATGTCTGCAGGCCAGTTCTCCTGGGACATTCTGTCTTGTAATGCCAGATTCGTGGGACCCCAGTAGACCTCCAGGAGCCGAATCCAATGCGATCACACAAGAGTCTTTATTGCAAGCTCCAGCCTGGACTCACAACCGTTCCCGATGCAGCTGTCCCAGGGAGTGAGTCCTGGTCCTTTGTTCAGTGAGGTTTTATAGGTTTTGGGGGGGATACTCTATGCGTCACAACATCACACAGCAAATCATTCCATATCGTGGGAAAATCATAAAACATGATGAGCACAGTTACTGGCGGGAACAAGTTGAGTCGGGTGATTGGTGAGTACAAGAGGGGGATTCGTTTGAACTGATTGGTTTAATCCGTGAGGGGTGTACGTGATGAACTACATGGTTTCCCAACATGTTATCAACCACACAGACTACTGGGGGTCATCTGGCATCCCAGGTATTTCCCTGTCTCAGGGGGATTGGTGGTTGCTAGGGGGTTGCTATGGGTCCTCACCTAGCCTAACTGAGCCAGGGACACCCGGCCCCGCAGATCTCTCTCTGGGGGACCTGTTTTCAAAAATGGAGTCACATCAGTTTCTCAGTCTCCTTTCTAAATTAAGGAGCAGAGGTTGGCTGAGGGGTGCTTAGAGACCTGGGGAAGGCAGACACCCTTGGACAGAGTTGTCAGTGCCAAGTTCAACAGTGGCCTCTCATTCTGTTCAGCCCAGGGTTCTGGGTGCCCGTGGTGCTTTCCACCCGCTCCCCAATCCCTTCCCCATGTTCTGTCCCTCAGCACCTACAGGGCAAGTCCTCGAGACCTGCCAACTTCACTCAACATCCTGCAGCCAGGCTCTCTGCCCTGGTGGTATTGACCATCAGGAGGCTGGACCAGGCCTCGCCAGGAACCCCAAAGCCCTTGACTTGCCTGTCCTTTTATTCCAGGAATAGCAGAGGAGGGTTTGCTGAGATGTGAGTCAGCCTCTGCTGGTGAATTTGACAGTTATCTCCAGAGGCCCCTCCATCAGTGCCACCGATATAGACTGCTGTGACGGTCTCAAACTCGGCTGCCCTCCTGGCTGTGTGGCTGCAGCCCTGGCCTCCTGTGTTTGGTCAGTCTCCCCTCCAGTGGCTGCACCAGGCAGGGCTGTGTGCATGGGATTCCTGAGCCCTGAGCATGCCCAGCTTGGCAGGATTGCCCTGGGTGTGCTCCGGAGATGGGGACTTGGGGGCCAAGTCCAGAGCTCAGACTTGTCCTGAAGGCCAGCATCTCTGCGTACCTGTGCAGAGCGTCCCAGAGCTCCTTGGTCCTGGGGTGGGGGTAAGGGAGTCCATGATGCACAAGCCACCATAACTGCCCCGAAGACCAAGACCCCTCCTGGAGGATTTATACACAAGTCCCAGCCAGGACCTCTCCTGAGCCTCTACAGGGAAGCAGTGGGGAGAAAGAAATCCTAGGAGAGAGAGCAGAACAGTCCGTAGGGCAGAGCAGGGGCAGGCAGAGGCAGGATGGTTTGGATGGATACTGGACAGCTGCCCACCACCGCCTCAATACAATGAGGCCAGTCTTAGTTCAGAGAATTGAAAGCAAAAGAGCCCAGGGACCTGGCAGTCCCCTGGGCTGGCATCTGTGCACATCGGCCATGATGTGGGGCATCTGTCCCCCCGGCCTGCCCCTCAGTGGGTGGTTCATCCACCACTGGCCACACGTGGGGTGGGTGACCGACTGACAGCCCCCCTGGCAGTCCCCTCCCCTGGCTCCATGTCAGTGCTGATTTTGCAGAGGACCTGGAGGAGCCTCAAAGCACAGCCGCCATCACTTCATGGTCCTGCTTCCAAAGTGATTGACACCTCTGTGCTTCCCCAGAGCAACCAGGCCCGGGGTGTCAGTCTCTGGCAGCATCCAGGAGGAGTCCGGGGAGAGGGACCCCCACAGGCCAACGGCTCACACACCATCCAGGCCTCTCCAGAGAGCGGTTTGGGAATCGAGGTCACCTGATAACGCCTGTTTAAAACAATCTACAGCCACGCACCGCCTCAGTCATGATGGCGTCCCCAAAGATGGCCACCCCTCGTGGTCGCCACAGCTGTCTGAGTTCGCATCAGTGATTTGGGTCCTTTAAACCTGCCAAATGACACGGTTTTCGGAACACGCCCCCATCGTTGAGCAATCCTTCTCTCTGTTGTCGCGCACAACGTGTCTGCAGAAAGCTGTGTGCAAGTTCCAGGGAGCGAGTGATCAAAACCAGACGAGAGCAAGGGGTCGAGTGCCTCCGGGTTCTCCCCTTCCCCATAACATAAAGACCTGGACCCGGCCCCCCACGGCAGTGCTTCTGTGCACCCAGCCCCGTTCCCACCATTGATCCTTCTCCCTTCCTGGTCTCTGGGAGAGATGTCCCAAAGATGACAGGATTCCAGAGAGATTTATTTGTTATTGTAGACCTTTAGAAAGTGCAGTTGCACAGCAACGGAGTCCCTGGGTCGTAACGAAGTTCAGATCAATTAAAACAATTTACTTTGCGGCTAATGATTTCAGACCATTGTAATTTATTGGTAAGTAAATGACTTCAAAAGCACATTCCTTTGGTGGCTGCACAGAGGGAATTTTAACAAGTTCTTGGATAAATTAAGTCTGGAATTTGTTAACAGACCGTTATTGTAAAACATTTAAAGAAGGCCTTTTCACACTGCTCCAAGGCCTCAAAGTTTCTAGAACAATTAAAACTTCTAATCAGTTCTTCATGGTTTAAGCAAATCAAAAGGCAAGAAAGGGCTCCTGCTTCCAGATGGAGGCCTTCACGTCCAGGGGTCCAGTGGCCACTAGGGTCCAACCATGACTCCAGCTCTCGGGTATCTCCAACTGGAACTTGGGCCTGCGGTGCGGCTTCCCCTGCCCTTGGTCCTGCTCTGTGCAGGTCTGCCCTTGCTCCGCAATCAGATCGCACTCCACTTCCTGCCAGTGAACACGCCCAGCCCGGGCCTGTGCCCGGGCAGCTCCTCTGCCTGTGACACCCTCCCCTGACCCTCCATGGCCGCCTCTTCCTTGTGGCTCCGTCCCCGCTCAGCAACCCTCAGCGGAGAGTCCCTGCCTATGCACGCCTGTCACCACCTCCCTCCTTCCTGCCCCTTCCTCCTGCTCCAGCGTAGCCACAGCCCCTCATGCTGTTTAGCCAGGCGGCCTGTTAAATGCCCTTGTGACACTCCCGGCTGGGGCCGGTGACTTCTCAAGCAGGCCTGCATGCAGCCGGGACAGCTCAGCTGGGCCCTGGGTTACAGCAGGTCAGAGGAACTGTGAGTGTCTAGCACACAGGTGGCATGCAGGTGGACAGCTTGGGACGGGCCTTGCCTCATGTATTCAGTCACCAAGATGTATTTACCGAGGAGTCTGTGCTGGGCACCCTTCCAGGGCCTGGGATCCGAGTTCTGGAAGCCCTGTTCTCAGGGAGCACACGGTCCAGCGGGAAGATGGACCACGAAAACATCCAGCGTGTGACCCAGGGTCAGGAGTGGGCTCTGAGGAGGTAGCATTTGGGCTGTCACACAGTGAGCCAGAGCATGTAAGGACCTAGGGGATGTTCCAGAAAGGGGGATGAGCCCGTGCAAAGGCACCAAGGCTGGAGGGAAGGAGGAGAAAGGCGCAGGGGCAGGAGCTGGTGAGCAAGGACAGAGGGCCAGGAGGGAGCAGGAGGTGGGCTGGAGGAGCAGCAGTGGGGACTTCATTCACAGTGCTGGGGAGCCTTTGGGGCAGCGTGAGCAGGCAGCAGCATGATCCAGTGGGTGTGCCTTTAAAGCTCTCTCTGGCTGCTGTGGGCAGAATGGATGCTTGGAAGGAGGCCAGAGAGGCAGCCTCCCGAGCAGCTGGAGGGCGGGATGCAGCGAGAGGACGGGCACGGGCAGGGCAGAGCAGGGGAGGAGAGATGCCAAGGTCCGGGTATACTTGGAGGTGAGACTGGCAAACCTGCAATGATTTGAACACGTCTAGCCCGGGCCTGTGCCAGGGTAGCTCCTCTGCCTGTGACAGTGTGTGAATAAGGTGAAGAGAGCAATCTGGAGGCCCATGGAGGCCAGGCAGCAGCAGCAGGGCAGGTGGCAAGCCATGTCCTCAGAAGAGGACACACAGCAGGGAACAGGCTCTTGGGATCCGGTTCTTGTTGGCCAAGTGGGTTCCATAAACCAAGAGGGGAGGGGAAGGAGGCCTGTGGGTTCTGAAGCAAGGCTCCCAGCCAGGGATGCCCCCCATGAGGCCCCGGGATCATCGTATGGATCAAACCGTGTGCCTCGTGTCTCGGATCCAGTGTGATCAGCTTCTAGGTTATTTGAAGCAAGTTGGCAAACCCTTTTAGAACCAACATAGACTGCATTTTAGTGGTTTTCATAGTATTTTTGGCAGCTGCAGAGACTCCAAGGCTAGGCAGAGAGCCTTTTAATGGAGCAGTGAAAAGCAGCTTTTAAAAATACCTTTTGGAAAGCTATTTAAATTCTCCCGTCTGTAGCAAAATTAATGTAGAAACTGAGGGCCTTAATTTGGTTCTTTCTTAAACGAAGGTGGGTGTCTGTTTCCTTTCGTGGCTCTGCTGAACACAGAGCCCAGACGTTCCCGGGGATGCCCCGCGCTGGCCAGGCTGGCTGCAGACTCTCGGCCTAAGTCATGTAATCTTCACAGCGACTCCGTGGGGCGAGACCTGTGACATGCTCGCCCCATTTAGAGACCGGGAAGCCGAGGCCCAGGCTGGTTCACAAGAGGCCAGAGAGGGCTGGGCTTGTTCAGAGATGGGAGGGGAAGAAGCTTGCCCGGGATTAAGAGCTGGGAGGGACCTGGGTAGCTTGTGCTTCTGGCCCCTCCTGCAGAGCATCCCAGTCTGCCTGGGCGTCACCACAAGGACCTGGTGGCTCATCACAACCCCAGCCCACACCAGGTGTCTCCTGAGACCCCAGGGCAGGGTGCAGGCTTGGACTCACGGCGGCAGTTCTCAGAGGGGCTATGGCCCCCACCCCACAGCAGCCCCTGTGGGGGGCCTTTTAAGTGTGAGCTTCCCCAGGACAACGGGGGATCAGGGGACAGACGCTCAGGTGCCTGCAGGGGACTCTGAGGCTCACTTGAGTTTGAGACGCCCTGCCACCTGCCTCCCAGCACGGGCCCGTCGCTGTGATTTCAGATTCAGGAGGTCGATGCCGAGGGCCTTGCAGTTACCCCGCCCTGCACCCCTGGGGAAATGCAGACCCAGAGAGGGGCGCTCCCTGCTCAGAGCCCCACAGCACCCAGGCCCAGGGCAGGATCTTCTCCCAGACGCCCCTTCCCAGGTCCTTCCCATCTCCTGGCAGGTCTTGAAGAAAAGGTGGACTCACACCCAGGGAGACGCTGGCTGGAGGCCAGACTGCCCGGGGGGCTTGTATTGGAGAAGTTGGCTTCAGCCCTCCTGGCAGGTCCTGGGGGCCCGGCTCCACCAGCACCTGGGGAGGTGGCCAGCACTGTTCCCTCCTGTCTACCCTAGGTCCTGGGGGAGCGGTGGGAAGTCCTGAGAGGCCAGGGCCCTGCGTGAGGAGGAGGCAGAGCTGGACAGCTCAGAGCAGCCAGGCACCACCTGGCAGAGCCACTCACTGAGCCCATGGAGGTGGGGGCCTGTCTGCCCCACACTCGGCCACCCAGGTGTGGAGGGGCCAGCCTTGCTGTGGCCACGCTGTGTGACCCAGATTTAAATGGAAAGGGTTTGGAGAGGCTGTGACCCTAGGTGCCAGTGGATGCCCCCAGCCTGCTCTTACCCCGTGCTGGACATGCCCTCCGCCCACCCAAGGACCTGGGTCATGCTCCCCACAGCTGCTCGCGGCCCTGCACCCTGGGACCCTGCCCCCGGGCACACTGCTCCCCACAGCCTCAGGGTGCCCCCTCCTCGGATGAGCAGAGGGGCCACGTTTCTCAGGGTCACTTACGCCCTTGGTCAGCTTGCTCCAACTCCCATTTCCCTCTGTGGTTGAGTGGGCTGTCACCTGCTGGGGACAGCCAGAGTGGTCAGGCCCTGTGCCACTGGCTCTCACTGGTTCACCTGGTTCTCTTCTTGAGCAGTGAGAGACAGCCAGCCGCTGTGGAACCACTCAAGTTGACATGGCTTTTCAGACGTCATTTTCTCTTCCTTTCCCCATCTGTGTCTCTATCTGTGAGAGAGAGTGACAAGTGACAGGCAGTAGCTCCCAACACAAGCAGAACCCGTGGCCCTGGAGCAGCCTGTGACCCCAGGAGCCTGAGGACATGGAAGGTCCAGTCTGGTCCCTGGTACAGTCTCTCCACGCTTCATCCCCTTTTATCCCAGTGTTGACCTCAGCTTGATCCTCTCTGTGGCCCCAAGATGCAGTCCTCGCCCGTGACATCACTGACCTGCTCTCCCCAGCTGCCCGATGAACACCAGGGCAAGAACCCCGCCTACGGACGGGGCCTCAGACAAGGTTGGGTTCAAGTCTTGGCTCCATGGACCATGAGCTGCATTTGACCTTGGGCCAGTTGCTTGACCTTTCCAGATTCCCACTTATTTTTCTGCTTCCAAATGGGAATGATGATGGCACTGCCCCCAAGGGCTGAGATGAGTAGTTGGCTCAGTGACGTGCACGGGAGCACCGTGATTCTTCCACTTATTGACCAGTTGATTACTGGTTGACTCGGGCTCTAAGACCTGCAAAGAAAGGAAGAGAGAGCTTGGCCCTGGGCTGGGCAGCGCCTGAGTATCCCATGGAGTCAGTGGAGCAGGACGTGTGTTTCCAGGTGGGGACAGGCCAGAGGGAGGGGGAGGGAGACTTATGGTAAGGACTTGGCTCACAGGTTGGGGTGCAGGTAGAACAACACGTGGAGGCCCAAGAAAGGGCCAGTGGCGCAGGGGACCCTGGAGGGCATCTGCCAGTGGAACTCTCCTTCCTCTGGGGACCTCAGCCTTTTTCTCTGAAGTCCTTCAGTTGATGGAGGCCACCCACATTATGGAGGTCATCTGCTTATCCAAAGTCCACTGGCTTAATGTTACCTGAAAAAGTACCTTCAGAGCAACAGCTAGACTGGTGTTTGGACAATGCCCGGGTTCTGTGGCCTAGTCAGGTTGACACACGTGACTCGCCCTCCCAGGGAGGGACAGCAAAGGACCTGTCGCTGTTCTGTCAACACCGTGGGCTCTGAGGCCCAGAGCTCACCTGCCTGGTCTGCAGCTCCCCCCCTGGCTTCCCGCTCTCGGGAGGAGCTTGTGGGAAAGCTTGGGGGGGCTGGGCCCACATAGGAGGGGCCCTCTGAGTCATGTGACCACATGTGACCAGCAAGGCTGGGGCGGAGAATGAGATGTCCCTGGTTGGTCTGGGAAGAGCGGGGCCAGTGTAGTCAGGGGAGGCCCTGGACAGGCCTCCCAGCCCTGGCCCCGGCCAGGGCCAGACCCGCGGCATCTCCCAGCCAGGCTGCGGCTGACAGGTGCCTCTGTGAGGCTCTTGGGAAGCAGCAAAAGGGATGGCAGAGGCCAAAGGCCACTGCGGTCCCTCCAGAGCAGAGTTTGAAAAAGGGCCCAAGGCCCCCGGCGCAGACCAGAGAATGGTCCTTTAAGTCGTGGGCACTTGTTCGCCAGCAGCTGGGACACTCCCTGGAGAGGCCCAGATCAATTCTGTGGCTTTTATCTTTTCTTGAGGCTCAGCACGATGGAGAGTGCCCCGTGTCTGTGGCTGACAAATACCAGGAACGTGCTGTATCTGCTTTCATTTGATTTTCTTGAACAATTACCGCCAGCAGGCCTCACGTTCAGAGGCTGAGACTTAAGTGGCCAAAAGAACTTCCCAGCAGCGCCCACCAGGGCTCGTGGGAAGCGTCCTTTGGTGTATTGAAAAGCTCCAGATGGACTGGGCTGTGAGGGAGTTGGAGGGAAGTGTCCCTGTTCCCGGCATAAACATGGCCTCCTCCGTGGGGACAAGGATGGAGGGTCTCACCCCAGCCGCGGACTGTGGGAGAAACTGGCCCTCCAGTCCCTCTGAGCTGAAGACCACCCTGGCCTCAGGCCTGGCCTGCCCAGAGCCCTTGGTGAGGACGGCAGCCAGACCAGACACGGCCGAGGCACCTACAGTGAGCTTTGAGGTTGGAGAGGGTGGTGTCCCAACCAGGAGCCATCAGGCCTGGCACCCCTGTGACATCCCTGAGGGGAGGAGCTGGTGGTGTTGAGCCCGAGATCCAGCTGCATCCCTCTGGTGGAGTCCTCGGGTTGCTGGGGGACTCTGGTTACGTGGCCTGTGGCCACAGTGGGAGAACAAGCTCCCTGCAGCCAGGGGACCGGGCCCCTCCTTCCTGGAGAGGAGTCAGCCTGCACAGGCCCTCAGCGTGTGCTGAGTGGAAGGGAGGCTGGATGGATGGAAGGCCAGGTGGGGAAGTGGGTGGATGATAAGTGGGAGAGCAGGTGGATATGTAGGGAGGGGAGATGAATGGACAGATGTCAGATGGGTGGATTTGTGGGAGGATAATAGGTAAATGTTTGGGTGGCTGGGGGGGATAGATGGGTAGGCGGATGGATGGGAGGATAGTGGGTGGGTGAATGGATGGAGAGACGGATGAATGGATAGATGGGTAGATGGAAGGGAGGATGGGTTTGTGGGCAGGACAGATGGGTAGATGAATTTGTGGATAGATGGGTGGCATGAATCCATCTTAAAGTTTTTGAAGGACTATCCCATCTTCAAGAGTAAAATCCTATCCTCTGTGGACTCAGAAAACACCATCATGGAAGCAAATTTGGACTCCGGTTAGGAAAGAACTTTGTGAGCACCCACATGGAGTTTGGATACTGGACGATGTAGATAGGGAGGAAGCCCCTTGTCCTCGGGTGTTCAGGAAGAGGAACCTGCCAGGTAGAGCAGAAGGTGTCCTGTGATTGTGGGGGGTGAGGCTGCAGCCTCCGAGTGTCCTTCCATCTCGGCTGCTGTGATTCCTCTCAAGTCCCTGCCCTTAGTCGGGTCAAGGGGCCAGTTTTTCCTGGGTCAGCCTTGGCCCCTGCAGTGGCCCCTGCTCGGCTTTTGCTGCTCCTGAAGCCGGGTGGGGACCCAGTCTGCTGCCCTGCCTGCCCGAGCTCTCAGATGCTGCCCTGGCAAGCCCCTTGCAGGCCTGGCAAGAGCAGTCCACAAAGAGGACAGAGAGCACGTGGCAGTCAACAGGCCTGGCCCTGGTGGAGGTCAGGGAGAGGGCTTGATAGAGGGAAGCAGAATGTCCCTGCAGGGGACCCAGCCAGGGCAGAGCCTCCCAGCCTGGGTCTGGGGGACGCTCAGTGCTGGCCCCCTCCTCTGAAGGCAGGTACGTCTGGGGCACCCAGCTCCCCATGAAGAGCCAGGGCTCAAAGGAGCAAGAGAAGGCTTGAGAGGGAAGTTGTCACCAAGACCGATGGCACAAGGGCCCGTGCCCCACAGCAAAGGCGCCAGGCGCATCCTGCCAACAGGGCCCCCCTTTGGCCCATGTGGGTCCCTGTGGTGTTTTTCTCTTCGGAAAATCTAATTGCTGTAGTTCTACCCTGGCCATCAATTTGATCTGCGCTCAAGGGTACCACCAAGACTCACCTTGTTCTGCTTAAATAATGCAGGTAGTGAGCCTATCGACAACCTGTCATCTGCTGCAAAGTGACTTCGCCACAGCCAGAAGCCCCCGTGGGCCCTTAGGGCCTGGGCCAGCCACAGGTCCAGCCCATGGCTGGACCTGGAGTTGTGTAAGAAGAGGCAGGGCCTTGGCATGTCCGAGGGGGACGGATGGCAGCTGAGCCCCACCTGGCCTCTTCCAGAAGGACTTGCTGCTGGGCATTCCAGGAGAAGGGGAGGGCGGACCCACTGAGGACTGTGTGTGGACTGGAGAGGGACTCGGGTGGGCCAGGCCGCCCACTGGGGCAGGGGCAGCACGGAGTCACTCGCCGTCAGGGGCAGGGCCTGGGGCTCCCAGGACGTCTGTCCCCTCTGCTCTCCCTGGTCGCCCAGCACCGACACTTCACCCCCCAGGAGTCATGCTGAGGCCCTGGCTCTTCCCTGAGCTTGGGTCGTATTTTTTTTTTCTAATGTTTAAAAATTCCCAGCAGCGTGGCAGGTGCCCGCCTGCCGGGTCACCCCATCGGCTGTTCTGTCACCAGACATCATGTTTACCCGTCAGACACTGTTTTCCTGACACTCAACACTCAAAATAATGATCTGGTTGGAGCGCGTCATGAATGATTCATGAGCTCGCTCAATTTGGGTTAACGGCGAATCAAAGCCCTCCGAAGGGCGAGCAGAGCCGAGTGGGAAGGCCTCCTGGGTCCAGCCTCCTGCCCCCAGGGACCCTGCAGCCACGGGCCCTCCCTCAGAGGCCCAGCCCAGCCCAGCCCAGCAGACAACCAGGGGAGCTGGTGCCAGGGTCCCAATTGTCACCATGTTGCCCAGTGACCTTGCAGAGAGTGTTAGAGCTGGAGCCCAGATTCGGATCCCCTGGATCCCGACTGCAGCATGCCCTTGAGCACCTTTC
Source organism: Urocitellus parryii (assembly GCF_045843805.1). Lineage (NCBI taxonomy): Eukaryota > Metazoa > Chordata > Mammalia > Rodentia > Sciuridae > Urocitellus > Urocitellus parryii. Next base: position 4,697,934 of record NC_135541.1, read on the forward strand.
TTCCTGTCTGTAAGGCCAGTCCAGGTGGCTTTCCCCCAGGGCTCCTGGGAACAGGATGTGCCCCCGGGGGTGAAGATCGGAGCCTGGACACAGTGCAAACATGGTAGCTATTAGTATTTGCTGTTTTTACCTCGCTTCTCCCAACCTTCCTGTTCTCATCTGTGAAATAAAAGGGCTGAGCTAGGTGCCCCTCCAAGTCCCTTGTCCCCTGGGATCGGGTATGGCCCTGTGCGTGCTCAGCCTGTGAATGCCATTTGCAGAGCTGGGTGGCCTCTGCCAGGGGACAGGTCCTGAGACATGCTTCTTAACTGCACTCTGGGAGGGAGACGCCTAGAGGGCAGCCTCGCCTTCTCAGTGTGCACAGCCCAGCAAGGCTGGACACAAACCGCGAGCACACGGACAGACCTGGGGGGCCTCCAACACGGGCGCCCATTCAGCCCCTAAAGACCTAAAGGAAGGAGCTGGGTGGGAGCAGCCGGGAGACCCGGGTTCAGTTCTTTCCCTCATTCCTGGCTCCCTGTGGGAAGGGTGGGGTCTCCTCCGTCCCCACCCCCTGCCTGACTGCCATGCACAGCTGTGGGCCCTAAACTCGTGCCTGATAAATACTGGTCAGTGAGAGGAACTGACAGATACATATTGAGCCCTGCAGATACTGACCAGCAAGACCAATTTTGTACAGCTAGCCGTGTGACCGTCCACTGGCCTTGGTTTCGCCTTAGTCTCCTTCTAAAAGCAACAGACTGAAGGATTGAACCCCTAGACTCCCATGGCCTCCGTGGGCACGCAGCCTGATACTGCCATTCGAAAGCTGGGACAGGTGGCTCCCGAAGGCAAGGGGGAGGGGGAGGGGCCAGACCACAACCCCGTGTGGACCAGAATTGGCCTTTGCCTGCACCCGGAAGCAGAGTTTGGCCCCAGCTGAATTTCCTCCTAGAAGGCTGGAAGCCACCCTAGAGCTGAAATGGCCTCATCCTGCCTGTGTGGCTAACCCGGTGCTGGCACCAACAGCACTCAGTACAGGAGGATCCCAGAGAAGCCGTGGCCCGGGGAGCAAAGGCAGGCACCTCCCAGGCCTGACAACTAGTGGGACAGGTGCCAGGTCCACAGGCCATGGGAAGGCTCAGTGGCTGAGACCCAGGCCCTGGGATGAGACCCAGCTCTGCCATTTAGGACCTGTGGGGTCCTGGACAAACCTCTCCTTGGAGCATCCCTTCCCCATCTATCAAGTGCACATAGTGAATGTCGCCACTTCCGCGGGCGGTGGAGGAGACCCTGGGGCCGGATGGGAGAGCGCCCTGGATGCAGCTGTTGGTCCAGGGTCAGGGGTCGAGACCGTGACCTGGAGCACTGCTGATCTTGCTTTATTTATTTGGTTCACCGTGGACCCTTATTTAGAATATTGCAGTGAACGTTATCTTCATTTTTGGGGTTTGGGGTCCCCCTCACATTTGATGCCTCAGGCACGTGCCTCTCTGAACCACACCTGGCTCACCTGGGGTCTGGAGCCCTGGCTGAAAGTGTGGACTGAAGGGTGGGAGTCCAGGAGAGGGGCTGGGTGAGGTCCATGGCTGACAGGGCCCGAGCCTGAGGGGGACGGGCCGGAGAGCTGGAGGCGCCGAGTTCCCAGCTGGGATTCCACGTGTGCCCAGCTCATCTCTGCGGTAGGTAGGTCTCCCAAAGACAGGGACCCTTGACCTAGACCCCTCTACAGCCCACCCCCCACCATGGCACCAACACGCAGCCCCAGACCGTGACCCACAGACTCAGGACCCAGGGAGACAGCAGGAAGAGGCTGGGCAACTGTGTCCGACCGGGAGGTGACTGGGGCTGGGCAAGGGCTCTAGCATCTGGCTGCACGGTCAGCGTTTCCCTGTGGAACTGGGAGGCAGAGCAGAGCCCAAGCCCTGGGGACCCCCTGCTAAAGCCCTACCATCACCTAGTCCTCTACTCCAGGCCAGCCCCAGGCCTGGGAGTGAGCAGGGCTGAGCAGAGGTAGGGAGGGGGTCCCTCGGGATCAGCCCGGGAGGGGACTCCGCCCAGCCCAGGGCGGCCCCCACAGGGGAAGCCAGAGCAGAGGGTTAGAGAACGGGGGGACCCCTATCCAGGTTATGAAGGACAGGACGCACAAGGCACAGGAGCAGCAGCAGGCCCCCCCAGGACCTGCAGAGGCATATGTGGCACGGTCCTTGTCCATAAGGAGGTGATGACAAATTAAGGACAAATTTAACAGAAAGAGATTTAAGCCACCCTCCCCCAACCCCACCAAGCAGGGAAGGGGAGCATGGCACAGGACAGCATGGGAGTGACAGATGGGTCACCCCACTGCACAGGCTCCGTCAGAGGAGAGAGATGGGTGGGAGCAAGATGGCCCCCGAGGGTGGGTGTCAGAGGTGATTTCAGCAGGAGAAATTAGGGTGTCAGCAGAAGCCTGAGGCCAAAGTCTCCGGCTATATCCAGGGGACAGTTTGACTGGACTGGACAGTCAGGGTCAGGGTGGGTGGGAGGGACATTTTTCAGAGCCCTGTCTCTGTCTCTGTCTCCCAGAGACACTTGAGCGCTCGTCCCTGGTCCCCAGCCCCCTCCCTTGTCACAGTCCTGGCGGGGAGCATCCCTCCAGCCTGAGCTACCTATTTATGTCCATCTCCTGCTCACACAAACCAGACTCCAGAGACAAACAGGGAGACATAAAAAGGAGAAGAGACGAAGATTCATTGATGCCAGAACCGACTCTATTCTGGAAAATTGAAATATTTTGTATGTAATGACAATCGAGTCACCGCGCGACCTTCCCGGAATAACTTTCCAGATATATGACAGTAACAACAGCCAGCCCGCTGGTGCTGACAGGCCGAAGGATCCCCAAAGCCACCACTTAAAAAACGCCTCCTGTGTTATTAACACTCCTCGCTTGGGGATGTTTATGGCTCGTCACTGTTATCAACAGTAACAAATTTCAAGAACCTATAAATGACACCACCCCCAGAGACAAAGCCCGGAACAATCTGCCATCAACCTGCCTGGCCCAGCCTAGACCATGAACATCAAATCAGCTTCACCCGCCCTGGGTGCCTCTCGGCCCCTGATTCTCCCATCCCACTCCCTCACCTTGACCCCCAGAAGCCCCAGCTCCACCTGCATCTCTTGGCCTTTCCTGTCAGGAGCCTCCTACGATGCTGGGGGCCAGTGGGGGGGTCTGGGGGGCCGGGGGGTGTTCTTCCCTTCAGGATCAGGGCTTTAAGCCAGACAAGTGTTAAACATCCTGCCTGCTGCATAGACCCACCTCACACCCCTGAGAGTCGGACCCTTTCCACATCCGTCTGTCACTCATTCTCCCATTCACTGACTCACTCCTCCATACAAGTGCCTGGGCTGTGCACAGGCTTCTGAGCCCTGACTCCCAGCCCCGAGGGTCAGGGCAGTGCCCAGCACGGGAAATGGCAGACCCTCAGGGCTCTGGTCCCTGTCCAGGACCAGCTGACAGGAGGCAGAGAACAAGGCTGCTGTCAATAGGGCAAAGCAGCCTCACCCCCCACCCAAGCCCACCTCTGGCTGATGCTAAGAGCTGCCCTTGGAGAAGAACAGGCAGCATACGGCATGGTGACCGGGATCATGCTGACCAGGTCTTGTCCCCCACACTTGGGGCAGGCTGCTCGAGTGTGATGTGGCCCTCACACCGACTCACTGGGATACTCCACACGCTGACTTGCTTACCTGTGAAGCAGGACTGAAGGTGTTTTCAGAGGGATTCAGAGGGCCCCATGAGAGGAGGCACATAGGGACTGGGCACCCCCAGCACACGGCCGGAGCTCACGGATGACTTTTACTGTTTGGGGGGTACCACCTTTTGCTTTGGGCTTTAATTCTCCTAAGAGGCATAGGGCCTCAAGGGGTTCTCTGGGCCACTTGGTTTGGAGAATTTGTTGGATGGGAGAAGAGGTGTAAGGTGGGGAGAGGGGGTACAGGGGAGAAGGCAATGCCACCTCCTGGCCTCGGCCGTCCCTTCCCAGCTTTGCCACCTTGGGGTGATCTGGAACTAGTCGTTTACTCTCCCTGAGCCTTGGCTTCTCCGACTGCCAGGGAGCCTCCTGAAGCCTGCCATTCACACCCGGCACCTACAGTAGTGATTTGTGGGGTGTTCTGAACAGGATCGCCATGGAAATCTAACAGGATAATGAATGTGAGAGGGCTTTGAAATACCCAGTGTTTTGTAAATGTAAGAGATTATTATTCCCATTTACCACCCTTTTAAAAAGGATATTTTCCCTCCATTCAGCCAAATTTAACTTGATGATGAAGAACCAAGCCCGGGCTTCCCAGCTATAATTTTCTTGCTTCCTTGTGCCTCTGAATATTAAAACACAAAGGCTCACATTGCCGAGAGAAACCAAAACACCAGCCTATTAGAGGCACAACTGCACAAACGGAATTCAAAGTGATATTTCCAGCAGGGCGTTCTGTTTATACAAACCTGGAGAGCACGCGAGGAGTGTCAGCAGAACTTTGAAATTAAAATCGCTCCTTTTTTTTCATACACAGCTCACTCTATTATTGAGCCTGTGTCTGGGTAGCGATGGAGGTGAGAAACCACTTGGGGTTTACTTCATAATGCTAGAAATGCTAAGGGACGGGGCGGGCAACCCCCAGCAGCCCAGGCCTCCAAGTCAGAGGCCAAGGCCAGCCTCCAGAAATGGCCGTCACGGGAGCTGTCCAGAGTGCTGAAAAAGGAAGGCTGTCCCTGGGAGGGACTGGAAAGGTCAGGGCGGGTCCTCCTCCAGTGACCATTCCTGGCACTCCCTAGGATCCTCGAGGAGAGGAAAGCGAGCCCTGGGGGGCCAAGTCCCTGTGTGAGCTGGCACGGGGGGGGGGGGGCCAGGAGACCCAGGAAGAAATGCGAAGGGGAGGGGAGATGGGGCCCCACCAGAGTGACAGCTGCAGTGGAAATGAGTCTAGAGGTGAGCTCAGAAACCAGAGGAACTGGAGAATAAAGTAATAAAATAGACAGATACACTCAGTGACAGCAGGGAGATAAATGAAGCAAGTTATAGGAAGGGCTCGTTTTTGTGCAAATATGTGGGGCTCTATAAAATAAGGCTGTTTATTATAAATCTGTCTTCCAAATAAGTCTTGCCATTGCCTGGGTGTTACCTGCAGTGATGTTTTCCCCTAAGACCTGGAGGGCTGGGTTCCCGGGGTAAAGTGTGTCTCCATGGCTCCTTCTGTCCACAGTGGCCCTTCCTGTGGGGGAAGGGAGACTGCTGGGAGCCCAGAGAACCGGCCCTGTTTTGGTGACCTTGACCTTGTTTCCAGCCCAGAGGCTGCTGGAGCCGGGCAGTGACCTGAGATCAAGATGACTGATGTGTCTGTGGGCAGAGCCAAGGAGTCCCTTGATTCTGTCCTCAGACATCAATCAGGAGGGCTCAGCACCAGTTCCAGTGGGACAAGAGATGACAGAGTGCAAAGGGGTGACAGAATCGGGTGAGACAGCAGAAAAGCTCAGGGTTTCTCAAGCCCTTCTGTGCAGACTTGGGAAGTATAGATATCCTCTGCCCAGACGGGCTCAAGGCTTCCTTCCTGCAACCCATGAGACTTCAGGAGCTTGGAGAAACTCCCGGAGGACCTGTGTTCTCTCGGCCACAGGTTCTGGCCAGTACAGTTATCTCTTTTCCCCAGTTTCACTTCCTGCTTTCAATGACCCATGGTCAACAAGGGTCCAAAAATGTTAAACACAAAATTCCCCAGATAGACAATTTGTAAGTTTTAAGTTGCCTGCTCTTCCAAGTGTTGTGATGAAATCTTGTGCTATCCTGTGAATCACCCCCTTGCCCAGCGCAGCGTGTGATGCAAGCCTGTTGGTCACTCAGTAGCCACCTTTTCTCGGCATCACAGGGCTTGTGTTCAGATAATCCTTGTTTTACTTGGTGACGGCCCCGACGTGCTGGAGTAGTGAGGCAAAGGAGGTATCGGGGCAAAAAACGTGGAAGAACCAATGAGCTTTGGTACCATGTAGCATAGGGGAAACATAAAATGTCTGGGGCGCTGTGGTATGATCTGCAGTTTCCGGCATCAACGGGGGTCTTGGAACATATGCCCACAGATAATGGGGCACCGCTTTACATCAACAAAGTAAATGAGGCCTCAAAGCTGGCAGAGTACTCAAATCTCAGAGTGGCATCTTTTCCTGCTAATCTGACATTTAGACGCCCAAGAGAGGACACAGAGAGATTGTAAATGTCTCAGTGGTAGGTCACCCTGAGGACCCTGGTCACACACCAGAAACCTAGGATTCATGTTCCTCCCAAGAATTTACTCTCCAGTCCCAAATAACGATTGATGTAGAGTCAGAAATCAACCATTCATGCATCTAGTGACAAAGCCCAGCTCAGAGCACAAGGAGATTATTCCAAGTTCAAATACCAGCACATATAAAATGAAACGGTCACCATTAGCAGGTTCCCTAACTTCTCCGGGCCCCTTTCTCAGCTCTCCAGTGGAGCTGGTTGTAATAAGGTCCTAGGGAAAAATGAATGCAGGGAGCCACTTAGAGGGTACAGTCCAGGGCCTGGCACGGGTGGACACCAGCTCTTCTTAGCACTGTTTAGGCAGGAACTCAGCCCTGCTCCATACACACCATAGGCGTTCAGGTGGACTTGGGTCTGTTTCCAAGTCCTCCCATGGCAGATGGGCATTCCTCCAGCAGCAGCAGCAGGGTCCTTACCGCCACCCTTCAGGGTCACCTCGGAGGGTCTGATCATACCAGACTGCTAGATCACCACACCATCCGTCTTGTCCACCTAGGCCCTAAGGACAGGGACTCTCTCCTGTGCCATCTCCACAACCCCAGGGCCGGCACGTAGGACTCAGGAAAACGTTAGCTCATGATTCATGGGACGATGTGACCTCCCAAGCCAGACCAGATTCCACCCTAGGACAAGCCTCAGCAGATCTCCTCGGGGGAGGGGCCACCGTCCAGGAGTGGAAGGCCCTCTTCTCCCAATTCTGGGCCTTCTCTTTTCATGCAACTCTGCGCATTTACAAGAAACATCTGATTTCTCCCCAGCCAGAAGCCTCAGCTCCAAATACTAACTGGAGGCCATTTACGTCTCCCTCATTTTCAGGGTTCTGGCTGGAAATGTGGCTCCTGTGGTTGATCCCAGCCAGTTCTGCTGGTGTTTTGCAGTGCCTTCTTAATTTACTGCCTTTTATGACGACAGTAAAAGGCCACACATCAGGAAGCACCATCAAACAGGACCAAACGCCCCTCTCCTCGTCAGCTCCAGCTGAGCGTTGTCATTTACACTGAAACCTTGTGGATTAGGGGGTTTACCTCCCATGGAACCAGTTTCCTCTCCCATTATGAGAATGAGAGAATTAAAATACATCCCTGTTCCTTTGACATTGAATTAGGTTAGCTCAGCTCAATTTCAAGTGGCAGTTTGAAAACTGTTATGTTATTTGAGTTGCAATTTAGACTCATCCATTTTTTCCAGGAAAAGAATTTTTTAAAGAGTATTTCCTTTCTTTCTTTTTTTTTTTTGTGTGGTGGGAGTGGGGGACTGAACTCAAGGGCACTCAGCCACTGAGCCACATCCCCGCCCTATTGTGTATTTTATTTGGAGACAGGGTCTCACTGAGTTGCTTAGCGATTTGCCTTTGCTGAAGCTGGATTTGAACTCCTGTCTCAGCTTCCCGAGCCATTGGGATTACAGGGGTGCGCCACCCACACCTGGCTTTTAGAGTATTTTCCACTGATGTTGGGCTAGAGAAAGGCAAGGGAAATGAGGGATTTGTTCAGATTTGATCAGGAAATTTGCATCCCAAACAGAAATGTTGAGGAATCCAGGGCCAGGACACAGCGGGCCTGTGCTGCTCCCTGCCAGGGCAGCCAGCTTCCTAGCTGACCCTTCATGAGGCAGGAAAGCCGGAAGCGGTGACTGTGAGGTCCAGCGGTTAGGAGGTACACTGTCATTCACCTTCTCACCCTCTGCCCTCCGCCATCACTGCTGAACAATGCAATGGCCGAGTTCCTGCTCTAGGGAGGGAAAACCCAACTCAGCCCCATGTCAGCAACATGGAGTTGGCCATGTCTCCTGCACAGAGAGCTGCAGACTGCCGTGGATGCAGAGGCTGGGCCATGTCCCCAAGGTCCCAACTTTTTTTTTTTTCCAACTCTGTTCTGCCATCATCAGGGTGGCTTCAAGCTCCTGCTGAGAGCCAGGTGACTGCAGCAAGCTCAGGTCCCATTATGCATGTCAGTGTCACAGGAGGGAAGGGATGGGACATCCTGTGCTCCTGCCAATGGAGGAACCCTCTCCTGGAAGCCTGAACACTTCTCTTGCCTTCCTAGCCAGAACCGGGTCGCATACTCACTTCTGAGTGACCCCTGTGAGCGGGACACCTGCCCAATCAGGCCCACTCACCCTGCCCGGAGGCCAGTGGCCACACAGGGAGGAATGGGTTGGGTGGGGAACACAGGCTGCACAGACAGCACAAAATCATCCAGCAAAACGCCACAGAGCACGATGATTAACCTGAACACATTCAAAGAAATTGTGTGCAGGAGGCCAGAAGTAGCAAGAAAACGAACCCCCAAATTAACCCAGCCCTGCACGTTCTAAGGACCATCTTACTCTTTCCCGTTGCTTGAGTCCTGAAAGTTGAACCACATGTTACCAGGAGAACGAGCAGGATCTGGGGCCACTGTGGAATTCTCAGAGACAATTTCACTCCACAGGAGATGTTTGGCAATTTGTGGAGGTGTTTTTTGTTGTCACCATTTGAGCATGCCACTGGCATTTGGCAGTAGAGGCCACAGATGCTCTAGGATGCTGCAGCGCACAGCCCTCCACAACGGGGATCCTCCAGCTGCAAGTCTCTATAGACGTGATGTCGAGAAACCTTGTTGCAGCCTGGCTTGCCTCCAGGATTTCCCTTGATGCCTTTCTCCCTGAGGGAGGGGATGGGGGAGGATGGCTCACCCACTAGGTGTGATCAGAAGTTGGAGAAAAAGAGCCAGGCCTTGCCCTGCACCCCTCTCCCTGCTTCTCTCACAGGACGACGTCTCCCCGGGAGACAGACTGCACTTGGAGTGCAGGGCCAGGCTTAGCCTTCCGGTGCCTACACCAGCACTCACAGAGCAGGCGTCCCAAAGATGTGGGTAGAAAGGAGGGAGGAGACTGGGGGAGAGAGGTGGGGAAAGGCCTGGGGCTGAGCAGATAAGGTATGATTGAGAGCCCAGCCTTGAGGGCTGAGATCAGCTGATTCTTAGCTGGGGAACCAGCTCAATTCAGGAGGAGGTCAGAGGGATGCAAAGGCTTCACTCTGAGAAACGGAACCTGACAGTTCAGATGAAGCCAAATGATCCTTTGACAAGAGCAGCTGGGAAGAGGTGTCAGAGGAGGCAACCCTGAGGACAGGTGCAGGACAGACGGAGTGCAGAAGGTGGAGCTAGGAGAGACAGAACCAGGGAAAGCCGGAGGGTCAAAATTCCCTCTATGGATGGGAAGGGCAGGGGCCAGGAGTGGAGAGAGGCCAGGGTCCTGACTGGGGGCTGTAGCCCAGGAGGAAGGGGGACAGGGATGGAGCAAGGCCAGGAGCCCCCCTCCCAGGGTGACTAGAGGGCAGCTACCCTAGGACAGGAGCTGCTGGTCCCAGAGCACCAAGAGCTCTGGGAGGTCCCCTCAGTGGACGCCAGGAGCCCTGAAGCCCTTCCGCTTCACAGTGACAGTCCACAGCCACCTTTTTTTTTTTTTTATCTTGTCCCTGTCACCTGTCAGCATCCACAGAATTTTCACCAGGAGCTGCAGCCCCAGGTGCCAGGAATGTTCCGCTGGCTGCGGAGACACTTGCTAAGCCGGGTGTGAGCCTGAGAGGGAGGCAGGCGAGGGAGGCTTCGGCACCCACCTCCCATATCAAAACTGCTGGGAGCCCCAGCGAACCTTGTCCTGGCAGCCCTGCACCACAGAGAGACTCCGCTAAGCTCCTAAGAAACGAAAAAACTAATTTCCTGTCGGTGGCTCTGCCCAGCAGACTGCTCGACACACTCCATCTCGGGCACGCATTCAAATGAGGGGGGGTGGGGGATGGGCATCCTTCTGGGCGTTTGCTGAGAAGGATGGAGAAGTCAGTGTGCACCGGGGCGGGGCAGGGCTAGGGACCATCTCTTCTGAGAAGGTCACTTTGATTTTCAATTGGCCATGGTCAGTTGCAAAATTCCGGGCACCAAGTCATCTCTGCCGGGTTTTGGCTCCCCTGTACCTCCAGAGTAAAGGTGCCAAGGACAGGGCCGGGAGTCTCCCCTGGGTGACCTCGTGTGACTTTTGCAGTCACGACCAAACTTGGGTCTAGACCTCTAAAGGCAAACCAAAATCGGGCACGGGAGAACTGGACTGGACCTTTCATGTCGTGGCCCTGGAGGTTGTAGGAAGAGCTGGGGGAGAGGTCGGCATGCTCTTTAACTCCTTAATCAATGGGAACTGTGTGGGGCACCCGCCATATTCTCTCTCTTAATCCTGCAATGACCCTGTGACATGATGGTCCCTTGTGCTATTGAGGAGATGAGGCCAAGAGGCATTAAGTCACTTGCCCGAGGTCACACAGCCTTTAAGTGGCCCAGGTGAGATTGGAGCCAAGGTCTGGCTTCGTGTCCAAGTGCTTTCCGTCGTCTGGCTGCAGGCAAGATAACAGATTGGTGTACTGTTTCTTATTTTAATTCCAAAATTAGTATCTGCTGCTGAAAGCAGCTGACTTCATCAGAACGCATCCTTTAAGCCTTCATTCAACAAATAGACAACAAAACAGATTGTTCTTTCAGAACAAGCCTGAAACATGGGAACTCGGGTGACTTCCTCCCTAACGGGTGGGTCTTGTGCTTCTTGGCGGTGGTGTGGGCCCTTCCTGGTGATTGAATCTCAACGTGGGGAAGTTTTCCTTCCAAGGAGAGAATGAATCTTTAGTGCAATGTGGCAGCTCATTCAACATTGATGTGTCCCTGGACCGTTTCACTTATTCAACAGATAATAACCCAGCCCCCAAGATAGACGCAGAGCCACCATCTTGGACACTAGCCCTTATCAGCCCTGCCCCTTGCTCACCTGGCCATTTTGTGATGGCCTGGGTCTGCCCTCAGATCTTTATCCCAGTTCCCTGTGCCTGCACTTTCCTCCCAGGTCTCCCCAAAGCTGGCTTTTCCCTCTCATTCCAGACTCCACTCCAGGTCCCCTCCCCAGAGGCCTCCCAGGGCCACCTGAATTCATCCTGACCCCTCTGCACCCTTCATCTCCATCAACCTGTCTTTTTAATGCTCCTGGCATCTCACATTATCCAGAACCATCAGCTTCTTCATCAGTTTGTCCCTTTAAGGGAGAGATTCAGTCCTCATCACTGCAGACCTGCATCCTAGGCCAGTCCGCGGCCTGTCCTGGCTCTTGAGACACCTGCTGAATAGACCAGTGAATGAGTGAAGGGACACGTGGGGGAGTGAACCGCGTGTGCCATCCGAGGAGGAGAAAGCGGTCTCTAAGCCACCGAGAATTACACCCAGGGCAGCCCACTGGCAACTGGGTGAGCTGGGAGCCCCCCAGTGCCCTCTCCCGTCAGCCAAAGCATCTCCCAGCACGGTGCCCTGTCTCCCGGACGGCAAGGGAAGCCCAGGGACAGCTAGGGAAGTCCCCTGACCCCTCCCCCTGATGGCACTTTTCAGCTTTCCCTGTAAGTACCCCTTCCCGTCAGCTCTCTCCAAAGGAGCTGCTGGCCCGATTTACCTACGACCACCAGAATTAATGGCCATCCTGGGTAGCTAACGTCTTAACAGCTCCATAGCAACAGAGGTTTGCGAATGCCAGCAAGTGTTTTTTCCAAAGGGACTCTACCCCCTACACAAAATAGAACATTTTGAGTGAAATTTAAACACAGTTTTTGAACAGCACTGTTCGGATTTCTTCACACTTCACAAATGCTTTCTTTGCAAACATGGGTGTCCCAGTTACCCTGGGCTGGTGCCAAGGCCCTCAGCCCAGCGTCTGTTTTCTCAGCTTCAAGGCAGCCGCGGTGAAACTTAAAAACAAACAGGGGAGAGAGCTGTGGGTCTCCCAGCCAAGAGGGTGTGTGTGTGTGTGTGTGTGTGTGCATGTGTGTGCATGTGTGTATGTGTGTGTGTGCACACACACGCTGACATGATGACCGTGTTTTGTTCTCTCACCCCAGTGATGATCAATTAGTGATAGCAACCCAGAATTCTGCTGTGAGATTCCGAGACCCTGGCAGAGCTTAATGCTATCTGCCACCCGCCATGTACCAGCCACCAGCCACCAGCCACCATGGTTTAGTAAAAAATTTCAAGGGCCAAGATGAAGAGTGGAGTTTTGTATGACAGGAATCATCCTGGTAGGCCCCTGCTCCCACAGAAGAAAGCAGCAGAAATTAGGTTAAAAGGAGAACCCCAGGAAACTCAACTCGCTGAAGTACCCAGAAGGCCCTGCAGCACCATTCACCCTGCCCAGCAATGGGGGAGGAGGTGGGTGGACAGGGAGAGTAGGTGCCTCCCACTGGTGGGTGCGCTTGCTCTCCTCCTAACACGGCATCCAGCCCCAGCACAGGGGCTCCCTGCAAGTGGTCCAGGCTGAACAGTCCATTCACCACTGCCCCAGGGCAGGGGTAGACACCTGCCTACAGGCAGTGAGCTTCCTTCCGACTGAGACTCTGCTCTCAGGAAGCTGGGGTCTGGAGGAGGGAGATGGGCCACAGCCCAAAGCTGAGGGAGAAGAGTCAGGGCTTGCCATTGCTGAACCCGCTGCAAGGGCCTCTTTGGCCTCTGGGCGAAGGCACTTCTCATTGGTTGGGAGAAGGAGGAGGGCTGTGAGGACAGTGCGCGCGCGCGCGCGTGTGTGTGTGTGTGTGTGTGTGTGTGTGTGTGTGTGTGTGTGGTGTGTGTGTTGGAGCTGGGTGGGATGTAGGTGGAACATGGAGGGTTTCCAGGCCTTGGGAGCAGAGTGGGCAAAGCTGTGGCAGAGCCGCCAAGTGGTCCTGATTGTGGAGACGGGGATGTGAGAGAACATGGGGGAGGTGTAGACGGACAGCGTATTGATCTGACTTGGGAGGCCGTTGGTGTCAGGAGTGGCGTTGTGTTCACAGGAAATTAGAGCCATGGAGGTCAGCAATGGACGGCACCAGCCAAGCTGGGACTTGGAAGATGACTCCGAGAGTCCAGTAGGAACCAGTCAGGAGGCTGGGGCCAGGGCCCAGGGACAAGGCAGTGCGGGCCAGACTGGGCAGTAGCCTCAGAGACTGAGAGAAAACTCCTTGCTGTCCCCTTGCTACCTCTTCCCTTCCCTGGGCTCTGCGGGCATTAGCAGCACCCTGGAGTCGTGGCCAGCTGGGGGCTCTGTGGCTCGGTGCTGCCCCTGCTGGCAGATGCAGGTGTTGGTCTCAGGGTGATGCCTGCAGGTGCCCCAAGGCAGCTGGAGAGGCCAGGTCTTTCGATCACACCATCGAAGACGATGGCTCCAGCAGGGTCATCAGCTCCCTGCAGGCCAGACACCCGTCCCAGTGGTGGCCTCAGCATCCACCAGAAAAGGGACATTGCAAGGCAGAGGTCGTGCAAGGATTGAGGGGCTCACTCTGCTGTTGCAGAGGGCGGGTTAGGGTAGCCCCCTTGGCTGGGCCCCTGCCTGTGGTTTCAGGACTTGGCAGCGAAGATGGGACCTGAATCTATGTTGGTATTCAGGCCATCGAGGCCCCTGGCTGAGGGACAAGCTGGCGTGGCCTGCAGGTGCAGGCTCTGGGGAGGGGCGGGCCTGCCGCAGCGGCTCTGCAGAGGGTGGCCCCAGATTCGCCTGTGTCCTTAACACAGTGGGTCCCGTTATTACCCAAGGAGGCCTCCAGGTTATCAGCGAGCTCCAGGAGCCACCGGAGAAAGGAAGAAGATAAAGAGGGATTTAAAAAGGAAATAACAAAAAGAAAAACTGTATTTTCTAATCCAAACCTTGCCCTGCAGAGGCTTTGTTAACCCCCAGTCACTCTTTCAAGACGTAACTGTTGAGGGCCACAATTACTTCAGTGATTACAATTTATCTCGTCCTACCAAGGTATTAAAGGGGAACTGGGGAACACATTAAAAAAACATACAGCCCAATTTAATCATGATTCCCTCCAAAACAATTGCTGGAACCTCACTGTTACAGTTACCAGAGCATAAAAATCCTACAGCTGCTTGATGGCCGGGCACCATCCATCCTCTGCCGCCTCGCAGGGGGCCCATTTGTCAGTCAAGCGAGAGCTTGGGGTTCCTGTCTTCAACAGGATTTAGTGGAGGGGCTCCCCAGAGCAGTGGGTTGCTAGGTCCCAGTCTCCTAGACTCCAGCTTAGAATAGCTGCCCACCAGGAGGAGGCCAGGGCCCTTCCAGCCCCCCATCGACCTCCCACCGGGGGCCTGTTCTCAGTTGAGGCTGTGAGGAGGCCAGCGTCGGGGAAGCCAGCCTTGTTCCCAGTGTCACTTTGGCAAGCAACAGCCAGCTCTGCCCTTCTCCATCGCCTCTCTACAAAGCAAGGCAAGAGCAGCCATTGCTGCCGGGCAGTTCTGAACATCAGAGGTAGGGAGGTAGGAGGCCAGGAGAGGGTTGGTGGGCTCCCTGTCATCATCTTCTCCCTGTCCACTGGGTGACATGGGGCAAGTCAGAGCCTCTCTTGGCTCTGTTTGTCCAACTGAAAATGGAAGTGCAGGGACAAAGTGACCTGGAGGATCCCTAAGCTTCCTCCTGGTTTTATGGATCTTTAGAAGAAAAGGCCTGTGGTTTGCAGGGTCCTCAGGGTCTTTTGTGCACACATTTAAATGCATAAACATCCCAGGGAGAGGGGAGCAGAGGTCCCCAGGGAAGTCCTGGGGTTCCTCGAGGGCCTGGGAGTCACTCCATGTCAGTCGCATCCAGACAAGGGCTAGAAATGAGCCCAAGTGACCCAAAGGATCCCATTAACCACGGGATACGGCAGGGTTGGGGTGCCACGGTAATCTCTTTGGATCCACAAAGACTCATAGAATCTCTCTAGGAAATATAGTTTTGATTTCTTCAAGCATATTAGAAAGAGAGCCAAGAATTGTCTCTGAGACCTGTTTTCATGATTGGACAAGAGTGACTGGGGTGTGGCCCATCGGAAGCTCTCCTTGGGCCTGTGCATTCACTGGAGATAAGGACACTTCCTTGGTGTTGACCAAGAATTGTGTCACCCTGCCGCTACTGGCTTCTGCCCTCAAGAACTGCCTCTCCCCAGTGAGCAAAGGCTGAGTCAGTTGGGTCTGGATCCACACTGAGGTTCTATGGGACACTTTGTGGCCATGTTGGGCGGTGAGGCAGTGGTAGTTGGAGAGGTCGGTGATGCTGGTACCCGGCAGTAGCTTACTGTACATCAGGCACGGTCTGATCTCACTTCCCCTTCACAGCCACCTCAGAAAGTAGGCACGATTAGTATCCCCACTTTATAGGTGAGAAAACCAAGGCACAGAGAAGGGCTTGCCCAAAGCCCACAGCGAGAAAGTAGCAGAACCCAGACGCTAGTGCAGACCGGCTGGGTGCACTGCTTCTTCAGCATAGGACAGACCTGTGTCCAGCGGGGACTTTGGTGAGCTAAGTTGTTGCAGTAGAGGTGATCACAACCAGTCCTACCTTATGGGGTTGTCATAAGAATTAAAGGAGCTAAGTCCTATAGGACTTAGCACCCAGCACCTGGAGCATGCAGGTGTAAAGAAATGGGAGTTCCCCATAATCCCAATGGGGGTGGTAGTGGTGGCGGCTGTCACCTACCTTCTAGACAGCCTGAATTGTACAGTGAAGGACATTGTTGGCTTAACAAAAAGAAGACATCTGGTCTAAATTCGGAGTTAGGGCTCTCTGTGAGTGCAACAGAAATCTCAACTTGAACTGACTTTAGGGTAAAAGGAAACTTGGAGGGTCCAATCCCTGCAAAGTCTTGCAGTGTGCCAGATTCAGGCACGACCAGGGATTCAGTCACTGGCATCGAGGCTTAGTGCCCCTGCCCTCAGCTCTGCCTCCTCCATGCCATTCCCCCTTGGGCTGCATGTGTTGGCAAGAGACAGCTTCTGGGAGTGATAGGGTTCATCCTCCCCAGTTCAAGTCCAGCAGGAAAGGCCATCTGTGTCCTCCTGTGGCTCCAGCAAAACACCAAGGACCAGCTCTGATTACTCCCAGGGGTTCTGTCCCTGAGCAATCACCATGGCCCAGAGAATGCCGGGCTCTGAGTGGCCAGCCCGAGACACATGGGCCACCCCTAGACACTGAGTGGCAGAAATGATTGTTTCCCTAAAGAAAATTTCAGTACTTTTGTCAGAAGAACACCAAATGCATTTGAGCCTCATCTAGCTCTGCCTCCCATCAACCACAAGGCCATTAGCAGATCACGTGGCACTTCTCTGTGCAGCGGGTGGTGCCACATGCCCAGCCTCCTCCAGAGCAGTTATGGCGAGCAGATGGACAGGAAGGCTCAGAGCACATGGGCCCTCAGAGACTCCTGGATGACTGGTGCCATTGTCATCAGATGGGGCTGATTCACTGCCTAATGGGGCACAGATCTGTCCCAGGAGCAGGCTGGGGGTACATGTCCTTGGAGAGAGTGGGAGAGACAGGAGAGGACATGAGAGGCAGGTCCCTTTGAGGCTGGTGTACCCTGTGGATTGGGAGGGAGGGAGGTCAGAGGAGCAGGGTCTGCAGCCCTCTGAATCCTGACCACCAGGCACATGGGTGGCCTTGGCCTCTGGCTCTGCTTGCTAGGAGTTCTCTTTGTCTCTGGAAAAGATCCATGGCTTCTTGTCCCAAGGCTCGTGGGAGCAACTCTTGTGGTGATCTCTAATAAATCAAAAATTAGTTCAAGGTGAGAGCAGAAGACACACAGGACACAGACCAACAATCTCATCCAAGCTCAGACTCTGCCAACCGCAGGGCACCAGCCTGCATCTCGGCAAAACCCTAGCAAGCACGAGATGAATGGGTGGACCCAGCACCCAGCCGACACTTCCAGCCTGGATCCCTCCCTGCGGGGCACCAAGTATCATGGTGATACCTGGGATCAGGTCAACCCCCAAGCTCTCCCATCTCCTGATCTCCTTTCCCAACTCCTTATGGATCAGCCACCCAGGAACTAATGCCACCAGTTTAAAAAACAAAACAAAACAAAACCTCTTGATACGTTTCAGCCCTGTTTCCCTTAGCAACACACTTAGTGTCCCTCCATGTAGTTGATTTGTGGTAGCATGACCTCCCTGAGCTCCGGGGTGCAGGGACACCCTCATTCTTAGGATTTGGGGAGCTGGAGGGAAAAGCACTTTGGGACCCAAAAGATGTGAATCGCATTTCCTTTTAGCCTTTGCCTTGCTGGACAGAGAGGTCCTCCCTGCTTGAGGCTGCCCACGCCTACAGACCCCACTCCCGCCATGGCAGATCAGCTCTGTGATAAAGGCAGCCTCCGTCATTTCCTTTCCAAGACCCAGGTCATGCCCACCTTGCCAAACGGGGCCTGTGCTGGTCCTGGCAACTCTGGACCAGGAGCCCCTGTGAACCACTGGGGTCCTCCAGCTGGGTCACCAGGGCCTCCACGGGCAATTCATTTAACCCTTCCCCAGCTGCTGCCTTGCTCTCCACCACCAGGAGCCATCTGTCACTCATCTACCCATCAAAGTGACCCCATGAGATCCTTCAATACCTGCACAAGTTTAGCATCATCTGCAAACATGGAGATGTAATTGGACAACCCTTCTCCCAGATCACTTGTAATGATTTTAGATAAGCCGAGGCCTGGCCCCAAGCCAGTGTGGGTCCGGTGGTCTCCATCTGTCCATTCAGAAATGCTCCGCACATCTGCACCCCGCAGGAGCCCCGGGAGGCAGGTCTCGCTGCACCATAGCTCCTGAGAAGCCTCGTTCCAGAACGGCTTCACCTGCTAGGAACCTTTGGATAGAACCTTCTCAGAGGCTTCTGAGAAGTCCAGATGGGCAGGAGACTCTGGCAACCCTTGCCCCTTTATCTGATCTGCTCACAGACGATGACAAATCGCCCCGCACCCTGCATTCTCTGAACACCCAGAGCCAGCCAGGACTGGGCTGGGCATGGTCTGCCCCACTGGTATCTCTCCTCCTCACCTTCAGACCGAAGGAGCAGAGCCAGCCAACCCCTCCGCCAGCATGGGTCCCGGAACCCTGCACCAGGTGGAAATTGTTTAACTAGATTCCCATGACTGGAAAATTCTGGTAATTGTGTAATAACAACAGCAGCAGCACTCAGCAATTACCCAGGGTTTTCCATCTTCAGACCACTTTACCCACATTAACTAATTAAGTCTCCCAGCCTCCCTTCCAGGCGGGGAGGGCTGCCGGGCCCAGACGCCCACTGCCAGGCGCGCTCGCTTGATGAGGGCAGCCCTTTCAAAGGGCCTCGGGGATCCCCTGGTCAGCAACCTCTGCCCCCATGCAGACCCCCCAAGCCTCTTGCTGGGCATCACTCCTAGCCCCCCAGGCCCTGCTGGGCACCGGTGAGGAACCGTACAATACCTGGACTGCAGTGGGGGTCCCTGGGCCCAGCTAAAATACAGTTGACCACTGGCCCTACCTATTCCTGGGGGCCCCAGGCCACCTTCTTAGTTCCTGCTCCCTGCCTTCCCTCTTTTTGTTGTAACTGTCCCTGACTTTGAGGACCTGGTCTGTCCCTCGGAACTCATGTCCCTAGGAACTCATGTAGCCATCCCTCTACCTCCCCTATGCGCCCCTGTGGCTCCTTGATATGGAGACGGGGTGTCTGCAGCCTTGGCCTCCCCCAAGGAGCTCGCCTGCCTGGCGGGACCCTTCCAGCCGCCCGGCCCTGTGTTCACAGCTTCGTCCTCTGCACCATCTGGCCAGTTCCCTGAACCAATTTTGCACCGTGCTGCTGTTAATCGGGCTGTTGCTGCCCCAGATCCTGAGGCTGTGTGCACAGCCCTCCTCCCACCAAGTCCCAGGGCCCCAGGTTCTGGGCAGAGTAGGGGTGAGGAGATCCAGGATCTGAGTGCAGGCTGGTTTAAGCAACAGGAATCTCCACCCCTCCAACACTCTCCTCTCTGTGAGCAGGGATAGCAATAGCAAACTGCATCCTCAGGAGGCCGGAGTGACTGAACCAGGACACACACATGTGGCCGAAGCTGAGGCCCAGCACACAGCTGGTTTGAGAAAGCCATCTTTGGAAACAGAGGTCCCCAGTGGAAGGTGTGTGCTCAAGGAACAGACACACTCCTGTCCCGTCTTGTGCCTAGAGCTGCACCCAGCCCACCCACAGAGATGGCAGAGCCCAGGAGGACCTTCCCCCATCTGTGTGTCCTGCTGTCTGGACTGCAGGGCAAAGATCCGAGGAGACAGCAGCCTCCAGAGCCCAGTGACCCCAGGAGACCTGAGCCGCAGGTGCCACCCACTCTGGCCCTTCTTGGGAAGTAGAGTTCTCCATTTCCTTCCACCCTCCGGGTCTCAGCTCCAGGCCCTCAGGCCCTCCAGGAGGCCCTCAGTGGAGGACAGAGGGGAATGGAATTCCCCCTCCAGGGGCTTGGGGACCAGCTTCCTTTCTGGTAGGGCCATCAGCCCCCACCTCATACCTTTACCCAGGACAGAGAGAACAGGTGGCAAGCTGCCCGGGGCAGCTGGAGCGTGGGCAAGAGGATTTTTCTCTGCCTTGCAGCCAGGTGACACCCCCAGCCCCGAGCTGCCTCCCATCATCATTTATTCATTCCCTAATAAATCCTGCCCTTCTTTCTGCCAGCTTTGCACTCCTGTTTTATGGGCTTCGACCCTCGTTGTTTATGAAGCACCCAGGTCCAGGGAAGGCTGTGCCTCTTAAGACCAGGCTCATGGGGCGTACGGAATCTGCGTACATGGCGCTAATATGACAAATGCAATCATACAAGGGACTTGCGGCGCCAACGACGCTGATTTACTTGCTCACCTCCCTCCTTCCAGCTGGTGGCACACGGGCCGCCCCCGCACCCCCGCGGCAAGTGGGGAGGTGTGTGGCACTATTACATGCCATTATGACTTTGTGGGTAATGTATACATTTCCACTATCACACGGCCTCTCTCCTTCATTTTTCATGAGAACTGGCACGAGATTAATGACTGAGCCACAGAAGAAACGGGACGCCATGCCACTCTGATTTATTGACCACTTAGCGTTGATGAAGCTGCAAACAAGAGTCAAACAGATGTTGCAGCTGCATTTTTCTTTATCAAAACCAAGGTCTTTTTGCATTTTTAACCACTTCTTGGGTGGCTGTCCTGCTTCCTCCACAGCAAGGGTGCTGGCTGGCTCTGGACCTCCTCCTCTCTGGTGGTGGCAGGGGAGACAGGGCTGGGGCTTTGGGACCCCACCCGGCCTCCAGCCACCAAGCATCCACCCCAGGAGTGTCCAAGAGGAGGACGAGAGAGCCCCAGGGCTAAAATTTGAGTCCCCTTAGCGGGTCTCCAGTGAAGAGCTTGCGATGTGCCCCCAGCTGACCCCAGGACGTGATACACACACCCTGGGTGGCTCAGCTTGGAGGACCTGCTCATAGAACCCCTCTCCCACCTCCGTCTCAAACCCGTTACAGATTACGGAACACCCATTTAGCAGGCCACGTTGGTGGCCTTAAACGTGAGTGCTGGCTGGGGGTCAGGTCCGCCCTGAGCCCTTACCTGCCTCACCTCCCAACAAGGTTAAGGCCGTGCTAAAGGACAGGCGCCAAGGCTGGAGAGGTCAGCTGCCAGCCCCTGTGTCTGCTACACCCCTTTCTCTCTCGTCTGGTCTTTGCCACCCAATCTCCTTTCTGTCCCCAGCTCTGGTAGGGGTCCGGCCCTCCAGGCTGCCATGGACTGAGTCCTCATCTTGTGCTCCCTGGCTGGCTGGAGGCTCTGCGAGGGGAGCTGTGGCCCCCAGGCTGGTGAGGACGAGTCGCGGAACACCTGTCCCTGCGGTAACTGTGAATCTGAAGTGCATGAGGCAGGAGCTGCTGCATGTTAATCCAAGTCCCAAGGACCTGTAGGCGCCCCCAGCTGTCCCCGGGCTGCCCACCCAGGCCCCAAATACCAAACAATAGCTTAACCCTCCAGGAGCTGACCGAAGTTTCTTGTTCAAAGCAGTTTTATTTCCTCAAATTGCTCATTGTCTTTCTAAATGGAAGCCCCACCTCAGGTTGCGGGTGACTCTGGCCCTCAGCATTGGGTGGCCTTGATGCCAGGATGCTGAATGAGGTCACCCAGGCGAGACAGAGGCTAGGGAGGGAGACAGCGCCCCAGCAAGCAGGCTGGATGCCCGCGGAGGAAGGGCCTGTGCAGGTCAGAACCAGGACAGCACTGCAGGCAGCCGAGCGGCTGGACGGCCTGCTGGGTGAACTCGCCGTCCTCTCAGGAAAACCACAGGACTTTTCTGGTTGGTTTGGTTCAGTTGGGTGGCAATTGGTGGTGAGAGCAGCGGGGCTCTCGGCCATCCATGGGGCACTTCCTGCCTCTCAAAGGCCCTGCCACAACTCCCTCTGCGGCCCTGGGGAGAAAGGCCGGGCCTGTTTTCACTCTGGATGAGGAGCCTGAAGCCCCAAGAAGCAGGGGTGGAATCTCCCAGCCCAAGACTCCTCCCAAAGGACTCTGGAACCTCCTGAGACTCCCACCACCACGTCTCCCTGGGGATCCCTATGGGGGGCCTTTACCACCAGCTGAACTCCAGGACATTTGGGGTTCATCTTCAAAGGTCATGCTCACTTAGGGGGCAGCCTCTAGCATCTTCCTGGAAATTCCACAGCCCAGGGCCAAGCGGCCCCCATCCCAGATCATCACACAGCCACGGGGCAGCATGGAGGGCCTGCAGGACGCTAAGGCGAATATAGTTTTTCTGCCAAAACACCCCATAAAACGTATAACTAATGACTAAAATTGCAATGTTGCCAAGAAGGGAAATGTGCCCCAAATTTCTAAAAATACCTCAATTCCTCTCTTCCTGTGCTCCTTTAGACTCTGTGAGGGGAGCTGTGTCCCCCAGGCTGGTGAGGACCTAAAGCCAGCCCCAAACCAGGAGAGGTCCACCATCAACACGCCACCTGGGGAGCCCCGGCACAGGGCGCACGGCGCAGGGGGTAGGGGTCAGGGGGATGGGGAGG
The DNA here is from genome assembly GCF_045843805.1 of Urocitellus parryii. Taxonomy (NCBI): domain Eukaryota; kingdom Metazoa; phylum Chordata; class Mammalia; order Rodentia; family Sciuridae; genus Urocitellus; species Urocitellus parryii. The sequence goes on from NC_135541.1 coordinate 4,720,074, forward strand.
TGTCACCTGGGTCAAAGACAGAACCGCAGGAGTCCAGTGCAGCCTGCTCCCGCCTGACCCAAACCCAGTCTCCTCCACCCTCGAGGGTGGACTTCCTGCTCATTGCTTTGAAGCAACCAGAAAGGAAGGCTGAGGGGGACCCGAGGGGACCACAGTCTGGCTCCTGTGGACTGGAGGGCAGCAGATCTAGAATCTGGAAGCCAGTGGTCACAAACGGGGGGTCCTCACCACCACTAGATCTGCAAAGCCTGGAGGGTGAGGGGCCCGGGGGTGCTCGTCAGGGACAGGGTGGGGCACCCACAGCCCTCATGGGTTCTCAGAGAGGATTCGCACCTAAAGAAGGTGGGGAACCAGCTGTACTGCTTTGCAGTTGTCTAGACAGGGCCTCCCGTTCAGAAGCACTTCCCTATCCTTCATGGACCCAAACGTCCAGAGACCCCAAGCCTGGGAGGCAGAAAGACCAGAGGTCACCATTCAGCTTTATTTCAATCCTCAAAACCTGAGTGCCACGTCACCAGATGCTGGGGTCCCCAGGGGCTCGTCCCTGAGGTCTGGAGATGAAGCAGATGTGGAGAGCATGAGTGGCCATCATGCCTGGGGGTGGTGAGGCGGGGGAGGCAGAGGGGAAGGCTTCCTGGAGGAGGGGGGATGCTGACCCTGTCCTCAGAGGGTAGGTAGAGACTGGCCCTTCAGGCTGTCTTCAGAGCTTCCAGACACAGCAGGAACTTCAGGGCGTGGGCTTTGATTCCTTAGCAAGCAAGGCCTTGTGGGCACAGCCCCTGCCTGCACCTCCCCTTGGCCCCCCGCAGCCCTTCCCAGGCGCCCAGGCTGTGCTCCACTCAACGAGGCTGTGGGCAGGAGGCTGCAGCCTTTCATCTCCACGGGGCTGACCTGCCAGCTCCCTCCTGCAGGGGCCAGGCTCCTGGTCCAGAGACTGGGATCAGAGGAAGCCCCAGGGAGCCTGCTGGCCCCTGCAGCCCTTTGATCCTGCCTCACCCCACTCAGCAGCTGACACTGCTGCCGGGCCAGGCCAGCTCAAGTAGGAGCCCGGCCCAGCCCGGGAGGCCAGCCTGCTGCTCTGCAGGGAGAGGGCAGGACCAGGACCGTTGCTTCATCCGTGTGATGGGCATGGCAGATCTGCCCAGCCCACCCGCCTCTCGGGCATATTGCAAGGATAAAGTGAGACGGGAGGTGGGAAGGCATTTGGGCCAAACAAAAAGAGGCCACCAGATGTCTTGGCAGGTCTGGAACTTGGAGTCGGAGCCCTGGCTTCCCGCCCAGGCCCGTCCCTCGCCAGGCCCCGGGCTTTGGGCAAGCTTCGCCGCGCTGGTCTCCAGACAGAGGGTGCCCGCCCTGCCCAGCCCGCCTCCCTGGCTAGCTCGGGCACCAAATGAGATAATGGCTGGAAAGTGCTTTGAAAAGAAGCAAGTCCTGGGCCGACGTCAGGGATTATCACTATTATTAAGGAGCGCGAGTCCTGAAATCCAGCAAAGCTGCCACAAACGAGAGGCTCCCCTTGGCGTTGATTTAATTTCCTGGTTAACTGAGCGTTGGCAAGAAAAAAACTATTTCCAACCCTTATTGGAAATCTTTTTAAATTCCTCCCGTCTACGTTCTCACACCGGTCGAGGTGTAGGCATGAGTCTTTATTTATTAATGGCTTGATTGATTCACATATTCATTTCGTGCTTTTGCTCTGACCACATCCAAAAAAGCAGGTGCAGACTTGGCTTCTCCATGCCTGGGCCCCGCCCATCCCACTCTGGTGCTTAAACCTCAGCCGGGAAAGCTGGGGCCAGGGCCGGGGCCGGCACGGGAGGGCCTTCCACACAGTGTGTTCTGTACTTTCTCGTGGGATCTCTGTATATTCTCATTAGTTTCCTTAGAATTGTACAAGAAAAAAAAATAGCTTAAGAAATGCCTGCAGGTTTGGGTCAAAGGGCTCAGCCATTTCTTTCCAGGTGTGTCCAGGTGCATCTGTGGAGTGATATGATTGTTTTCAACAAATTCACAGGCTAAATAACAGCCTGACAGCTGCCTTTTCTTTGTTTGTTTTGTTTTGCAATAGGATCTTGCTAAGTTGCTCAGGGCCTCACTAAGTTGTTGAGGCTGGCCTTGAACTTGCGATCCTCCTGCCTCAGTCTCTTGAGCCGCTGGAATTACAGGCATGCACCAGGCTCAATGGCTTGTTGCAGCAAAGCCGCTACCCCACAAAGGCCCCTTGGCGTGTAACCATCAGAAATAGTGGTGGGCAGAAGGGACGAAGGGTGTTCAGATCGAATTCACTGGGGAGAGGCTGACCCTCTTAAATAGAACCACGTGGGGACCAGCGGTGTCCTCAAGGTCTCCAGCCTGACCAGGGGGTCTTCCATTTTTAAGCCCCAAACGGGCTTCTAAGGAGGAATCCCTAAGACCCTCCTGGGGGAGGCCACAGTGGAGAGTGTGGGTGGAGCTGGGTGCAGGAAGAGGACCCAGCCCTGAGAAGCAGGGGCCCCAGGCCTACAGCTCCTTCCCCCCCGGGAAGAAGGGCAGGACGGCACCTGGGTGGGGAGGTCCAGCAGGCTGTGATGAGAAGGCAGGCCTTGAACGCAGAGCGGGGACGAGGGACAGTGGGGCAGCTGCTAAAGGGGGCTGGGCAGGGATACAGCTGACCTCACAGATGGGGTCCTTGGTCACATGCTTGCCTGCTGGTGTGGAGGTCGGCAGCACCAGGGGACACTGGTCAATGTCTGGAGACTATTCCTGTTGTCACAGTAGACAAAGGAGGAGTTTCATGGCAGGGGGTGGTAGAGGCCCCAGAGGTCACTACCTTCCCACAGTCCCCAGGACGCTCCCCAACAGAGGGTCACCCAGTTCCTGGCATCAGTGTGCCCAAGTCGAGCAAGCCTGGGGTGGGGCAGTCCCTGCCTGCACCTCTGGGGGCCTGGGGCGCCTGCCCTGGACATCCTCTGTGCCGCCCGCATGCTGCCCGTCTCTGTGCTCTCCCCCCAGAACCCCGACATCGTCCTGGTGCACTACCTGAACGTGCCGGCCATCGAGGACTGCGGGAAGCCCTGCGGCCCCATCCTCTGCTCCATCAACACCGACAAGAAGGAGTGGGCAAAATGGACGAAGGAAGAGCTCATCGGGCAGCTGAAGCCCATGTGTGAGTAGCCGCACGGGGACCAGCCGGTGCCATCCAGGCGGGGCCAGGGAGGATCCCCAGCGGCCATGGGGTCCCAGCCACGGAGCCCCATCTTGCTCAGATGATGGCGCTGCTGGGAACCTGGCTTTCACAAAGCTCCCTCATGTCCCTACGTCCGCTTGATCCTCAGGAGCCTCCTCTGTGACTCCCAGGCACAAGATGTCAGGTCCATACGACCGACGTGAGGCTTAGAGACACAAAACAACAGGCCAAGCATGCCCTGGGCCTGTGTCTCCATGCCCAGACAGGAAGCAGGGAGGCCAGGGAGGGGAGGACCTGGACCCAGGGCTGCCTCGGCCCAGACTGGGTGGGGAACCCTTGATGGTGATGGAGCTGGATTCCATTTTGTCAGCAAAGCAAAGCTTTCTGAAGCCGTCAGGTGCGAATCACTGAGTGCAAATCACAGTGAGTCCAGGAGGCTGAGGCTCAGCTGTCCCTTGCTTCTGTGGGCCACAGCTCCTGGCCACTACAGGGCTCTTAATGCCACTCCAGCCCCTGACAGCTGGGCTCTGCAAGAACAGACCCAGGGCTGCCAGCCTGAGAGGAGCGCGGAGTCGGCTGGTGCCAACAGGGGCCCCAGGGTGCAGGGTTGTCCATCACCCAGGCTCAGGACCTGAGAGAGCCCATCTGTGGGGCTCTCCAAACCAGGGCCACCTTGTCAGGCACCACATACAGCAGAGCCACTAATGTGTCCCTTCCTTGGAGATCCGAGCTAAGGCTGGGGCCACCTGCAGTGATCAGCTCGTCCTGAGTCTCCTGGAGGCTCACACAGCGGCCCCCCAGCCTCAAGGCTGGGGATGAGGGGCAGGAAGGACAAAGGGTCCTCCACGGGAAGAGAGGCCTTCTAGGGGCAGTAGCTCGGCAAACACCAAACTTCCTCTCATGCCATCCTCTGAGCCAAGTGCCCCCAGCTCGGGGGATCCGGCCGGTCTGGCCTCAGTGCTGCTGCCTGGAACCTGGAACCAGGTGGCCCCAGGGCCTCTCGAGGTCCGTCTCCTTGCTGCCCTCCTGTCTTCACTGGCCTCCCACCCACTCACTTTTAGAGCTCAGCCCATACAGCCCCTTCCTCTGGGCCCCTCACGCATGCACCCAGCGTGGGGGCCTCCTCAAGACCCCCAGGGGAGACGTCTGTATGAAATCAGCCCCCATCGTGATGAGCCAGAGTGGCCGCCGGCCTCTTCCTCCTGCTGCAGAGCATGGCGAGGCTCGGGAAGCTCCACAGAGAACTCCTGGGAGCGCCTGCTCTCTGCACAGCACTGGGCTCACGGGGCTCACAGAAGGAACCATGGACTGTGAGCAGGGCCCCGAGCAACAAAGGCCCTGGAGCTGAGGCCACCCAGGGACACCTTCCCAAGGCCAGACCAGTGGGCCTGGCACCAGAGGGCCTGCCCCCCACTTCTGATCCAGCATTGAGGGGTGCAGTCTAGCCCTGGGTGTGGGACTCCACCCCTCCCCACCCTGGCCTGCTCACCCTTGCTCCTGGGCCAGAGCAGGGACTGCTCGTGCTGGGCTCTGGGGCCACCTGGCCAGGGCAGCAGGGAGAGCCAGAGCTGGGGAGGCAGCTGGGCCCTGGTCCTGGCTCTGAGGCTGCCTCACGGGTGACCTCACCACCCTCTCTGCTCTCCAGTTCCCCCTCCTCAAAGGCCAAGAGTCCAACCAGCTGGACAGGGCTCACTCAGCTCCTGGCTTGGGTCCCATGACCAAGGACAAGGGTTCCTCCTCCCTCCCATTTCCTGGGAGTTGGAGTCACTGCAGGTGCTTCAGGATGGCCAGAGTCAGGTGCTTCCGCCCCTTGTCCAAATCCTCAGTGTCCACTGTTGGAGATGGCAGCTGTGCCCCGTCCTCTCCGGGCCTGCTGTCCTTTCCCCTGTTCTCCAGCAGGAGCGACTCCTGTCAGATCCCACTGCGCATTAGGGCCCCTTCAGCAGAGAGAGGCCCATCTCACAGCCAGGAGCAGCCGCTGGCCCAGCACAGGCCCGGGAGTGCAGGAGCAGGGACCCGCCAAGACATGCTTCCAAGAGGAGCCTTCCCTGGGAAGGTGGCCGCAGCCCCGGCCTGGGCCTCCCAGACATCTCTCTCCTCCACCGACAGTGCTTCTCCCCAGGCCACCCCCTCACCATTTTCCCTGGCACCTCCACCTACAGGAGCGCCACCTCCGGGCTGGGTGGGGGACTTGGGCTCCTCGGACTCCAGGAGGTGAAAGCCAGACCTGTGTTGGCCTCGGACGCTTAGCTGGAGGGGCTGAGTGCCTGCTCAGAAACCTGCAGTGCACCACGGAAATTATGTAAAACGACAGCAAACTCCCCCTAAATCCAATAATGCTCCTCTCTCGGGTCTCGGGGGCGGGGGGCAGAGCGGCAGCGTGGCTCAGAGCTTGGCTGCGCCTGGCTCCGCTTACAGAGAGACGCAGCCCGGGAAACACGGCTCCCGGAAACGCTTTAGATGCCGATCAGGCCTGGAGCACGCAGAGGGCACCAGCTAGCCGTGTTTGGGAGAGCACAGGTGTGCTGAGAGCCAGGAAGCCATCAGATTTGGTTCCAGGATCCGGAGTGCCACCCAACGTCGCAGCCAAGCACATTAGCTTCATCGCATCTTCACATAAATCACAGTCCTTCAAAGACTTCACAGTTGGATTTCCTGATGTTTCCAAATTTCTCTGCCCTACAGCAGAGTTGTCAGTGCCTTAATCAAAATGTTGTACTTATCGGCGGGAAAGGGAAACGCAGATCCCCGGCCCTGCCTCACCTGTCGTGAGATGGAGCTCAGGTCTCCTATCTCAGGTATCGCAGATACCGGTTCCTGAGGCAGATGGGTTCTGAGGGTGCCACTGTGATTCTTGCAACCATGCCCTTTGGACAGAAGGGGCCTTCTCTTCAACCTACAGTCTGAGGAATGCCTCTTCAGATAAACACACACAGGAAAAAAAAAAATTGAGCTGGGCACAGAGCCGCACGCCTGTGATCCCAGCAGCTCAGGGCTGAGACAGGAGGATCCCAAGTTCAAAGCCAGCCTCAGCAAAGCAACTCAGTGAGAACCTGTGTCTAAATAAAAGAGATGTGGCTCAGTGGTTGAGTGCCCCTGGGTTCAATCCCCGGTACCCACCCCCCAAATTAAGATGTCTGGTAGAATTCCCGATATGTTTCCAAAGATCCTTCCTGTCCTCTGTAACCCCTTCCATAGTAGTTAGAATATAGATCCGGCTGCTAGGGAAAATACCAAAATAACAGTGGCTTAAATAAAACAGAAGCATGCTTCCCTCTCACATGATTTGCAGTGTGGGGTTGATGTGGCAGGTCCCCGTGGAGGCTCCTTCCGGCTGGCTACTCTGCCATTCTCAGGGAGTTATTCTCTTTTAATGATCCAAGTGGCTGCTCCCACTCCTGCCATCACAACTTCATTTCAGTCAGTGAGAAGGGGAGAAGAAAAAGTGGAGGGTAATCTTCTTCCCTTTAAGGATAAGTTCCAAAAGGTACGTACATAATTTCCACTCATATGTCATATGGTCACTCCTGGTTGCAAAGAAACCTGGGAAGTATAGTCTTTTGCCAAGCACTTTGAGGAATCAGGTTCTGCGCGTGGATGATTCAGGGCGCAGCAGAGCTGCGCTCAGCCTGTGGCTTCATCTTCCTGGCTCATGGTGTACAGAATCGCTCATCTCAGTTCAAGGAAGGCCTGGGATGATCGTCGGGGGTCCCATCTGACGACTGGAGTTTACAGGACTCAATGAGCAGCAGGTGAAGTTCAGTGAAGTTCGGCTCACCCTGGGTATGCCAGGGCCTCTTCCAAGGCAGCTGGTTGGCGGGCACCAGCTCTGCAGCCGGCTCACTCCCCGGTGTGAGCCAGGCCCAGGCAGGTGCCGGTCTCCCTCCTGGATCAGCCTCCGGGAGACAACCCAGTGGGGGCTGGTCTCAGCCGGGTTCTGTGCCTGGTTCTGCCAGGCTGGGGGGAAACTTGGCCAGAGGTTCTAGGCCGCTGCCCCCACCTTCCAGAGCCCACCTTCCCCTCTGAGAGCATGTGGCCTTCTGCCCTGGCCTGTTTCTTGGCAGCTGGACAAGGACAGACATGCCGGCCACCTCCCAACCAGCAGGGGGTGAGGATGCATCAAGTGAGGGACAGGGGCGTGGCTCCAATATTGTGTCCACAGCCCGCCCAAGTGGTGAGCCCGCCCAGCTGTGCCCACCTAGGCACACTCCTGGAGTGCCCTGGCTGGCTGGCTCTGCATCGCCAAGCAAGGCCTCCCCAACCCCAGATGTCACTGGGCAGATCCGTCCACTCCCCTGGCCCGGGCTCTACCCGGCCTTCCTGGACCCTGTGCCCCTCCCGGCCCCGAGGCCTCTGTGTCCTAGGCAGCACTGGGAGGGGAAAGCAGATCGGTGGGGGGGGGGGGCAGCCTGGCCCCGAGGCCTGCACCCTGCCTGAGCCATGCCACGCCTGTGGCTGCCCCGGGCCAAGCCCTCCTGCCTCATGAGTGTACGCCCACCTGCTCACTCGGCTGCCCTCGCAGCCACAGCATGTGTTCAGGGACAGGCGACACACGTGAGCTAGCAGGGAGATGCTCGGTTCCCCGGACCCCACTCCCAGAGCAGCCTGGCCTCCACGCTGGGAGGTCCAGACCAAAGGCACTTGCAGGAACAGACACCAGTCAGGCCACGTCACACACCCAAGCGCTGCCCCTGAGAAACCGCTCTCCGGGCTGGGACAGCAGGAAGGGTGGAGGAACTTCCAGGAGCGGACAGCAGCTTGATGGAGCCTCGGCCTCGGTGAACCGCCCCTCCTGGTAGGTGTCATGGCCTCTCTGAGCCTCCACACCCTCCTTCCTGCACAGGGATGATGATGGCCCTCAGGCCCCCTGCCTTTAAATGACGTCACAGAGGTAAAGGACAGTGTGTCCAGACGGCAGCCACACCGTGAGGGGAAACCACCCGAAGCAAAGCGCCAGCTGTCTCCAGAGCCTGGACCTGCCGAGCCAGCAGTCAGCTTGTGCCAAGTGCTGCACAGCAGGGGCCACCCAGAGGCCAGCTGGACAGTCCCTCGGGGCCTCCTCCAGCCAAAACCAAGCCTCGAGCAAGCTGCCAGAGCTCCCGCCCAGTCGCCCAGTGCTCGACCCCAGGGAGGTGCCAGAGGGAATGCCAGGCCTGCCCTCAGGGAGCCCAGAAGAGGCGGTGCCAGCTAGCGAGCCCTGCAGGTGGGCCTGCGGGCAGAGCTGGCACCTGACATGACGCAGCACCATGGGGCTCGGGGACATCCTGACAGAAGGAGAACCCGGCTCTGGCCTGGGAAGCCTGTGGGACTTGGGAGCACACCAGAGGCCAAAAGGGGCTCCAGGCAGGGACACAGGAAGGAGGAACAGAGGGAAAGCCAACAGGAGGTGCAGCAAGAGGTAACGGGCCTGTCCATAGGCTTACAGGGCCGGGCCAGAAGTGCGGAGGCCACGTTGGATGTGAGGGTGGACGGATGAGGGGTGTGAAGGGGGAGGGATGGGAGTGTGAGGGGGCAGAGGCCATGGAGCATGAGGGGTAGAGGCCATGTGGGTGTGCGGGGGGCCCTGTTAGGTATGGGAGGGAGGTCATACTGGGTGTGAGGCCACTGAGGCCATGTTGAGTGTGAGCTGGGCGGTCCAGGTTGAGTGTGGGGGTGGAGGTCAGCCATGTTGAGTGTGAGCTGGGCGGTCCAGGTTGAGTGTGGGGGTGGAGGTCAGCCATGTTGAGTGTGAGCTGGGCGGTCCAGGTTGAGTGTGGGGGTGGAGGTCAGCCATGTTGAGTGTGAGCTGGGCGGTCCAGGTTGAGTGTGGGGGTGGAGGTCACCATGTTGAGTGTGAGCTGGGCGGTCCAGGTTGAGTGTGGGGGTGGAGGTCACCATGTTGAGTGTGAGCTGGGCGGTCCAGGTTGAGTGTGGGGGTGGAGGTCAGCCATGTTGAGTGTGAGCTGGGCGGTCCAGGTTGAGTGTGGGGGTGGAGGTCACCATGTTGAGTGTGAGCTGGGCGGTCCAGGTTGAGTGTGGGGGTGGAGGTCACCATGTTGAGTGTGAGCTGGGCGGTCCAGGTTGAGTGTGGGGGTGGAGGTCACCATGTTGAGTGTGAGCTGGGCGGTCCAGGTTGAGTGTGGGGGTGGAGGTCAGCCATGTTGAGTGTGAGCTGGGCGGTCCAGGTTGAGTGTGGGGGTGGAGGTCACCATGTTGAGTGTGAGCTGGGCGGTCCAGGTTGAGTGTGGGGGTGGAGGTCACCATGTTGAGTGTGAGCTGGGCGGTCCAGGTTGAGTGTGGGGGTGGAGGTCACCATGTTGAGTGTGAGCTGGGCGGTCCAGGTTGAGTGTGGGGGTGGAGGTCAGCCATGTTGAGTGTGAGCTGGGCGGTCCAGGTTGAGTGTGGGGGTGGAGGTCACCATGTTGAGTGTGAGCTGGGCGGTCCAGGTTGAGTGTGGGGGTGGAGGTCACCATGTTGAGTGTGAGCTGGGCGGTCCAGGTTGAGTGTGGGGGTGGAGGTCACCATGTTGAGTGTGAGCTGGGCGGTCCAGGTTGAGTGTGGGGGTGGAGGTCACCATGTTGAGTGTGAGCTGGGCGGTCCAGGTTGAGTGTGGGGGTGGAGGTCACCATGTTGAGTGTGAGCTGGGCGGTCCAGGTTGAGTGTGGGGGTGGAGGTCACCATGTTGAGTGTGAGCTGGGAGGTCCAGGTTGAGTGTGGGGTGGAGGTCACCATGTTGAGTGTGAGCTGGGCGGTCCAGGTTGAAAGGGGATGAATGTCAAGTTGATGACAGGACAAGGTAGCTTGGTGACAGCTTGGTGACAGAGGCATTGTGAGTGGGGGTCTTGAGGGTGTTGTGGTGGCTCCCCCCAGTCCTCGGTTACCCCAGTCCTTTGTCTTCGCTGCAGCCTGTGGTGCTCCAGGTCTCAGCCGCTCTCCAGACTCTCCCAGAAAGAGCCCCCTCCAGCACAGCGCAGTGGGGGGTAGTGCAGGCAGCCCGCGTGGCTGTGGACGGGACCCCCTGGCTGAGCCGTGCTGCAGCAGTAGAGAAAGGAGACAGAGGCAGCTGTCCCTCCCTGGCGCTCTGGCGCCCCGGAAGGCCAGAGGCCAGCAGAGCCGTGTCCAGAGCCCCTCCCTCTGCGCTGCCCGAGAGGCCTGGCTGGTGCCAACACCCAAGCCTTGGGTTGTATATTCACTTGTGCTGCTTTTTATGATTTTTCAGACAAAGACCAAAGATTCGGTAAGGGGGGCTGTGTTTATTTGTTTTGCTGTTTTGCTTAAATTGTAATCCTGGTGATTATAGAATATCAAGAAGTAAAATCAACAAAGGCTTCCCTTTCCTGGGCCTCCCCAAACCAGTTCCTGGTCGGTGAGCGCCACCTGGTGGCTGGTGACAGCAACAGGGCTCAGCGACGGGCCCGGCTCTCCTCTGGACCTGGGCTCTGGAGGTGGAAGGGCCATGAGGGGCCAGCTCTGAGATGCTGGAGTGGTGGGGCTTGAGGAGGGGCTGTGTCCCTCCTCTCCTCCTCCTCAGTCCACCCTCATCAGTCTCCACTGGCTAGCCACAAGCCGGGTGGGCACAGAGCTTGACCCCTGCCCAGGAGGACCTGTGCCTAAGTCTCCACCAGAGCCCATGGGGAAGGAGGGCGGTCAGCAGTGGCAATGGAGCTGCCCAGGCAGTGAAGCTGGGGCAGCCTGGGGAAGGCCGCTGTGGAAAGGGTTTGAAGATTCACTCAGAAATACCGTTGTCCAGCATCCCCACCTTGGAGTGAGACTCCAGGGACAGCAGCCAGGAGCTCGAAGTCAGGAGTGAGTTTGGGCACTGTCCCTGGGGCCCAGAGGAGCCAGCTATGGTTTTACCCCCAAATCTATGAAGGCACAGCAGAGCCTGAGCAGCTGGTGGCTCTGTGGTGAGAGCAGGGATTCGCCTGGGAACCACCTGGGCAGGTGAAGAGGCAGCCCCGGCCCCAGCCCCATGTTGACTGCATGTTGGAGCTGGCCCTGGGAGTGGGACGTTGTTAAGCAAGATTCCAGAGCTGGAAACCCCAGCCTAAAGCTGGCTCTGGTGAGAGGCCAGCACAGCACCCTGTCCTGGACAGCAGGGTCAGCACCTTTAGGGGACCCAGGCTTCTGGGAGTCAGCTGGTCCTCATCCCTGGGCAGAGGTAAGCAGACTGAAGACAACACCGATTTTCTCATGGCAATTCCTGGAGGGTGGCATTGCAAACGTGCACCAAGAGTTAGGGACATAGCTTCCTAGTATTCCAGGACCTCTGAGGTCTTTCCCTGGGCAATGGGTTGAGAGCCACTGCCCTGGAAGTTTCCGTGGGTTGCAGCTGAGGACTTGGTTCTGGTGCTGGGCACTCATTCACTTGAACACAGGAGAAATTCTAGAGTTTCAATCTGAGCATCAAAGGAATCACATGTAATCCCCAAAGCAGGTCCAGGACCAGGGACAGCGGCTCCATCCCTAGGAGCAGAGGCCCAACTCCCTGCCTGTGTCCGCTGACCTGAGTCCGGCAGGTTGTCAGGACAGTACCGAGAGGATTTCCCGGGGAACTTTCCCTGGGTCAGGAGCTGCTGGCTCGCAGCGGGCAGGGCAGGTCTCTTGCCCTGCTCCTGCCAGGACCCGCAGCCATCTCCCAGCCTGACGCGGGGCCAGCCTGGGTTTCCCGGGGGCTGGCTTCCTTTGCTGGCTTGGAGGATCCTGGTTTGTTTTGCAAGCTCCCTTCTCCCTCAGGCTAGGTTCTATTGAGCGGCTGTGGCCTGAGTAGAACTGAAAGAGAAATTCTTCCTTTGATTTCCTGTCTCCTGGCTGCTTGCCACTCTGCGCTGCTTTGCGCTGGGTACCCCTGCTGTCACCAGAGGCTTCCTCTCCTCCATTCACCAACTAGTGAGCGGGTAGAGTGGCCTCGATGCTGGGTGCGGCCTGCCTCCACCCTGCCCCTGACTCCGCCAGAGCTGATTCTGAGCACTGCTCTCTACTGGGTGGTTTAGAGGTATTTGGAATTGCTGCTAAGGTCCAAACCTTCAGATCTTACGTCTCTCTACAAAGGCACTGGGCCACGTGGGTATGTCCACACAAAAGAGCACACCCCAATAGACGGAGCCTCCTCCAGAAATCACTCTGGACACCCAGAGGACACCTAAGTCCCAGCGCCCAGAGCAGCCTTACAAAAAGCAAGACAGAAACTGTCCAGAATGCACTAGGTCTCCTGTTCCCACTTCCAGGGACCTGGAGGGGCTGGGCAGACGCCATCTGAGCAGGGCTGGGAGGCCAGGCTGTGGTTACACCCAAAGGGGAGAGAGTATCTCAGAGGTCAGAAGCTCCAGAGGTGGAATAGCTTCCCACCTGCCACACAAGCAGGGCTTCGGGCACATCCACGCCCCTGCGACTGCGCAAAGAATTCCCAGCCTCCGTGATGGTGCCACTTAGCACATCAGGAGGACATTCTGAGAGCCTTGAGCAGCTCTGAAAAGCCACATTGTTGGTCTGGTTGGATGGGCTGGGTGGAGACGTTCAGCCAAGGCCACTCTTGATGTCACTAAGCTCCTTGGAGACAACCTGGGATGCCAAGTATGGCGGCCACGGGAGCGCCGTCTCCCACAGTCTGACTTCCTGATCTTGGAGACCTTGGCCAGCTGCAATCCCCTGGCAACCTCAAAGTTCCTGTCCCTACCCATCACCTCTGGTCTGTACCACATGAAACTAAATGGCCAGCTGTGCCCTGGACCTTCCTCCAGGGGTGTGTAACCTTGGAACAGAGCCTGGGCCTCCTGGTAGAGAGGGGGACCCTGATGCCCATGTCCCAACAATGCCACCCAACAAATACAAGGTGACTCTGGACACGGCCGGCAGGTCCCCACACACATGGCCAGCACACCGTCCACCCAGGCCCCCCTCAGCCTCTGCACTTCTCGAAATGAGGTTTCTGAAAATGTTGTCCTCAGGACCAACAGGAGATGGAGACTGGAGTGGTGAGATCAGGAAATTGAACGGTGTGTGGGTGTCTGGGCGTGAGAAGTTAAATCTAATGAAAATTTCATCCAGTTGAACCAAGAAATCAGAAGCAGGGCCATTCTTCCTGTCAACAAGAACACAGTGAAAATTAAACCAATGTGGCTGCCATTTCCCAGTGACCTTGTTGCCATGGTGACGGCCTTCTACCATCAACAACGAGGAATCCAAGGGGGCTCTCATTCACTCCCTGACAGCACACGGCTGCCTCCCCCGCCCGCCTCTGCCACGTGGTTCATAGTAGAGTGACCCCGTGTCCAGGTGTGCACACAGAGAGGCGGAGAGATGGCCACAGCACCCCTTGTCCACCTTCTAGACGGCCTGGTTTGGACAGGAATTCGGTCGCCCTCCGTAGGGGTCTTTTGGGGTGGCGGTGCTGGATGAGCCCAGGCTGAAGAGGGGGAAGGAAAGGGCCCCAGGACAAGAGACCACCACTTGTCCTTGTCACCTGCGGCCACAGCTCCAAGGAATCGCTTCCTCTGCAAAGAAAGGCCAGATGTCAATTCCAGCAGGTGCTGCCTGTTCTGTCGCCGTGGAGACCAAAGCCCTGTCATCCTTCCAGATCCTACTGCCCCACAGAGCCAAGGGGACAGGGAGCCCGGCCCTCCCTGGTCCCTGGGGCCCTCAGGGCTGAGGGGGCTCTTTCCGAGGATTCCTTTCTGACCGCCTGTCCATCTCCTTTCCAGTCTTCCCAGCATGATTTTCAGAGCAGAAGCTGTCATCTTTCTGGGGGCTTCTTTGTCCTGTGGATGCCACCAAATCAGAGCCAGCTTATCTGGGTGTCCTTAAAGTCTCTTGGAGAAGGAAGACAGATGAGGAAAGTGACATCATCCAGAGGAATCAAAGCTCTTCCTGAGGTCACACGGCATGCAAGAAGAGCTTCCGCCACGCTGTGGCCTGGCCTGGCCAGCTGGCCGGCCCCCCTCCCCCAGGGCTCTTGCATCTAGTCCCTTCTTCCAGCCTCACTCAGGAGCAGCAAGCTCAGAGAGTCACCTGGCCATCAGTAGGGCTGCCCAGGGTAGCCCCATCAGGAATGAAAGTCCGTGGCTTCCACAGACCAGGGGAGGCCACCTCTCAGCCCCAGTCTATCACTCAGCAGGTCCCCTCAAGTGAAGAGGCTGTGACTCAGGGCCAAACGCTGCCCCAAGTCCCTGCTGCCTGGGATGAAGCCTTCCTTTGGGTTCCTTCCTGTCTAGAAGCTCCCCTAAATGCACCCATAACCTGGCACCCAGCCTGCCAGGGGAGGTAGCCGGGTACCTCTAGGAGACCCCAGGCTGCTCCAGCCCGAGCCTGCAGGCCTGAAGCCTCGCTGAGCTCTTTCTTCCTCAACCTCCCGTCTCCTCCGTGAAACCTCGGGGCCCAGAGGGGGAGTCCCTGTGCCCTGATCTGGGTGGCTTGGCCAGCTGGGCACTGCTCATTAGGGTCTGGCTACCCTCCTCCCCAGCCACAGGGTGGGACCTGGCCCTCTGGAGACAGCTCTGCCCCCTTTTAAGCAGAGGGAGAGGGAAGCAGGACGGTCTCCCGCACGGGAGGAGGCACCTGGCCTGCTCCAGGTGTCCGGGTCCCCAGGGCTGCTGGGGAAGCCAGGCTCCTCTCCAGAGAGAACAGTAAGTCCAGCTGCACACAGAGGGGCATCTCCACCTCCCCTTCCCCCTGGTCAGCTGTTCGGAATTTCCGCACCACCTCTAGGAGTATGTCCAGGGAAAATGCAGGCCAGCCTGGCAGCTTAGTGGAAAAGTGAGATTCTGCAACTCCTCCCAGCCCCACCCATCTGCTGTGTGACCTTGGGCAAGTTGCATAACTTTTCTGAGTCTTGGTCTTCACAGGAAAAACATGGAATAATAATTCTGCCTCAAAGTCTCATTGAGAGATTAGTAACATCTCTGTCCATGGTTCTCAAAGAAGTGTGCCTCCAAACCCCCAGAGGACCAGAGTTTCTGATCACTGGTCTGGGTGGAACCTGAGAATGAGTATTTCTAACATCCCAGGTAGGGGAGGCCACCCCTGGAGAACCACAGCTCTGCCTGAGACCGCCCAGCCCAGGGTACTGCCCACTGTCGGGTGTCATTAGGGGTGCAGGTTACTGCCATTTCTTTTTATACTGGAGTCAGCATCAGCTCACATGGTGCCCGGCACAAGGTGTTCAGTAAATACCATTGGTTGGCTGTTGGTGTGGTCAAGAGAAGGAGGTCCCCTTACAGCTAGCTCACTGCAGGGCTGGGGGAGAACGAACTAACATAAGGGAGGGTGCTAGAGAGGGCGCGCGGGGTGGAGACCCTGGCCATGCACACCTTCCTTCAACCAACCTTCATTGAGCATCTACTCTGTGCCAGGCCGGGTTTTAAGCTTGGGGGACGGCACAGTGAACAGTTCAGCAAGTCCTGATGCAGGCTCCGGCTCCAGTGGGGATGGCGACCCGAGGTGGGAACCAGGGAGGCTTCCAGGAGGCGGTGGGGACCTGAGCTGGGCTGTGCTAGAACTGCAGGATCTAAGGTGGTAGAGGAGAGGGACACCTGAAAGTCCCTGTCGTCAGGGTCCCTTGAGCTGCACGCATGTGTACACACACACACACACACACACGCGCGCACGCACGCACACGCGTGCGTAGGTGTGCAGAGCACGGGCAGGGCAGGGTGAGTCTCTCCCAGAGGCTCGCAGGGCTCCAGCCAGACAGCCCCAGCGAGCTGAGGCTGGGGCCCGGGGGGGGCCTCATTAGTTTGCCTGCATGGTGTGAGGATCTCCCCCAAACCCAGGTTGAAATGTAATCCCCAGGGCAACTGTGTTGGGGGAGGCCTAAGGCGAGGAGTTCTGGGAACGGACTGAGGCCACCATCCAAAAGGACTCCCAGGGTTCTCTATCTGTGCCCTTCCCCCACGGGATGAGCTGACAGAAAGCCCTCGCTGGGTCCCGCCCCTTGATCTTGCACTTCCAGCCCCCACAACCATGGGAAGAAAGTTCTGCTCGTTATAAATCTCCGTCTGCGGTATTCTATCACCCAGCCCAAAACTGGCCAAGACACCGCTGCGACAGAACACCTGGACAGGGGCTGAAGCCACAAGAACGTGTGGTCTCCCACTTCTGGAGACTGGGAGCCCAAGGTCAAGGTGACATTGGGGCTGGTTTCTGGTGAGGCCTTGCAAAGGCCTGCCTTCTCATGTCCTCACCTGGCCTTCGCTCTGTGCACAAGAGCCCCGGCGTCCCCTCCTCTTCTCCTACGGATACCAGTCCTGTTGGATAGGGGACCCCCTCGGTGACCTAAAGACCCCTGCCACACTTGGGTCGGGGCTGTGAATGTAGGGTAAAGTTCAGTCCGTCACAGGGGAAAACGGGGGTGTGCTGCTTCGTCTGTGTGCCCCACACCCTCCACCTCTTCCCAAGAGCCCGGGAGGGAGCAGCCGTAATCCAGGGGCCTGGCTGCGCTGCCCCACGCAGGCTGAGGCTGCACCTTCGCGCAGCCCTCTCCCCGCAGCGGCTGGTGGCCTCTCGGGTAGAGTGATCACGGAAGATGCTCTCCAAAGACGCCACACGCTGCTGATTATCCGTGTTGGTGAGAGGGCCGCTGCCTCGCTGCAGTTCATAATTAGAGTAGACATCACGAACAGCCAGGTCAACACGAGAGTGGGCAGGAGGGTCCCTGCACCTGCCGCCCAGCCTTCCATCCTGACACGGCCATGCTGTAGACAGTCCCCTCAGAGACAACGTGTTCCCCAGGCTGCATCCCCAGGCAGCAGGGGACAGCTGGGGAGCCACCAGAGGGAGCTCTGAAGGTGCCCAGCAGGCAGTTTCCTGGTGGCCAGTGGGGCCCTCCTGGACAGCCCTGCCCTATAGAGGCCCACCCACACCGAGGCCAGCTTATCACCCGCCCCCGACGCCTGGCGCCTGCTCTCCCCTGCCCCTGCCTTCTTGGGGACACAGGTCCATCTCCATCCCCAGCTTGGCCCAGGGACCACTGGAAACTAAGAAAGGGTCCCTCTCCTGGCTTTGTTTCAAGCCGGGCTGGAACACACTGTCCTCCCAGACCTGGCAGGCCGCGTCCTGGAGCCAAGTACGGTGAGCAGGAGGGGACACACAGGACTCAGAGCCGCCAGAGGCTTGTTTTCCCAGGAACCCCTTATCTCTTTCCATGCTGCCCTCAAGTGACACGTCGTGACCTCACGTTTGATCCAGTGGGCTCTGGTGAGGTTTCCGTGTTGCTGCTTTTCTGGGAGGGAGGCCCCGGGAAGGAGGCCAGGGTGCGTGTTTATTAACCTTCCTTTCATGACGCGCCTTCTTCCCCTAGAAATCTCCTTCCCGCTGATTCATTACGAGTCGGGAAGCCAAGCGTGACATGTTAAAAGCCGTCTTGATGGTACTTGATATTCCGTACTAACAGCTCACCGCCTCAGAGGAGGGGGCGGGGAGGGGGGCGATCTGCATATTGGATGTGCCAAGACAGTGGGTAATTTGCATTAAGCATCCAGAAAGTCTCTGCTCACAATCTGTCACCCTTCGCCGGGTTTTCGTTTTGTAACCTTCACCACACAAGGAAGAGAGCAGGAGGCAGAGAGGGTGTGGACACTGCACCCCCAGCGGGGGCCGGAGGAGAAACAGGACGGAGCAGTGGCTGTCAGAGCAGAGGCACGGGGCAGAGGTGCCTGGAGATGCTCCAGCCCAGGGGAGGAGCAAGCAAGGTGTCCGCAGGGAGAGAAGCAAGCCCACCTGACCCCAAGACCCTTGGCTGGGGTGTGGCCAGGAGGCCAGAAGCCGGCACTGCAGCTGCTGAGAACAGCTCATCTCTCCAGAGAGCCAAGTTCAAACCCCTGGGAAGTTTCCCTGAGAACATCTGGCCTGGCTTTGTAATGGGCATGTGCTCAAAGTGCCCACTGGTGGAAGCTCCCAAGGGCAGGCGGCTTTGCTCCTGGCCTAGCAGGCCCTCTTGGGTTTTCTATATACATAAAAGCCTGGAACGCTCCAACCCAGGACATCAGAATCTCTGGGTTAGGGCCTGGGCACAGCCAGGGTCAGCCAACGATGGACCGACTATGAACTGGTATGTGCTAGAAGCAGCGGGGAGTCTCAAGTTCTGCTCTCCAACCCCTGGATGTGACATGGGGTGTCATCGCCCCTCCCCCAAGCCTCTGTCTTCTCATCTGTAAATGAATCTGAAAAGGTCCTTGGCCAAGGAGGGCCCTGAGCAGGGGCCAGGCTGGGAGCCCCTGACCCATCACTCCTGGTTCCGCGAGGCTCTTTCGGCTGTTATCTGTCCCCTGTATGGGATTTCCAGGGAGAGGGTCATTTGCCCATAGAGCTCTGTGGCTATGATGAGGGTCCACAAGTCCTGGCCTGGGCCTCCCCTTCCGACACTTGGGGATGAGTCCCTTGAAGAACAAACTCCAGCAGCCTCACCAGCAGGAACCAAGGCCTCCTGGGCTGCTGGGGAACTCCTCTGGGGAGCCCAGGACAGGACAGTGGTTTCCCACCGACCGAGAGGCCGGCTGTAAATGCCACCATCCACCGCACTCCCCCATCACCTAGGGCGCTGAACAGGTGAGCACATCTTCAAAGCAGGCGGCACGGCAAGCTGGGAGTCAGGGCCACTCAGCTCCCCACCCCCTTCTTCCCGTGGGGACGGGTGAAGGTGCTGGAAACAGGGCCCTGCAGACGTCCAGCGGAGCAGAGGGCAAGGAGGTGAAGAAAGCGAGGGGGATTCCTGCCAGAGCACACCACACTCTGGTTTCCTTTCCTTTGAGAGACCCCTGAGGATCTAAATGAAGGCACGAGGAGAAACAGAGGCGGATCTCACAGCCAGAAGCTTCCTTCCCAAGTCCAGTCTTCTTGGCCTCGGCCAAGCCCCAGCAGGGCGGCCCCGCCCCACCTCCAGGGGCTGCAGGGGGCCAGAATTGCCCTGAAGCCCCAGTACAGCTCTTTCAGATGGCCAGTGGCCAGTTAGCATGAGGCCCCCACTGTGGCAGCCTTGGGGGGTGCCCTTCAGCCCCTCCCTTTCTCTGTCCCTCCTGCAAACCCCTCAGGGCAGGGAAGTCTGGGGAAGGCGGAGAGCCAAAGTCTTCCTCTGAGGGGGACAGGCCTCCTCCCAGACACTCCTGGGGCATCACCTGTCCTCCTGCTCACTGGACACCCCACCATCCTCCATCCTCTGAGCCTCCACGAGACCCCTGCAGTCTGCGGAGGTCCCCCGGCCTCGCTCCTTTTCTCCTCCACTTGGCCTCCCTGGAAGAGACACCTTGTGCCCTTGGCCTTTGGGAAAATGAAAGCAAGACTCTAAGTGGTCTACCCCATGGGGAAGGGAAAGGGAGCCAGGGGAAGAGTCCAGAGTTCCGATGGAGCAGGAGACCAGTGGAGGGCAGCCCGGCCTCCGCCACCCTCCCCCTTCATCTGCTCACTGATCCTCC
The DNA here is from genome assembly GCF_045843805.1 of Urocitellus parryii. Taxonomy (NCBI): domain Eukaryota; kingdom Metazoa; phylum Chordata; class Mammalia; order Rodentia; family Sciuridae; genus Urocitellus; species Urocitellus parryii. Next base: position 4,739,622 of record NC_135541.1, read on the forward strand.
CTGAGCCAGGCCCTCAGCAGAGTGGGCTGCTGTCTAATGGGGCCTCTTGCCACCCTCAGCCCCTCATAGGGCCTCCCCTGTTACTGCAGCCTCTGACGCCCCTCTGTCTGCCTCCGCCCTCTCCACAGTCCATGGCATCAAGTGGACCTGCAGCAATGGGAACAGCAGCTCAGGCTTCTCGGTGGAGCAGCTGGTGCAGCAGATCCTTGACAGCCACCAGACCAAGCCCCAGCCCCGAACCCACAATTGCCTCTGCACCGGCAGCCTGGGTGAGCGGGACCCCGGGGGGCAGGTGGGCACACCAGGCCCAGGGCACTGCTGCTGTATCCCGTAGGGAGAGGGCACAAGGAACCAGGCAAAACCAGTGTGCCATCCTGGCCCTGCCCTGCACAACTGGCCCATCAGCCCACTTTGGGCAAGTGAGACCCGTTTTCAAAGCGTCAGGCTCCCTCGAGGGATGGGCATGGAATGGTGGACAGCAGCACTGGGGAGTGGAGATCCTGGGGCCCAGCCACGCACTGCCCAGGTTCTCTAGGATCCTCAGCATGTTCCCAGGTTCCCAGTGCAAGGTTTTTCAGGGACGTCTGCCCTGAGGCAAGGGGACCACTCAAGCTAAACCTCTTTCTTTAACCTCTGCCTCCTCCAAGATGGTAAGGCGCCCCTGGCCCTCGTCCTAATGGGCCGGCTTGTCTGATGATAGTATTTGCTCTTTGGAATGTGCTTCTCTACTCCCTTGGCTGCCTTAATTAGATACTTCCACAGGAGGGTCGGGTCACTGCCCTGCAAAGTCTCTGTGCATTCAGGAGTCTTGATGGTGAGACTAGAGCAGAGAATCCACCCTTTCATCAAAAGCCAAGTGACCCTTATCAGACAGACTGAAAATCCTGACTGAGTGGGTCCACAGGCTGTGGGGGAGGAGCCACAGCCAGACTGGCCAGAGTTCCCAGGCACTCTGCTCTGGGGCTCTGTCCTGCCTGATGGGGGGTGGGGAGGCAGGGGGCTGTGTTCTAGCTTAGGACTTAGAAGGGTTTTTGTCCCCCAAAGAGCAGAGGACAGACCCGGGCTGAGCCGAATGGCAGGGAGGGTAGCCTGAAGTCACTTTCTGCCTCTGGAGCAGGGGGTAAAACCATCCTTGGTCCTGGGGGCTGAGAGCCACCCAGGGGGAACACCTTCAGGCTGAGCCCCTCTCCCCAGGGAGAGCCCGTGCAGGTGAGAGGTGCCTCTCTCCGGTGGTTGAGAGGACCTTCCTGGAGGAGCAGGCTCAACCTCTCCTTCCCAGCTTCCCACAGGCCAGACACTTACTCTTTGAAAAGAGCAGCAAAGATCTAGGCCTCTGGTCTTTGGAGGAAGGCCCGGTAAGCCCAGGAGAGCCCCAAGACTGGGGTAAGTGGGCCCAGGGCCCCAGTGTCCAGGGGCAGGGTCCGTGGCCTGAGTGGGGTCCCAGCCAGGTCCCCAGTGCTGGGTGCAGGGCCTGCCACAGGCCCCCGCTGACTCTCTCCGTGTGTGCGTGCGTGTGCTTCCAGGAGCGGGCAGCAGCGTGCACCACAAGTGCAACAGTGCCAAACACCGCATCATCTCGCCCAAGGTGGAGCCGCGGACCGGGGGCTACGGCGGCCACGCGGAGGTGCAGCACAACGATGTGTCGGAGGGCAAGCAGGAGCACAGCCACAGCAAGGGCTCCAGCCGGGAGAAGAGGAACGGCAAGGTGGCCAAGCCCGCCCTGCTGCACCAGAACAGCACCGAGGTCTCCTCCACCAACCAGGTGGAGGTCCCCGACACCACCCAGAGCTCCCCGGTGTCCATCAGCAGTGGGCTCAACAGCGACCCGGACATGGTGGACAGCCCCGTGGTCACGGGCGTGTCTGGCATGGCAGTGGCCTCTGTGATGGGGGGCCTGTCCCAAAGCGCCACAGTGTTTATGTCAGAGGTCACCAACGAGGCTGTGTACACCATGTCCCCCACCGCCGGCCCCAACCACCACCTCCTCTCGCCCGACGCCTCTCAGGGCCTGGTCCTGGCTGTGAGCTCCGACGGCCACAAGTTCGCCTTCCCCACCACAGGCAGCTCGGAGAGCCTGTCCATGCTGCCCACCAACGTGTCTGAAGAGCTGGTCCTCTCCACCACCCTCGACGGTGGCCGGAAGATTCCAGAGACCACCATGAACTTTGACCCCGACTGTTTCCTCAATAACCCAAAGCAGGGCCAGACCTATGGGGGCGGGGGCCTGAAAGCCGAGATGGTCAGCACCAACATTCGGCACTCGCCGCCCTCCGAGAGGAGCTTCGGCTTCACCAGCGTCCTCGCCAAGGAGATAAAGACCGAGGACACCTCCTTCGAGCAGCAGATGGCCAAGGAGGCCTATTCCTCCTCGGCAGCAGCCGCAGCGTCCAGCTCCCTCACTCTGACCGCCGGCTCCAGCCTCTTGCCGTCGGGCGGCGGTCTGAGTCCCAGCACCACCCTGGAGCAGATGGACTTCAGTGCCATAGACTCCAACAAGGACTACACGTCTAGCTTCAGCCAGACAGGCCACAGCCCCCACATCCACCAGACCCCCTCCCCCAGCTTCTTCCTGCAGGACGCCAGCAAGCCCCTCCCCATCGAGCAGAACGCCCACGGCAGCCTAAGTGACTCTGGGGGTAACTTTGTGATGCCCACCGTGAAAACGGAGGCCTCGTCCCAGACCAGCTCTTGCAGCGGCCATGTGGAGACGCGGATAGAATCCACTTCCTCCCTGCACCTCATGCAGTTCCAGGCCAACTTCCAGGCCATGACCACGGAAGGGGAGGTCACCATGGAGACCTCACAGGCGGCTGAAGGGAGTGAGGTCCTCCTCAAGTCTGGGGAGCTGCAAGCCTGTGGCTCAGAGCACTACTTGCAACCTGAGACCAACGGGGTGATCCGCAGTGCTGGTGGCGTCCCCATCCTCCCGAGCAGCGTGGTGCAGGGACTCTACCCTGTGGCCCAGCCCAGCCTCGGCAACACCTCCAACATGGAGCTCAGCCTGGACCACTTTGACATCTCCTTCAGCAACCAGTTCTCTGACCTGATCAATGACTTCATCTCTGTGGAGGGGGGCAGTGGCACCATCTACGGGCACCAGCTGGTGTCAGGGGACAGCACCGCACTCTCACAGTCAGAAGATGGGGCGCGTGCCCCCTTCACCCAGGCGGAGATGTGCATCCCCTGCTGCAGCCCCCAGCAGGGCAGCCTGCAGCTGAGCAGTGCCGAGGGCGGGACCAGCACCATGGCCTACATGCACGTGGCTGAGGTGGTCTCAGCTGCCTCAGCCCAGGGCACCCTGGGGATGCTGCAGCAGAGCGGACGGGTGTTCATGGTGACCGACTACTCCCCAGAGTGGTCTTACCCAGAGGTAAGCTGTCGCTGTTACTGCCACCTCCTGCCACTCACCCCACCTGCCCTGGGAGTTTAGGGGGGGGGGGACACAGGGCCAGGGAAGTTCACTTGCATGTGGTCACCGTTGGATGAAGTTCTGGACCAAAGACAAAGCTGTTCCCTCCCTCTGTCCCCACAGCAAGTGGTCCTCAAACTTCCCTGGAACAAGTAGCTTTCAAACCAGGGGAGTCTTTGGAAGTGAAGTGCCATTGCAGTCTCGCCAGAGCAATTTTCTTTTCTTTCTTTCTTTTCTTTTTTTTTTTTTTTTAAGGGCCCAGGTCTGCTTTCAAAGCACTCAAACCTCACCATCATAGGTCATCTAGGTCATTCGTACCCATTCCTCTTGCTTTGCTTCACTCAACCAAACTAAAAAGCTCTCATCAAAATTGAAAGGGAGGGCCCAGCTTCAGTATACCCACCTGCAAGATCCATGTGACGTCTACAAAGTCAAAGATATGTCAGAGACCCAGACTCCAACCTGCTCCCTCTTTTCCCACGAGAGAGCTGACTCCATTTCTGGGGACATGAGTTTGAGAATCACTGCTCCAAAGAACAGGACTGCAGGAAAGTCCAGGTCTTGCCTCAGTGGCATAAGTATTTAAGGAGAAACCTTTGCTTTTTCTCTAAAGTGGGATGGGACAGGAAGGGGGCTCAGCTCGTTCTAAATACCCTGTGCACAGCCTGTGCTCCCTGGCTCCCAGCCTGCCCGCCTGGTGCTTGCCGAGCAGCCCTGGGGCCAGGAGCAGACCCTTCCTCCCGGGAGGTGGCTGCCCATAGTTCCATTGGTTCTATAGCCACAGTCCACTGATGCCATCGAGGGGGGCTGCTGCCAGGGGACATCAAGGGAGAGGCTCACACTTGTCCCTTCTGGAAAACCCAAAATAAGAAGATCTATATAGAAAGGCCCCCACATCTCAGAGAGAGATGGCAGCAGCCCAGGTAGGGGCCCAGCCTTAGCACACTGTCTAGACAGCCCAGACAGCATATTTATAAAAAATGGAGAGTGACATGTGTGTGTGTGGTTAGGAGCATGGGGCTGGGGCCAGACAGTCTAAATTCAGCCTGGCTCCACACTTACTATCTGATGATCTTGGGCAAAGCAGCAGCAGCCTCTCTGACTCTAAAATTGGAGCACTAGGGGTTGGGGATCTAGCTCAGTTGGTAGAGTGCTTGCCTACTATGCACAAGGCCCTGAGCTCAATCCCCAACACCATTAAAAAACAAAAACATAAAACTGGAGCACTAATATCACATTGTGTTGGTGTGAAGACTCACTCTGCAATGCACCTGCCCCTTCTGTCCATCTCCATTTGGTCCCACCCCCTGGTGAGAGCTTTCTCTTGGTGCAGCTCAGTGTGACCCCGCTTCTGAGCCCCTGCTCTTGTCAGAGACACTGAGGTCAATGGCATCTTCATTGTGCCCACCACGGTTCCCACCCAAAGGCTGAACAGGCATCTTGCCCCCACATGAGCATTTGCAGGGATCCGAAGGGAGGGCCAGGACTGGGTGTGGTGGGAAGACCGAGCTGTCCTCTGATCTGACTCTTTGAGGCCTGACTCTCTGGACCTCGGTTTCCTTATAAATTTACTGTTAAGAGGAGTGGACTTGGGCAAGCCAGGTCCTAGGACCTGGGAGATTTGGCCCTCAGGATGTCTGCAGGCTCCCTGGAGCACGCATCTTGCAGGAGCCAGGAGGGGACAGTTTCCTCTTCCCCCAGTTCCTGATCTGTGAGCACAGGTCCCCAGCTGGATCCAGCCACACTCCAGCCTCCTTGGGCCTGTCAAGCTCTGGCCAGAGGGGTGTTAGCAGGCCTGGTCCCTCCATTCTTCAGCAACCTGCACATCCCTGAACTGAACCTTGTAGAGTCAGTTCAGTGGCTCGCCACACGAGGGCGCCCCAGGAACGGCCAAGAACGGCAGTCGAGAGCATCCAGCCCTGATTTTCCAGAAACTCTTGATGCTTCCCGTTAACCAGAAGCAAAAGCAGTCATTTGATTTGGAAAATGACCCTCTAGGGCTCCAGAGTGGCCACATGGTGCAGCCTCAGAGGCCGCCAGCAGCTCTGATGGCCACTTGCTCTTCACCAAGCTCTTCCCCCAGGACACTGGCTCCAGGCCAACAGAAGTGGTCACCCTGTCCTCCACTCAGAAAGAGACAGTACCTTCTCCCCTGACATTTGAGTCCCCTCACAGCCCCCTCACCTGCATCTTCACCCCACATCCTGTCCCCTTCCACAGCCAATAAAGACACTGTTTGTGCGCTGACTGCATCCGGAGCCCCATGGCAGCCAGGCTCTGCCAAGCTCTGAGGGGGCTCTGCAGCAAGGCGTGTCTCTGGGGCCGCTCCTCCTAGTCTTGAACTCAGTGTTCCTTCCTGCTCCACCCAGCTCCAACCGCAAGGTTCCCCAGCACACACTTAGCGGGAGTGCCACAGCTGGGCCATCCTGCTGCCTCTTCTCTGGGCGTCCCTCCCTCCCCAGCACTGCTCCCATTTCTCCTATTCTCTGCCCACCGCCAGCTGCAGCTGCATCCCAACACACACTCTCTCACTCCCCCACCCCCACAGCACTGCCCCTGTGCCCCAGCGTCAACCCCATTCGCATCAGAAACCTGAGTCCTTTATCTCAGGACTCCCAGGACACGGAGGCCTCAGATGGCATCTACTGCTCCCTCCCCACCCATCCCTCCTGCGTCACCTCCCACCACTGACTCTTGACGCACCAGGCAGAAGATGCGGCAATGAGAGCCCTGGGGCAGGCTCATCACACCATTCCACACAACCAGGCTAGCGGTTGCTATGGGAACCATCCCCTGAACGGCTGGATGCTGAGGCGCCCTGCGGCAGTTTCCATGGAGAAGGTCCTGATGTTCTCCAGTAATTTCTGCAGTTCTTTGTTCCCGGCAACAGCCCCAGCGTCATGCTAGCAGCTGCAGATGGGGGTTATCTTTTTTTTTTTCTTTCCTTCTTCTTCCTTTTTCCATGGTAACTGTCTCTGGCCTTTTGAAACCACTGCTCTTGCACCTCCAGAATTTAGGGGGGTAGTTCCCTGAGATGGCCTTCTGGTGCTTCTGGAACACCCCACCCCACCCCGGGCATGCGCTCCTGGGACCCTGCCCCACAACTTCAAGCTCCAACTCTTCCTATGGAGCCATATATCAAAACCAAGCAATGTCAGGGCCAGAATGGCCCCAAAGGATAAAATGCCACCCAGAGTGGCTAAGCCACTTGCCCGAGGACACCCAGCTACTGAGGGGCAGGGATAGACCTTCTGCTTCTGAGTCTCAGTCCTGAGCCCCCTCCACTGGCCCCAAACTTTAGCTGCCTATTGGTGAAGTGACCTCTTCAAAGCCAGCACAGCCCAGGAGCAAGGGGCATGAACCCCTTCAGCCCTGAGAGCAGGTCTCTTCTGCCCGGCTCCAGGGAGGCCCCTCCTCCTTGGAAAGGCCTCCAGCTGCTCCTGATCTGTGGCCACCCCTGGGCCAGCTCTGTGCTCCAGGAACAATGAGGTGGGGACCTGGGCAGCAAGATCTGTGTGGAGGCTGGGACAGGGACAGGGATGGTCAAGGCCAAGGAGCTACCAAGCAAGAACGAGTGACAGAGCAGGAGCGAGTGTCTGGCTGGCCTGGGGCAGCAGCGGGGAGAGCTCGCCGCGTCCTGGAGTGGTGGGGAAAAGGGTTCAGGCCACCCCTGTTGGCCCTGCCTCCTGGCCTCTCAGCCTTCTCCAGCCTGGACACCAGGGGGCGCACTCCGCCCTGACCAGCCACTCTCCGCCCCCCTGCGGGGAAAGGTGTTTACTTGTTTGGGGGTGGGGTGGATGAGCCTCTGGGGTGGGTCCACCCAAGGTTAGTCAGGAGAGCCAGAGGCCTGCGCCCCCGCCCTCTGCACCCCCGGGGAGAGCCTCCCTCCACCTTGAGTGACCAGCCCCTCTTCTCGGCTAAGCCGTAAGTAGGGGACCTATAGCGCCTCGTCCTCCGGGGCTGGGTAGTGAGGAGGTGCTATTAATCACTGCCGGCAACCAGGGCCCTGAAGCAGGTCTGCCCTGCTCCGGGACGGGAGGCCACTCTCCTGGCTCTGCGGCCACCCCGGCTGGTCCCAGCAGGAGGTCAGGGAGCACCGAGGCTTCCCCAGGCTCCCCAGCCCTGCGCCCTGGGGTCCCTGGGGGCGGGATCACTCGCCTGTCGCTGGGGAAAGTCATCCGAAGCTTCTCCCAGCCAGGCTGCAGGGTCGTGCCTGCCTGCGCAGTGCGTGGCCGCGGCCAGGGGCTGTCTGCCTGCGTGTGCGGGGCCGTGGCTTCGCACACTGTGAGCTGGTGGCGCTCAGGCCCCAGCTCCGTGCCCCAAAGTCTGAGTTCCCGGGGTAGTCAGTCTCTGAGCCCCTCCAGCTCTGAGCCTTTTGTCCGGTTTTCCTGTTTCTGCGGTCTTGCTCCCTCCCTCCCCTTGCTGGGCCCCTCCCCTTGCTGTATCCCACCTTGTCCTGGAGATCCTGGGTCTCCCCTCAATTTCCCACAAGAACTCTGGCCCCTGGGGAGACACTAAGACACTCAGACCTGCTTTCAAAACTCAGAGTTCCTCCATCTCTCAAGTGAACGACACCAAGTCCCCACTGTCCCCTCTGCTTCCTTCTCCATGCCTGGGTTGACAAGTTCTCAGGTGCATCGTGGGCTGGAAATTCTTGAAAACATTCTGCTCCCTACTGCCTGAAACTTTTGAGTTTCACGGAACAGGGTCAGTGTACTGGATGCTGGGACCTCCTGGGGGGCAGGGGAGAGCTCCAGGACCCCTGCTCTTGCCCTTGTCCTGGAACAATGCCTCTCAAAAGTCAGGGCTTCCTGGACTCCATGGGGCTGTGACCTGGAAATCCGCATGTTTAACCAGCAGACCTTCAGCTGAGCAGGCAGCTGCGGGCGCCTTCCTTATGCAGCTTGCCCCGTCCCTCCTCCCTGGTTGGAACTGCATCCCTCTATGGCTCTTGCTCCATCCCTGTCCCTCTCTGTTCCCTTCAGGGAGGAGTAAAAGTCCTCATCACAGGTCCGTGGCAAGAAGCCAGCAATAACTACAGCTGCCTGTTTGACCAGATCTCAGTGCCTGCATCCTTGATTCAGCCTGGGGTGCTGCGCTGCTACTGCCCAGGTAAGAGGGCCACCTCTAGCAGAGGGCTTGGAAGGGCCAAGAGTGTTGGACTCAAGTTGGCTCCGGGGTGACCTTGAGAAAGTCATGTCATTACTCTGGTTTCCTCAGCGGTGAAGAAGTGGGCCCCAGATAGTCTATTATAATGTCAAAGGTTTGAACTTGGGGGACCCCATATCGGATGGTGACACCATATATGCTCAACTGGAATCTTGAAGAAAACATAACAAGGAGATGACTTCGGAAGCCAGTAAGCCAGGTGATGTACCCAGGACTGGCCTCAGCAGGAAGCTGTTATCACCTGCAGCTGGAGCCAGGGGCTGGACAGGAGCTGCTTGTGGGCCAGAGGCTACCCCCACAGCAAGGTGTGCCCATGCCTGCCACAGCCCAAGCCAAACAGAAACTCAGAGAGCATAGACCATGCGTCCACAGGCTCAGTTGTCCGGGGCACAGAGATGTTCTGAAGTGGGTAGGCTCTGTGGGGTTGGGCTGCTACACTAGAATAATGAGCACAAAGTCCTTGAGGATTCCATCCTGCATCCACCAGGAGAAGGCACATGCATGATGTCCTCCTAATTTCAGAGCCTCAGTGAGCCCCCAAGAAAGCTGGCCAGGAGCCACTCATGCCGTCCCATGGTTCTGACCCCGCCCTCACCCAAACTTCTTCATTATCTGCCTAGCTTGGTGTCTTGTCTGGTCAACTTGCCCTTGACTTCTGACCTTTCTACCTCCCCACCAGTCTGCAGGCTCCACGAGGGCAGGGGCAGTGTCTTTCCTGATCACCATTGTCCTCAGGGCCAACAGTAGTGCCTGGCCTAACCCAAAAGGGCAATGAAAGTCCGTGAAGGAAAGACTGAGTCTCTAGAAGTTTGAAGGTCATTTCAAAAGCCCTCATTTTCTCTTCCCTGGGCTGGGTTTGGGAGGATCTCTGTGTTCACCCAGGAGAGTGAACAGGGGAAGCAGAACGAGGAGGCAGGGATAATGAAGGGCAGAGGGTCCACCCCTTGTCATCTGAAGCCATGGAGCTTCCAGTAGAGGGTTGGGTGGGGAGAGGAGTGGGGGCTCCAGCAGGAGTGGAGCTGGCTTGTCCCCCAGATTCCACCTGGGATGGTTCAACTTGTGCCTTGGCTGCCCTGGTGTCTGCCTCTCTGCTGTGTCCCCCAGCACAAGGCTCCTGAGCTCACACTGAGCCCTCTTCCTTTTCTTCTCTCGGTCTGACCTTGCAGCCCACCAGAGCAGATTGCCCCTGCTGCAGAGGCTGGCCTCACCTCCCAGCCTCTGGCTGAACCTCTTTCAGCACCTCTGTCTCCCCACACATCCCAAGCTGATGCTCATGGTGGCCTCCACCTGCTGCCCCCATCAGCCTGGCTCCCAAGAACTCTCAGCAGCCCTGCTGGGCCTGGATAGTGCCATCCTGGATGCCAGCCCTGGGCGGGTTGTCCTGACAGTGCAGCAGAGAAGGCAGCATGTTATGAACGTTCACTGACCCCTGCTGCTGGAGGGGACTGGCCTGGCCTATAAATAGACGCCACTTCCTGTACCTGGTTCTTGCCTGGCTAGAGATCCAGATCTTGCCTGTCCTCAGCTACCAGGCCCCTCCAAAAGAATAAATAAACTGTCATTTATGTGCTCTTTAGATGATGTCCCAGGTCAGGACCTGGAGAACCCTGGGGGCTGGGTACATTCCAGACAACTAGATACGATCTGGGTGACTAACTTGGAGGTTGGCCTCTCTGCCGCCCAATTTCTACATCTTTAAAACTCACCTGAGATGGGTGAGAGAACATTACATGAGAGAGGGGTCAGGAAGCACCTGGCTCAGGTGCTCAATTCAAGAAGATGCCCATCGGTGAGGCCTTTGTTCTTCCTTCCCAAAAGAGAGTGAAGGGCGGGAATCAGGGATGTTCCGGCCTCAGCAGGCAATTCTGGCCCCTTGGCACATCCACATCCCCAGAGCTGGTGGCAGAGTCTCAACTCAGGCCACCATCTCTCCTGAATGTCCAAGATCTTCTGGCATAATGCATCTCAGGCCAGAAGCCACAGACTCCAAGAAGACTGAGTAGAACCCTCTGCTCGACCACCATCCTACTTTATATAGCTCACCCCATGAAGGACATCCACCTTGGACATCTCTGTTTTGAGGGCCAACTTGAAACATGTTCCAGAAGTGTCCATTCACGTGTCATCCAGTTCCTCATTTGCCAAATAGCTTTTGGGTGTCTTCTGCTTGCTGTGTAGTGGGTTGAGGCATAGAATGAAGCCAGGAATAGGACCCAACCCCAAGCAGGCTCCTGACCCCAAAGAGCACCCGGTCCATGAAAGACAGGGTCACACACACCAACCACTGCCCTGGTAGATGACACTGACTGCTTGGGGACATCACCTCTGAGTCTCCCTGGGGGCTGAACTTGAAGGATTAACACTTAGAGCCAGAGCCTCACTGGACTCTGGCTGGTGAGCATGGCCAGCCACCTTAGGGGCTGGGAATGGAGCAGGAGGAGGACATACTGGAAGCACAGCTGGCTGCTGCCCACCAGCCTGGTACATCTGCCCAGGTAAAACAGATCTTGACCAAGGACAGGGTTCTGCCCAGGCAGATCCCACACCATCTCTGGTTGCAGGAGACACAGGTCTGGACTCATCTCCTGCAGGACTCCAGGGCTCCTCCAGGGTCAGGAGCAAGCTGCTGAGTCAGGGTACTGAGCAAAGAGTGGAACTGTGGGAAGGAGGCCATTGGGCTCAGGAGACAGGCAGCCTACTCTGGGTCCCCAGGAGGTCATCAGAGGCAAAAGATGAGATTCCAAACAAGCTGAAAGCACACGTTTTGAAGAAACTCCACAGAGAGTTACTGAGTGACCAGATGTGATGACAGGCACCGACCTTGGCCTTGGGCATAAAAAGCAGGATTGACTGGGTCCTAGCTTTTGGGAGCTCACATTCTGCTGCAGAGAGACAGAAAATAACGAAAATGACCAGGGAAAGTAGTGAGAAGGAAGTCACAGGGAGAGAAGAAGGGAAGATCCGGACCCAAGGCCTGGTATCCTTCTGGAGGATGATGAAGCCCATCGCCCAGGAGGCTGAGGAACCACGAGGTGAAGCCTGTCACAGGAAGGGTAGGAGAAGGCCTCCAGCCAGGCAGAGGGCGAGGCAGGGAGAGGTCTGGCTGTGGAATGCTCACGGGGCAGGAAGCCTCCAACATGGTAACACTCGAGGAGATGGAAGGACCAAAGACAGACCATGCCCAACCCAATAAGAAGGAGTCTGACTTATTTCACTTGCAATGGGAAGCTATTAGTTAAGCAGGGGAGTGACTTGATCTAAATTATGTCTTTTAAAGATGGTTCTGGGTGTGTGGGAGAAGGGACCGTAGGGAGGCAGAGGGCAAAGGGACAATCGTGAGTGACTTAGGAAGAGGCCCCCTTGGGTAGCACACCCCACTGGCTTCCCAAAGGGCATTGCTGAACCCCCCATCCCGGGGAGATCGGGCACCCCCGCTCTGCCTTCAGCAGGAGGCCAGTGCACAGGTCTAGGCAGGAAACCATGGCAGACGCAGCAGAGATGGATTCTCAACCCGATGGACGGTGGACTGCATGAGTGGGCAGGGGGAGAGCAAGTCCAGGAGGCCTCCCCGTGAGGGCTGGCACCTGGGGCGCTGTGACAGGTCCTCTGCACTGCATCTCTGGAGAAGGCAGGAATGCCCGGGAGGCCGCCACCACTCAGCTTCGCTGCAGATTGTGCATGTGCCAGGATGATGGAAGAGCCGCAGTGGAGGGCCCTGCACTGGGACATTTGGCACCAGAGAAGCCTCCAGCTGCCCAGGGGCCCCGGGCCAGCTGAGGCAGAGCTGAGGGAAGTTGTGTGGACAGCCTTTCCTTCCTATTGGTAAACCAGGCAAATCTCCAGGGGAGGCAAGTGACCACGAACTTGGAGATCTGCCCAGGGATGCTGTCAAAGCCACAAGAGTCTCTGGACTTGGCTGGCGATCCCTGCCCAGAGAGATGCTGTGGGAGGTCCCCCGTGACCCCCTGCCATGGAGCCCATTGGTTCATGTGTGGCCAGGAGCCATGGGGCCAAGCCAGGGTGGGAAGCACAGGGAAAAACCACTGGTCACTCTTGGACAGCGACATAGCCAAGGCCTGTACTGGGGACAGTAGCGAGGTGACCACCACCTCACTATGTTCACCTAGGCTGGACAGAGGCCACAGGCCCATGAGCTGGTTTTCCCATCGGAAGTGGAACCTGCAGTTGTCCTGAGAGGGAAGCCAGAGCTCTCCCCTGTCCCCAGGAGCAGCTGACTTGGACAGCTTCCTCGGGCCTGTGAGCTTCTGAAAACCAAGAGCCCAAAACAGTAATGTGATCCCCGTGTGTCCTCCCTGGAAATCCGTCCTGGGGAGGCCCTGTAGGTCAGTATCTGGGCTTTGGAAAAGCAGTGCAAAGAGTACCTCACCATGATTCCTACCAGGGGATGAGGCCTGGCAGGGTGGGGTGGCCCGCACACCCACCATTGCCCAGGGGGGCCACATTAGGCCAACTTCCAAGATACTGATATCCCAGAAGTGAAGCAGGTCCCCACCACGGGCTGGCTTTCCACTTCCTCCCAGTGAGAACATCTAATCCATTTGGTCAGTGTATCCAGTATTCCTGAGCCCTTGTGTTGGGGCCAGAGTAGCTAATGAGACCCATGAGGGCCCTGCCTACCCAAAGCACACCCTCTGGCTCTCAGAAGGAGGTACAGGCTGTATACCAGCACCCCAGGTCACACCCACTGGGTCCACAGCATCCCACGCCGACTGGGACCAGAGGAAAAGGTGTCTCCAAAGCACTCGCTTTCAGCAGGGAGGTGGAAGAACTTCTCAAAATATATCACATTAAGAGAACCAGGGCAAGCTGGTAGGAGAGAGAGAGAGAAATCAGCACAAAGTCCAAAGCAAATGCCTGTACCCTTCCTAGGATGGATGGGACAAGGGAGAGGGGAAGGTGTCACTCACTCATTCAGCCAGGCTGTACCAAGCCCACACCTCTGCCGTCATCAGGGAGCAGGGAGCCCATGGCCCTCACGGGGATCCCAGGCACCTGCTGAGTCTGGGGCCAGAGAAGGCTCCTTGAGGAACAGGTGGACACAGGTTGCTGTTAAAAGGAACTGGACATTAACTGATGAAGGCTAGTGGGGAGGAGGCTGATGGCTGCCCATGTGCCCTTGACCCTGACCTCTCTGCCTTTCGCTTTCAGCCCATGACACGGGTCTTGTGACCCTACAAGTTGCCTTCAACAACCAGATCATCTCCAACTCGGTGGTGTTTGAATACAAAGCTCGGGCTCTGCCCACACTCCCTTCTTCCCAGCACGACTGGCTGTCACTGGACGGTAAGAATGGCATCCAGGTCACCTGGCCAGGCCCTAATACACGAAGTGCAAAGGAAAACATCCAAGCACCCAGAGAGGGGCAGGAAGGGGTGTCAGCGTTCACCAAGGGAGGATCAGCTGGGTCTTCACTGTCAGGCTACAAGTGTTTATGCCACCTGGCAGCCCTGTATCTGGCCATCTGCTGGCCACATCTTCAACTTGGTGTCTCCCTGAGAGAAGTATGTGAGCTGTATCTGGCACTCTTGCCGGGGTATCTGAGTGGCTAAACAAACCCCAGGAGCTAAAAGGACCCTCTTTGGACAAACCCCTAGCAGCAAGTCCAAGCACCTGCTCTTCCCCCTTTCCTTCTGGAAGCAAAGAGAGTTCCCGAAGCATCATCAAACCCAAACCTCCTAGAGCAGGAAGCAGTGTGAAAGGCTGGGGCAGCAGCTCAGGTCAGAAGACTGCTGGGCCGTGTGTGGAGTGTGTCTGCCTTTTAGGGACAGTTGGCCAAACCTTCCTCTGGGAGCTCTCGCCCCCCACCCCCACCACGCCCACACACATACTCATTGACCCCTGCTCCTTGGTTGCTTTTACTTACACCTCTGTCCTAATACAGCCTTTGAGACAAACCTAGGCCCATGATTGTTCCAAAGGGTGCTGGGAGCCCCACTGTGCTGCAGGGAAGGAGGCAGGGCCTGCTGGCCAAGGAGGGACAAGGGCTCCCAGAGCTGCTACCCTTGGCTGTGGAGTTGGTGAGAGGTTGCCCACATCCCGGGGGGTACCAGAGGCTCTACAAAGAAAAGCTGTCAAAGACAGGCTGGGGACTCCAGGGTCAGAGGCTGCCCTCCTCTACCTGGGCTTGTTTCCCAGAAGCCCCAGAGCTGGAGAGCCCTTGGCGGGCGGGGTGGGGGTTGGGAGGGTGAGCTCAGCCTGACCTCTGCACAGCGGACAGATCTCAGTGTTAGGACACCCCATAGAGGCAGCAGTCTGTAGTTACCCTGCAGGAGACTTCAGCTGCCCTGAGGTGTTGGGGCCCTGGCTAGCTGACCTTGGGCCTTCTACAAGGTATCCTTCCCCTACCCGTAGTCACCCCTTTGCCTTCTCCTGGCTTCTGGCTGTCTGTGCACACCCTGGGCAGCTTTCTAGACTCTCCGTGTGCAAACCTCAACCTTATCCCAGCCCCTATACCAGTGGTGACAGGGTGCCTGGCAGCCACTCTGGTCAGTGAACCCTCAGGAGCTATTCCCAGAGGTGGTTTTGGGTCAGCAGGCATCTGCACCCTGGCATGGCTGCCTGGGAGCACCGTGCTGGCCTTGGCAGCATCCCTGGCCGAGGCTGGAGCCAGCAGAGCTGTGGTGATGATGACCTGCAGTATGTAACAGAGAAGGGCAGGGTGACCAGGGGCTCCCGTTCAGGAAATCCGGTTTCAGTTTTGCAGAACAAATGGGGAATGGAGCAGGGAGCTCTGCAGAGGCCTGGCTCTCCCTGAGTGACCCAATCAGCCTTACTAGGGTGGACTGAAGGAGGTTGGGACCCGTGCAGAGCCCTGCCTGGAGGTGGAGCCTTATCAGACAGCTTAGTCTCTGCTAACCAGTGCCTCAGAGAACAGGAAACATCCACTGGCCCCTGCATGCCTGGAGAGGCGGCCATACCCAGAGGTCACTGGTGAAGGGGACCTGCCTTAACTGCTCATGACAAACACAGTCCTGGGGCCTGGGGAATGAGACTGCTGCCAAGCTCGACATCTGTTCCACAGCAGTCCCCTCTACCAGCACTTTGAGCTCTGACCTTTGTAGGCCACCAAGTTGAAGTAAGCATCCCTAGGCCCCTGGCAGGCTGCGCAGGAGAGATGGTAGGCAACAAGGTTTGGGCATCTGAGCACCACCGGCTTTGTGTTGCCACCAGTCAGGGTGCAGTTAGAACCGTAGCTCCGTGTGGTTTGGAGCTCAAGGGACTCTGCTCAAGTAGATGGGGCCAGTCTGGCTCAGGAGAGAGAGCCAGCCAGCCACTGTGGCCCAGCTGCCCTGCAGAGAGCAGTTCCCGGCCCCTGGGGCAGTGTTCTTCCCTTTCCCTTTGGTCTTAGCCAGGTGCCCTTTCCAGCAATGCGAGGGGGAGGAGGAGGGGGTGGAGAAACTGAGACCCCACCTGGCTGGGGGTGGAGCTTCCCTCATTATTCTTTTTCCCCTAAATGAATACAAGTGACTTACCCACCCTAGGACCATTTCTCCCAGCTTTTCTCTAGCTTGACTGTCAGTGGGGGAGGGGAGCAGCGCCGCAGCCTCAGCGCTAATCTGTTCCAGCGCAAAAGGGACAGCTGGGACAGCTAGCAGGAGGGCGAGGGTCCCGGGTCTCTGGCCAACCTCTTGGCCTGGCATTGAACTTTCTGTCGGGGCAGATGCTGCAGTGGCCGGGCAGTGGTAAGCCTCTCTCTCCCCTCTCCCCTCTCCCCAGCCCTCCCTCCCTTCTCTGCAGCTCCCTGGCTCAGTCCCTCCCGCCCCCACGGCTACTGGGCACACTCTCCTTTAGAGCTCGCCAGGAAGCGAGACGTGTGTGCAGCAGCGAGGGAGGAGTGGTGCTGGAAAGGGTGGGGGCGAGGGGACTGCAGCTCTGAGCAAAGTGGGGCACAGCGGCCGGCGGCGCGCGTGCACACACAGACACACGCGCGCCCGCGCGCACACACACACACGCCCGCCCGCAGCGCAGCCGCAATGCGGGGCCCTTCGCAGAAAGGCTGCTCGGGTCCCGCGGGGCTCTTTGGCGCCCGCCCCCCGCTGCAGCAGGACCGCGGCTATTTAGAGGCATGCGGCCCTTCCCCGGCGCTCCGAGCCGGGACCGTGAGGCGCAGCCCCGCGGGCTGGGAGCCTGCCCCCACCCCTCCACTTGCGTCGCCCTCCCGAATCCCCGGAGCGCTCTCCGCCCTTCCCCCACCCCAGAGCGGAGACTGTTTGGGGACGAGAATTTCTGCCTTCCTAGGATTTAAACAGTGGATTTGTTTGCTAGACTAAAGGCTGGTGGGGGGGGTCTGCGGCCTGGAACGCAGCGGACCCACGCGCACGCGCATGCGCACGCGCACGCAGCAGCTGAGCGCAGTTTTTGTCCCAGCGTGCAGTCTTTGTCCCCAGCCTTCAGCCTTTGTCCCTGAGGCACAGCTTTTGTTTGCGCAGCCCTACCTAGCTGCGGTCGAAAAATCTTCCCAGAGGAGGGGACGCAGCACCGTGATCCCCCTTCCACACACGTTCCCAAAACCTCAGCTGGGGCGCAGCCATCGAGAAAAGAACGGGCATAGAAATGGGGGAGACGGTAGAACCAGGAGGAGGTGTTGGTGTGGGAGTGCAGCCCTCTGGATACGGGGCTGCAGCGCCTCCTCCAAACCTAAGGGGTTTTCCCCAACCTTTTTGATGAACCTCCGGTGGCCACAGGTCACCCTTGCCAGAACCCCAATTCCCTAGCACAGGGCGGCACCCTGGTAGGCTATATATTTATGGAATGAAAGCAGGCATGAAAAAAATGAGTGCAGATGAGACCCATCCAACCAGTTTATTAATCCAGGGTAGTGGCCAGAAAAGCTTCACCTACTAAGCGAGGTCCTGGTGAGACCTGAAGCTTGATTAGGCATCAGCAAGAGAGAATAGATATCCCAGGAGAGGGGCCAGCGAGTAGGGAAAGGGAGTTGTCTGTGGTCAGGTCTCTCTGGAAACTGCCATTTTTATCATTTGGCCTCCAGAGGTCCAGGTATAGCACTCCAGGGTGGTCTGAGGAGGCTTGCTGTTCATTTGGGCTTGCAAAGGGAATCTTCTGGGCTGGAGGTAGGCAGGAAAGCGGGGGTTACCCTAGATCTGGGGTCTCTGGGAAATGTCACTTCTGCCTGCAGTGTGTCCTATGGATACAAGCAGTCAGGCTGTGCGGAGCTCTGGGCGGGCCTGCAGGCTGTCTAGGCTGTCTTGTCTGTGCCTGTGTTTGCAGAGAACACTGCAGCCCTGGAGCTGAGAGGGTGGGGCAGGTTCTCATTGGTCAAAGGCATTGGAACACCTTTAAGTGGCCCCTGCCCTGGAAGAGAAGGTGAATGGAACTTCTGTGCACCCCGTTCTTTCTCTTCGTTTAGCCATCTGATTCTCCCCAAGGCCAGGTTGAGAAGATTCAGGGTCACCCCAGCCCCACCCTACTCATCCCCTTCTTGGAACCCACTAAGCTGCTTATGCTTAGACTATTTTCAATTGCTTCTCTGACAACAGAGCCTACTGCCGGGGTGAGGGGATGGGAGTGAGCCATGGAGTGAGTTCACTGAGGTTGCAGTTTTCCTGGGCATCCTGGGCTGGTCACCTGGGCAGGCCTGTTGATCTCCAGTTGGGAGGGTCCCTGTCATCTCAGGTAGAGGGGGAAAGCAGGGACTGACAGGTTTAGCTGCATTTCCCGGTACCTGGTTCCCTTGCCAACCTCTGGGCAGGCTGGATGTCCCAGAGAGCCTGCCCCTCGCACTCACCAGGAGCATAGAAGGGTATTCTCTGACTTCTGGGGCAGATTGGCTCTGGGTTGGGTGTTTGGGAAAACTGAGAGCCTTGACCCTGTCTAGGGAGGCAGAGAGAAGGAAAGGCAAGACTCGGCCTCCCCATTTGGCCTTCTGATTTGACCCAGCCCTCTGTGATAAGATGGCAGATTGGCAGCAGGGGTGGGTCCCAGTTCTGCCCCAGCCCTGCCTTCAAGCTGCAACATGTTCCTGACATGTGCCTGCAGTTCTGCAGGCCTCCCCACGGTGTGCCAGCTCCTAGCTCCACCCCAACCCACCAGGGCTGGAGACCACACACTGACCTAGAGACCCTGGGTGCAGTCTAGGGACAATGGGAGAGGCCAGTTATCTGTGGAAGGCATTTGGTTACTTCTTTTCCTCAGGGTAGCTCTCTGATGAGTGTGTGCCAGCTTCTCCTGGGCTGCCCTCTTCCTCTTCTCCCTCCCAGCCCCCCTTGCAGTCACCCTCAGCCAGGCCCACTGCGTGACACAGAAGAAGACTGTCATGGGCAAACAGAGATAGAGAACAATCCAAAAGCATCTCTTTCCCCAGCTGATGGGGAAGGGGGTAGTTAAGTAACTTAGCCGTTGAATAATTTTAAATGCCATTGTTTTACTGAAACAAATATAGTTTGTTTTATGGCACAGAATCCAAAATCCACAAGAATTTTTAAAAGAAGACAAGATAAGACAGCATGAGCCAATTGTCTTGACTTGGAGAGTGGCTCTGAATGACAGAGTCCATGCTCACCCGCTCCTGCCTCTAGGGGCACTTTGAGGAAGTTGGAGACCCTCCGTCCCAGGGGCCTGGTGGGCAGTAAGTGAGCAGGAGCCCTGCCCAGAGCTTGCTGAAGTCCATGTGGAGTGGGGTCTGGACAAGCATGAGCCAATTAGTGCTTGGGCCTCTGGGTGCTTCTGTGTGTAGCAGTGACCTGAGGGACACAAGTGGCAGGAGCAGAAGAGGTTCGAGCCAGTCTTACACTTGAAGCTGAGTGGCAGGAGGAGCACCCTCCTGAGCCCAGCCAGCGTCTTGCTGCAGTCACAGCCTCCCTCCTCATCACAGTCTCCTGTTCTCCGTGGGGACCGCAGCACCGTAGGTCGGAGGGGCGTCCATCTGCTTGGACCTCCAGGCTCTGTTGGAGTGCTCTCCTTGGCACTGTTGCGGGTAGCAATCCTGTCAGCATCCAGTCAGAAGCGTCTTAGCTATTGGGGTCCCCAAGGAGCCAGCTGCTTCTATCAAACCAGGGACCAAGGGGAGGCGACTTCCTGCTGTTTGCAACTGGGGTCCCACCAAGTGGATCCATGCAGAGCCTCTCTGTGTGGGAGCAGAATGGGTCACCTTGGAGCTGGGCCTCACCCAGCCTCCTTATAGCAGTGACAAATAGGGCCCTGTAGAAAAGTGGCACTTAGGAGGAAGCTCAGCCTCCCGGTGGAGGCTGAGGGGACAGCCTTTGCCACCCTCTCCTGACCATTAGGTAGGAGGCAAGAAGACAAGGTCGAGGAAGCTGGGGGTGGGGGCAGGGTGGGCAGGTGCAGGCTGCCCTTGAGGGCTTGTCCCCCACCACCTGGGGATCAGGTGGCTCATTCTGAAGCCTGAAGGTGAGGGGTTCAGTCCCTCCAGTGGACAACACCACACAATGTCTCCTGACCCTGTACTCCATTCCCAGGGCTGCCGTACAATTTACCACCCACTACAGACATTTCTGTCAGCTTTGGAGGCTGGAAGTCTGAACTCTAGGTGACAGCCAGGCTGGGATGCCTTTGGAGGCAAAGAGAAGAATCCTACCCTGCCTCTCCTGGCTGCTGGTGGCCAACAGCCCTGGCCACACCTTGGCTTGTGGCCGCATAACTCCAGTCTCTGCCTCCATGGCCACGTGGCTATCTTCCCTAGATGTGTTTCTCTTTTTCTGTTCTTATAAGGACCCCAGTTGCTGAATTAGAACCCACCAGGTCCACTAAGGACTGGTCTTACTAACTGTAAGACCCTCTTTCCAAATAAATGACATCCTGAGGTTGTAGGTAGACAGCTTGGGCCCTGTCTGTGGGATGGTGCTGGAGCACCCAGAAGAGCACCAGCCAGGGTCCTGGCCCTCAGGCCTTGTTGAAATCAGAGCTGACCCACAGAGAACACCACAGCCCCCTGAGGGTGTGCAGGCCCTGAGCCGGGACAGATGTACCCACCACTGTTGGGAGCCAGGCTCTTGAGCGAACATTTATCGTGCGAACATGAGCACGCTTGGGGCACATGCAGGAGGGGCATAGACGGGGAGGCAAGCTCCTGCCTGGAGATCACTGTCCTGCTGGGATGCTTAGGGACAGCTGAGGACAACAGGACAGAGTGGGCCCTGGCATCCAGCTTCTGGCCTCCCACATCCACCCACTATGGACACACTGACCAGCATGGCCCTTGCCAAAATGAACAGCGTGTCCTTGTTGACCCCATGGCCTGTCTGGTCCTCTGACCCACTCGTTGCCCCTCCCCTTGCAAGCCCCTCTGGCCCTGAGCGCTGCCACTCTGCACTCTCCTCCAGTCCCTTCCAACTCCCCTGCCTGCCTCTCCTCAGTCTATCACCCAGCTCCTTCTGGAAAGTTCTGTGTCCACAAAGCTGGCTCCCTTCTCCATTTACCCACTCTCCCTGAGGGTGTTCCCCTAACCCCTACACCAGGGCTCTCTCCACTGGTGCCCAGCTGGCTGCTCCTCTGTATTTCGTCTCAGAACCATCCAACTGCCCGGAGGAGAGTGCCACCCAGACTTCCTTAGGGCAAGCCAACTTGCCCCAGACAGGACACAACCAGTCTTGGGTTGCCACCCTTCCCACCAGCCCTCCCCTCCCAAACCTTCTGACCTCCGGGATCGTCCAGAAATGGCGCCCTGGGGGCAGTGCCAGCCTGGTGCCTTTCTGTCCTTGAGTTCTCTCACCTTCTCCTTCCCTACCACCGCTGTCATTCAGCCCAAAATAATCCCATGCGTCCTCCCCAGTCTCCTGGCCTCCTTCCCCTGGGCCATTCAATCTTCCATCATCCAGTAAATATGCACTAAGTACCTGCTGTGGCCTGGGCCCTGGGGAACACTGTTCTTGCAGTGTTTGTGTTCCAGTGGGGAGAAAGGCGACCCACCGTCAACGGCAGAGGACGGTGCTAAGTGCTGGCCAGGTGCGGGCAGGCCCCTTCCACTGGGTGGTCTGGGAGAGGGTGCCAGGGTGGCTACTCTAGGTTTGGTCACAGGGGCCTCTAGGAGAAGGCCATAGTGAAGCTGGGATATGAAGGACAGGAAGGAGCCAGCCACGCTAAGGTCCACGGAAGAACCTTCCAGGCAGAGGGATTCGCTAGAACAAAGCCCCCAGCGGAGGAGGGGTGGACTAGCCTGGCATGTGGGAGGGGCTGGAGAGGCTGCTGGGGTCAAAGCAGAGGAAGGGGAGGGGAGGGCCTGAGAAGGGGACCAGAAGGGCCAGTCATTCAATGCAGGGCACAGGGGTGGTACCCTGAGGTCAGTGGGTAGGTGCCATGGGAGCTGGTGGAGGTGCTCAGTAGGGTGACCTGCTCCTGGAATGTTTCACGGCCACCCCGGCCGCTGTCTGGAGAAGCAGTTGTGTCTGTACCTGCAAGAACACCCTGAGGCTCTGGCATCAGTTTAGGCAAGAGACAGCTGTGGCTCCGACAGGCTGGTAATAATGAGTCCTAAGGTGCAGGCCAGCTTTGGGGGAATGTGTGAGGTAAAGTCAGGGATCCCGCTGGTGATCTGAATGGGAGGATGAGAAAGAGGACCTAGACTTGTGACTTAAAGAGGTAGGGGGCCAGCGGGTCATTCCCTGAGATGGAAAAGTTTGCAGCCGCAAGCTTGGGGCGAGGGGATGTAGAGTCTGGGCTCTCTCCACGGGTGCCCAGCTGGATCTGGTTGTGATGAGTGTCTTCTTTAGGGATGCTGAGCTCACAGTTGGCTTTGAAAGTCTGGAGGCCAAGGAGAAAGAGGCCCATGTTGGAGGAGGAACTTAGGAGTCACCAGCTTATAGATGGTATTCAAACCCATGGGCCCACAAACGGGTGGAGGTAAAGGAGAGAAGCTGCAGGGTCAACATGGCCAGCGCAGCGTTGGGATGCCAAGCAGAGACTGGGGAGTCCTTGGGACAGAAGGAGGACCAGGAGGAAATGATCCTGTTGAAACTAAGGAAAGAGGGAGTTTCAAGAAAAAGGACTTGATCAACCATGTCCAGTGTCAGCAGAGAGGTGGACGGTGCTCCAGGTGGAGGGGCCCCGTGTGGGAAGTGGGGAAGACAGCACCACTAGTTTTAAGGCCTGGAAGGGGCTGAAAAACCCAGAGGAGATGGTGCCAAGCCTGTCCCCGAGCTCAGAGCCACAGGCTGGGGCAGGACAGTAGAGGACAGCAGCCTCTCAGACTTTCTCCTGGCCCAGGGGATCCTGTCTCCCACTGTCCTCACCCGCTCCCCATGCAGCAGGGAAGGACCAGGGCCAGCCTCTCCCGCCTTGCACCTCCGTGGGCCCAAGGAGGTGGCCTTCAATCTCTGGGCTCATGGGATATCCCACAGCCCCCGAGTGCCAAAGCCACACTCCCTCTCCATTCTTCCCACTGGGCACAAGGGCAGGAGATGAGCCCCTGGCAGGAACAAACTCGTTCGCCCCCAGACAGTGTGTTGATGACATCAGGCCCAGCAGAGACAGCTCTGGGCCCCTGGCCACTGAATGTCCCTGAAATACGGGAACCCTGCAAGTGGGAAGACGGCCTGCAGGCCTGCTCAGGCAGCTGGACCCTCACTCCCAAGTCACTGATGGCCAGCTCCATTCTCCTACCTTGTTCTTTGGATGCTGGTCATTGGTTCTCCACAAAGCACAGCCCCAAAGGCCACTTGGAAGCTGGGACCCCAGAGAGGCCATCGGGGTGGGATCAGGCCAGTATTGAGCTGACTTCTTTCGCCTTTTCTAGGATCAGGCTCCCAGAATCCCCCCCCCCCCGAAAAGACTGGAAATGTAGGTCTGTTTATCCAGAAGTGGGGAGAAATGGCCCCCCCTGAGGCTGACCAGACTCCAGAGCCTGGGCAGTGAGGAATGAAGAGGCGGGGGCCACGGGTGGGAGGAGCGAGTTTCTGCAGGTCCCTAAGCACGGTGAGAGGAAGCACCTCGCACGTGATCCAGTCGTGCACACAACTGGGAAGGCGACACTCAGCTCTGACTGGGGCCAAGAGGAAGGCTTTTCCTTTTAAAAGCTCCTAAAAACACACTGATTTCTGATCCCTCCTGAGCAGCTCAGCGACCTCGTCCCCTGCCTCTGGGACACCAGGAGATTCGGAACAGTCTCTGATAGACTGAAGACCAGCTTCCTCCACTGCAGTAACCTGCCAGCACTTTCCAGGGGTTGTGAACCCTGAGTCCTTTGTTTGAGGGGGAAAAGTGAGGGCAGGTGTGTGTCGAATGTCCATACTTAAGGAACAACAGGGGACATTCCTAAAAATCAGCACAGAGCAGACATCTCAGGATGCCAGAACAAACTAGAATACTAGAGAGTTAGAAGCAAGTTGGGTTGGCACATAGTCTACCTCCGCCTCCTTCTAGAAGCTCGGTCCCCAGAAGAGCAGGAACAGCCCAGACCCTGACTTCCTCCTTACTCCTCTTCAGCACATTCTCCTCCCTTCCATCTTCCCCTTCTCCATCTGTCAGCCAAGCTCACCTAAGCTCTCTAGAAGCCAGGACAGAAAGGCGGATGAGGAATGAGCCAGCTGAAGCTGGGGCTGAGTGACAGGTTGCCGTTTCTTTGCAGAGATAATATGCTTCGCCTCCCGTGACCCGGTGGATTGAGCGGATGCTCTTTCCCAGCATTCCTACCATTAAGGAAGAGGGAGCAGTGACCTGGCCCCACCACACTCTCCAAGCCCTGTGCCCAGAGGGCTTGGTTCTCACACCAGAAAATGGGGAAGTCCCCAAAGAGACCTCAGGGTCTCTTCTCATACCAAAGCCTGAGATATTCTGGGATCAGAGCAAAGAATCCCCAGCCCCTCTCCTAAGTTGGCAGTGTTCTGGAGAGCTGGTGGCATCCTGGCCTTAAGGCACCTGGGAGAGCTGGGGGCCCTCTGAACCACAGTGATGGCCTCTTTCAGCAAAGCCCACCTCCTGGCACAGAGTTGCCCACCAGGGGTAATAGCTGGCCTCTGCCAGTGCTGGCCACCCGCCTGGTCCCATCTGTAAAGCACTGATGTGCAAGGACGCACTCAGACGTCCAACAACCGGAGGTCCCCGTGCTGCAGGTGAGGTCACCAGGACCCAGAGCCTCCCACATGGTGGTCCTACCCCGGGTGCGGCTGCCTGGCCCCTGCGCCATGGGCTCCCCTGCCTTCTCCCTGTTCCAGTGGTGCTGCTTCACAGCTGGAGGCACGCGGTGACCCTGCACCCCACAGTGCCCACTGCCCCATGAAGGGTGCCTTCTTCTCTGCCTTCCCATCCCACTTTGTAAGAACCTCCATTAGCAATTTTTCTCTGAGATCATTTTATTCAACAACTGTTAATGTAGGGATCTCCCATGAGGTGCCAGGTGCGGCGCCAAGTGCCAGGAATCAGAACCCTTTGAGGACAGGAGGCCCGTGCTCCCTGGGCTTTACCGACCCGTGGAGGAGAAATCATGGCTGAGCGCAGGCTCGGGCACAAACAGCACTTGGAGAGCTTTTCCCAGGGGTCTTCCCAGGAGGTCTCGGAGGGTGTTCTTGAAGAAATGACCCTTGAACTGGGATCTGAAGGAGGAGCAGAAGTTGACTCCATGGAAACAGGGATGGCAGGGCCATTCCAGGCCGAGGGAACAGCACGCGCAGGGCTCTGTGTTGGGAGGGGTCTGGAGGCCGTGAGGTGGCGGGGAGCGGTGGCCAGGCTGGAGGAGGCAGGAGGGGCACTCGCAGGCGGGGCTGGGCCGGAGGGCCTGGAGTGGTAGCTTTCGGAGAGGGAGGCCGTTGAGGGTTTGAGAGGCGGTGACGTGCCCCAGCTTGCTTTCTGAGACATGGGCTGGGAGAGCAGACTGGACAGGCGAGTGTGGACAATGAACTTGTCCAGGCTCAAGGCCATGGTAGACTTGGCAGTTCTGGGAAGAAGAACGAGTTGAGGGACACAAAGAGGTGGCCTCGGTAGAACTCCTGGATGGATCAGCTGTGGGGGCCTGTGTCATTCACCTTGGATGAGGACTGGTCATGAGTTGGGCTAAGCTTCAGGGGCCTTTGGAACAACCCTGAGAAAAGTCAAGGGCAAGTGAGTACAAGAAGAGAAGAAGGGCTCAGAGAAGCCCGTGGGCAGGAGAGGGGTGTCTGAAGTGTGGGCCTAGGGGCGCTGCATGAAATGGGTCTCTGGATGTGGAACAAGTGGACAGGGGTGAGAAAGAGTCCAAAAGCCAGGGACTTTTCTCTTAATAATCTTTGTGCCCAATGTCTGTCATAGTGAGGCCAGAGATGTAGTAGCTTCTCAGTCAACATTACTTCAAGGGATGGGCTGATGGATGGAGAGATGGAGAGATGGAGGCATGGTCAACCCAGTGGTGTCTTTGAGACCATTGTCCTCACTGCTAAATGACTTCAGCATCAGCCTGACGTCCTCCCTGATATCAGCCGTCTGAGGATGGGGTCTAGAACTGGTCAGGCACCACTGCCCCTTTCTGGTCTCCCTCTCACCGGATGCTTCAGGCAAGTGACCCAAGAAAAGAATGCAAAGCTTTCTGGACACAGTGGCACACACCTGTCATCCCAGCAGCTCCGGAGGCTGAGGCAGGAGGATGGCGAATTCAAAGCCAGCCTTAGCAACGGTGAGGCACTAAGCAACTCAGTGAGACCCTGTCTCTAAATAAAATACAAAACAGGGCTGGGGGTGTGGCTCAGTGGTTGAGTGCCGCTGAGTTCAATCCCTGCTCCCCCCCCCCACCACCAAAAAACGCAGAGCTTGCCATATTCTTTATTGAACATGCCCTCAGGCTGCCTTCAGAGCTCTTAGGCACCCCCCACCGGCCCGGTGAGGACAGAGAAGCCTCCCTGCTGCTCACTGCAGCGGGAGAAGGAAGGGAAAAGCAGTCTCTAACCCGAGACATTCAAACCCGGTGTCGATAAGGGAGACTTCTCTGCCAGGCCCCTGGCGGGTCACTGCATGGTGACTTGCCATCCGGGGGGCATGAGGTCGGGCTTTGTGAGCCTCTGTGATCCCCCACTGCCTGGTTAGTTCCCCTTCAGCCTGGGTAGAGCATGAATGAGTGAGTGAGGAACTCGGTGGGTAGAAGAGTCAGTGGCCATGGAAGTCTCCCCATCCCCATCCCTCCCCAGGGAATCCTGTGGCGTGGAAACACACTGGCAGGACAGTGACACTGACAACAACCAGCCAGGTCCCGTGGCCAGAGCTTCACATTCATGATCCTGTTGAGGTCTCAACACCCACCTCCTTGGCCACCTGTGGACTCAGGAAGTTGTTCTTAGGCAGATACCTCTCCCCTGAACTGGGTCATATACCATCATGGTATCATCAGGCTTGGCAGTCTGTCCACCCACCTGTCATCCACTGACCTGCAGAGCTCCAACCACCCGAGAGCCACTCTGCAGGAACTGAGACTTTGCTCACTATGTCAGACCATTTTTTGTTACTATAACAAATTACCCATAATTTGGGTGCTTTATAAAGAAAAATGACTTATTTAGCTTATAGGTTCTGGGGGTTCAAGGGCATGGCACTAGCTTTGGCTCAGGCTCTGGTGAGGGCAGATGGCATCACAATACTGGAGCATGTTTAGGAGGGAGAGACCACCTCACCAGATAGGAAGCTAGACTAGTGGGGTAGCTTGCTATGACAACAACCCTCTTGTGAGAACTAACTCGGGGACCCATGAGATCTGCGTGAATTTCTCCCAAGAGCAGCGTCCCCAGTGACTTCCCACCAGCCCCACCTCTTAAGGTCCCACCACCTCAACATTGCCACACTGGGGCAGACTTCCAACACAGGACCGTGCCCAAACCCAAGTACCCGTCCACCAGGCATGCCCCCACCCAAGCAGCTCATGGCTCAGGACAGGAGGCAAACAGGACAACTTGGGCAGTGTGCAGAGCACTCCACGAGCGGATTCTGAGCATTGGGGGAGGGGCAGAGGGTCCTCCACCCCTTCAGAAGGGGAGCACACGTCACAAGGGGTGACCCCGTGTGACAGCTGTACTGTCTGTTCCTAAGCGCACTCTTCGAAAGTAGAAAGGTTGTGCGAGAGTAGCCCACTGTGCTGTCACTGTCCACACAAGCCTGCCCTGCCTCGGATACCACTGCCAGTTCAGGGTCCCAGGACCCCCACTTGACAAGCCACTGGGAGGACTCAGAACACTCTGAAAGTTGCTAGACTCACAGTAGATGGCATCAGGAGGGCACAGGTTAAAAGGAGGATTGCACTGGGCAGAGTCCCCTAGGGTGCCAAATACGGAGCTGCCATGGTCCTCTGCCTGGGGAGTGGTACATAGCACTGCTGTCCTGACATTGATGTGAGACAGTCCCCAACTAGGCGTGTCCATTTGAGCCTCCATGTCCACGGATGTCAGTGAGGTTCCATTGTGCAGGCTCCTAATGGCTAAGGCAACCCCAGAGTCAGCTGACCCAGAGCCCCCCACTCTACATCTTGATATTGGTCTTCCTGTCATGGCCGACCACTACCCTAAAACACCCAGTGTGGCCATCTCCTACCCTAAATTATATGGTTCGACCGTCCTGTGACCCAGGACCTCCGGGCAAACCAAGATCACTTCCCAGGGGGGGAGGAGAAAGGCTGGACCTCTCTGGGGGCAAGGTTAAATCGGTTCCTGCACAGGAGGCCCTTCCCCTCTGCCCCCACCTGCCCCTCCTATTCCTTGTCTCAGGGACCAGATTCTGTTTGGTGTTGGCATCGAGGAGGGAGGATGGCTGTGTTCAAGACGTCATCGTTTTCAGAGCATTGCCTACAAAGCTCTCGCCTAGCTTTCAGTGGCTCTTTGGAGACATGTTTTCTTGTGATACGTGGTTTGGGTGGATCATACTCTGTCTACCATCGAGAATATTGTGCACAGCTCACATTTTCCCACGTGGGGACGTGAATTAACTAGATTGCAGATCAATCCACCTCGATATGAAATGAAAGGAGCGATTCCAGGAGCCTTGGCAGCTCAGGTGATTATTCTGATATATTATTTTAGTCACTTCTCTAAATCACTCCTCTGTGCTGTGACCTCGATGCTCTGGAAATGGACCTGCATCCTGCCTCCATTTTGTAGGCGGCAGCCCTGGTGGGAGCAGCGCTCTTGTCCCTAGTGCTCCCTCCCAGGGGCTCCGTTAGCCGCAAAGGCTTAAGAGCAGCTTTCTCCGGCCCCGCCTCTTGGGAGCTGGGGGCCTGGGAGCCCAGAACCAGCATCCCCTTCTCTGTGACCGGTGCTTCTCTTCCTTCCCCCAGTGCTAATGGAACCTTATAAGTGGTGACCAGCTGGGTGTAGACAGGGAGGGAGCCTTGCTGCTCCATAAACTCACAGTTCAGGAAGAGGGAAGGCAGGTGCAGCATTCACCCGTCTTCTACGATGGTGACAGTTGAGTGTGATTCTTAAGGCACAAAAACTGCATCCATGCTCCTACTTTATATGCTTGGTGCTGTTTCCTGTTTACTGGAAGGTCTAGCCTGGGTCACCTGGCAGCCAGAGCCAGTGGAAGTGGGTATGTGGCTGTGTGGAGGTGCTATGGGCAGCCTAGAAATACTGCAGACAGAGCCCCATGCATAAGTTTGGATCTGGTGCATTTGAAGTCCCCAAACCCAGAACTTGGAAATGATTCATGCTTTGTTGTGTTTGGTTGGTATTAGGAATTGAACCCATGCTTTACCACTGAGCTACATCCCCAGCTCTTTTTATTTTTTTATTTTTTGACACAGGGTCTCACCAAATTGCTGAGGCTGGCCTTGAACTTGTGTTCCTCCTGCCTCAACCTCCTGAGCAGCTGGGATTACAGGTGTGTGCCACCACCACACCTGTCAATTGACACACTTATACCCCTCACTTGCTTGGGAAGCAGCAGGAAAGAGCAAGCTCTGAGCAGAGGCAAGAGGTGGCAGGGAGCTTTGATACTCCAAGGCCTCCCGTCGCATCCAAGGACATGGTTCCTCCCCTGGCACCTGCCTTTTTTATTCCCAGTTAGGAAGCGTGCGGGTGCTTATTGGATACTTGGTGAAAGGCCCTGGGCTTATTCCAGGACACTTAAATGTGAGTTAAAACCAGGGGGATTACTGGGCAGGGCTGCCTTTCCTGTCCCAACTCTGGAGACATACAGCAATCCAGGGGGTTCCTCTTTGGAAAGGGACAGTGCTTCTCTGGCCCAGGGCCCGCAGAGCCAAGCAAGGGACTGACTCCACTTCATTATACCCAGAGCCAGTGAGCTGCTGGCCCCTGGGGTGTGGCTGCACCAAAAGGGACCACTGTGAAGAGGTGACCAGGGTGTCAAAAAAGAGGGGGCTGGGGTGGGAGGCACAGGAGTGTGTAAGGGCCTGTGCTTTTCCCTGGCCACATTTTTTATTTTCTCAGGAATGGCATTTAGCG
This sequence comes from Urocitellus parryii, assembly GCF_045843805.1. Taxonomy (NCBI): domain Eukaryota; kingdom Metazoa; phylum Chordata; class Mammalia; order Rodentia; family Sciuridae; genus Urocitellus; species Urocitellus parryii. The sequence continues at coordinate 4,769,541 of NC_135541.1, forward strand.
CCCAGGGTGTCTGCTGTGCTCCCTGAACTCAGGCTGTCAGCGCCCTTCCTCCCCGGGTGCTCGCCCGGCAGTTGGTGCTGCATGAGTACATAACCAGGCCTTCCTGCCCATCACACGGCCCTTTTTCCATTTGCAAAACTCCTCCCCTGGCTCCCCTGGGACTTTATCAATCTGAAGTCATAGTTGCTTCCCTACTAGGGAACTGACCGGCTCTTGGCTCTTGTTCCCACTGGCATTTGACGGTGGCTAAAGGATGGTGATTTCAAAGTGGGTCTCACAGGTGTTTTGACTCCATTGTTGCTTCTCCCTAATCAGATCTCCATGCTAAATAGATAACTGGCACCTACTTAGTAAGACACTACAACAGCTGTAACTTGCAGGTTTTGAGTGTGCTGTTCTGAGTGAAATGTCCTTTCTTAGCTGTGACACACCCCCCACCCCCCCACCCCCCGCCAGGCTATAGAAAGCTCTGGCCCTCTTCAGAGGCTCAGCTGGGGTTTCCCACCTCATGGAAAGGCCAGCTGCAGCACCACAGGATCTGTGGTGTTCTCAGACATCAAAACTGGGCCTTGCTGAGCTCCAGGACGGAGGGGCATTAGTTCCTGATTGGGCAAGTGTGGCCTTGAACGAGAATCCAGAGGGGAGGGCCTGTGAAGCCTGAGTTCTGCACAGCTCTGCCTGTGAGCCTTTGGCACTGAAGAGACGCAGGGAAGTGAGGGATTCCAGCTAAGAAGGGGTTTGCAGGAGTCCAGTGGGGTGGGCCGGCCTGAAGGGGCCCCATGAATTAAACTGTGTGCTAAAGACCCTGGGCCTGGGTCCCCTCCTGATGTCTCCTGAGTGACATGTGTAATCCTGAGGTTCTGAGGGGTTGGGGGAATGAGCAGGCCTGTATTAGCCACTGAGCATGAGTTGAAGGTGGCCCCACTCAGCTCCTGTGGATTTTCTTTCTGCATTATGTCCCCAGAGAGAAATCTGCATGTTCCAGGGCCAGTGGCAGGGTCTCTCTTCCTGCCCTCAGATGAAGCTGATGGCCTTCTGAGGCTGATATTAACCATGGCATGACCTGGCAGCAACACCTCCCTCCCCACCGCCCCCTGCACCCCAAAGCTGAAGGGCTCAAATCGACAAGAAGGTGCTAGTTTTCTGGGTACTGTGCGTTGGGGGAGCTCACTGGGAATCCAGAGTCCCTGCAGCCGAGGCACAGGGGCACTTGCTGGTCCAGGTCAGGCTGGACGTGCACTGTGACTACACAGCCTTCCACCCGTCTTTTCAGCAGTAACAGTGATTTGGATGAAATGGGATTTTTAAAAAGAATTGTGTTACGACTCTAGTCCAGCCTCACCTGACAGATGAGGAAACTGAGGCAGGTAGTTAGGGTGGCAGTGGGGAAAAAAAAGCCCAGACTGTGGAGCCAGGCCAGGACCTTCCCCCCTTACCTCTGGACAGCCCAGAGGCCCCGACCAGGCAGCCCAGATGGAGGTATGTGAGGCTCCCTGCAAAGGTCACAGCCACTGTGATCCTGAAGAAGACCCCCAAGTTCAGGACCGTGTTCTCCATGGTCCCTGGTCACCCAGGAGGAATCGTGCCAAGCAGGAACTGACGGACCCACCCGGCTTTTTGCACCATTAGAAACCACCCATCTTAGGTGGGAGCAGTGGCACACGCCTGTAATCCCAGTGCCTCCGGAGGCTGAGACAGGATAATCTCAAGTTCAAAGCCAGCCTCTACAACGGCGAGGTGCTAAGCAGCTCATTGAGACCCTGTCTCTAAATAAATTACAAAAATAGGGCTGGAGATGTGGCTCAGTGGTCAAATGCCCCTGAGTTTAATCCCTGGTACCAAAAAAAAAACAACAACAACAACAAAAAAAAAAAACCGCCAAGAAACCACCCATCTTTTGGCCTCCTCCCTGGGAGTCTTCATTTTCTCTCTCTTCTCCCCACCTCCCTCCCGCCACCCCCTTTCTGAGTTTTTATAGCTTTATTGAGATACAATTAACCTACTATACAATTTACCAATTGAAAGTATTCTTAGTATATTCACAGTTTTTGCATTCATCACCACAAACTAACTTTATTCATCTTATTTATTTGGGGGATGATGATTCAACCCAGGGATGCTCTATCACTGAGCTATACCCCCAGCTCATTTTATTACTTTATTTTGAGACACTGAGGCTTGCCTTGAACTTGGCATCCTCCTGCCTCAGCCTCCTGAGTTGCTGGCATTAAAGGCCAGAAGTTAATTTCAATGAATGTTTTTCATCCCTCTCCAAAAGAAATCCCCATATCCATCGACAGTCACTCCCCATTCCTCCCCAAGTCCTCTCTCCCTTCCACCTTAGGCAACTCTTCATCTACTTATTATCTTGATAATGTGCCTATTCTGGAAATGTCCTGTAAAGAGAATCGTACATACGGTGTGTGTCTTGTGGCTGGCTTCTCTCACTCAGCGTGATGCTTTCTGGATTTATCTGTGTCGCAGCCTGTGTTCGCACCTCATCTCTGCCTATTGCCCAACAGATGTACAAGAGCTGTTTTCTTTTCCTGTGTCTAGGAGTGGAATTACAGGGTTGTGTGATAACTCTACAGTTCACCTTCCAAGGAGTGCCAGACTGGTTTCCAAAGTGGCTACATTCCCACCCGCACTGTTTGAGGGTTCTACCTTCTGCACATCCTTGGTGATTCTTGTCATTATTCATGTTTTGTTTATAGTCACTTGGTAGGAAAAGTGCTCTCTCATTCTTTTTTCCATCATAGTTTTGATTTGCATCCTCGGTGATTTTATTGGTTATTTACATATCTTCTTTGGAGAAATGTCTATTCAGATTCTTTGCTCATTTAAAAAATTGAGTGTGTTCTTTATATTTGCAAGTTTCTTATCACAAGTGCAGTTTGAAAAGATTTTCTCTCTTCTAGTGAATTGTTTCATTTCTTGATCATATTCTTTGAAGCACAAAGTTTCTAATTTTGATGAAGTCCAACTTATTTATTTATTTATTTTGGTAGCTGTTATTGGTATCCTATTTTTTTTAAAAAACCAATGCCAAATCCAAGGTCATGAAGATTTACTGCCAAGTTTGTTTCCCAAGAGTTTTGTAGTTTTAGCTCTTATATTTAGATATTGGACCCACTTTAACTGTGTATATGGTGTGAGGGAGGGGTCCAGCTTCATTCTTTGGCATGGGGATATTAGTTCTAGCATGCTTGTCGCCCTTACCTGTGGTTTTTAAAAATGTTATTTCTTAGTGCCTGAAAGATACACTGAGTATGCATCTTGCACTTATTTTTAAATTGTCACTTCATTTGAGCAGAATCCTGTTTATTTTTTCTCTTATTGAAAGTTGATATATGTAGAAACATATTTGATTTCTTATCAGTCAGGAGGGGTTAGACTGTGCTGCAGTAACAAACAATTCAATCTCAGGGGTTTATTTCTCACCCATGCTTCAAGTCCAATACCAATGGGCAGGGAAGGCTCTACTCATCATGGTCACTCAGAGGACCTGGGCTGATAGAGGCCACCTCTACACATAAACAAACTTTCATAGTTGCCAGGGCTGGGGAATAGAATGTGGTGGCCAGATCATTGGCTCCTCGAGCTTCTATCTGTAATGCTGCAAGAAAATCACATGTTCTTATCTAACTTCAGAAGGTTTAGGCCGGTGCAAAGAACACTCCCACTAGCGGTGTTTGATGGTCCCATTTTCTCCGTATTCTTGACAACTCTTGTTATTGTCCATCTTTTTTGTTTATGGTCACTTAGTGGATGGAAAGTATATCTCATCCCCAAGGCTGACAACCAAAAATATTAATGATAATTCATTTCCTTGTAGTGTACTGAATGAAGTCTGCCGATTTGGACTTTGTTATGCATCTCAAACTTTAAATCATCAGTGTAAGAAAACGCCTTTGTAGATATTTCAAGACTGTTCTCTTAAACAAATGGTGTCTAAATGATGAGAGTTTTTAGGTGTTTCTTGGTGGGTAGAATGAGCACTTGAAATCCAGTTGAGTAGTTTGGGGCGAGTTATTTGACTTCTGAAATTTTGTCTTATCCTCTCTACAACGTCCTACTTGCAGGATGAGCAGCAATGGGTGTGAATGGCCAGTGCAGCAGCAGGCAGGTAAAAGACATCTGGCAAACCATAGTTCCCTTCCTCCTCTACAACAGGATCCACTTCATAGGGTGCTCATCATGACCCCCTCAGCAGAGGTCAGAGCTGAGCGAACAACACACTGTATCTCCTTCAGGGGCAAAACCCATACTTATCTGGGTTCTGCCAAGTGGACTCCTAACTGGTCAAGTTTTCTTTTTCTCTATTTAAAAAAATTACCCAGGTACACTACAAAGTCCATAAAAATTCAGTGTAATAATTGGCTTGAGTCATACGCATGCCTTACCCTTTCATTTTCTAGCTTAGAAGAGAAGGACACAAATATCCACAAGGAACAACCACCCACGGGCATTTGGTTCTAGCATGCCATCAGATCTTGAGCTGGCTTTGGAAGCATCCAGCTCGCCCAAATTTCTGTGCACAGGTCAAGGAGAGCGTTGGCCTCTGAGGTGCAGTGGTGACTCAAGAGTGGCAGGCCTTCCAGGAAGTAAAACAGGCAAGCTGAGGAGTAGTAAGAGGAGATTCCCACTGGCTGCCCGAGAGGAAAGCCCCAGGCCTTCAACCCAATCCCTACACAGGAGGGCTCAGCCAGTGCCTGCCATGCTGCAGCAGCCAGGCTCCCAGCTGGCTCACATGCCTAGTGGACGTGGAACTGCTGGAAGAAGGGTGAGGTCATGGGTTCCCTGAGGCCCTCCTCAGACAGCTGGGGTACCCAGGGCCAAACTCTGCCCCAGTCATATTTTACCCAGGCACACTTTCCCATGTGAGAGACAGAAGAGATTGGAGATTCCTTTCTTTTGCTGGTCCAGATTGGATCTGCATCATCATCCCTGCACTCTAAAATATAAAGGCCCCCTGCCCCTTGTTCTCCCCTTTGGTCTTTGTTGCTGACAATCATTGAGAGCAATCCGACAGCTATCAGCTGAACACATAGTGTTTCCAGCATGCATTAAGCAGGTACCAGCATGAATAAGACTGTTTTTCTTAAGGAGCTTAGGGCTATCTTGTTCTTAGCTAATAACTAACTTTTATTTAGGAAACTTATGAATGCATGAGATACAAATGGAAAGTGCACTTACCAAGTGTGCAGATCAGTGAGTTTCTACAAACTAAAACCAGTGCTTAGGTCAAGAATTAGAAATCCAGAAGCCATACCATACTCAAGCCTTTTCCCTACCCACAACCCTAAGGTATCCTGACTTAGTAAAGACAATAACAATAGAGAACTTTTACCAAGTGCAGGCACTATTACAAGTACCATATATCTATTGATTTAATTTCTTACCCCATAGATATAAAGGTGCAGGCAGAGGAGCACACAGGTAGCAAGTGGCCAAATCTGGCTTTGAATCTGGGCAGTGTATCTCCAAAGTTGAAGTGTCCTTGACTACTACCCTCTTACTGCCTCTCCTAGAAATAAACTGATCCTATATGGTATGCTGTACTAACAAAATTTCTGGTTCAATTCTCCTGAGAGTCAGGGAAGACCACAGAGGGTGGTCAGGTTTGAAATCAGGCCTTCATGGAGGAGTTGAGAAGCAGAACTGGGAACCTGACAGGGTCCTGTGTGGTAATGGGAGGACAGGCAGGACCTGTTTAGAGCTGACCTGTTCAGAGCTGGTGGCCAGCCCCCAAGAGAGACCAGTCAGACCTGCATGCTTCCGGGCTCTGAGGCGTGGGCACAGAATGTCCTTCACTTGGCCTCTAAATGACGTTTCATTATTGGTTGTACAGGCTTAAGTGCTGTGCAAAATTTTGTGGTCGTTTTCCTGGGTGTGTCTGGGTAGGATCAAGAGACCGTGTTCTCATCTTTTAGACTAGTGCTTTAACAACCCGATGTCAGAAAGGAGACAAATTTATTTTTAAAGACAATTGACATTATGAAGGAGGGGATGGGGGGAGTGGGGGGCCTAAGATGTTCTCATCGCAGTCTGTATATGTCAAGCATTTTCTACATACAAGATCGTAAGTGATGACTTAATACCGGTAGGATACAAATGTTATTAGGGGAAGAACCGGTGGCGGTGTCCACTTGGGACTCCTGAGAGCTGAGGGGAGACAATGAACCTTGATAGAGAGGTGCGACTTGGGCTAGTGACAGAAGGCAAGAGAACCCCATGCAGAAGTGTCCAACTGAGCACAGCCGGTGCTAGAACTTTTAGATACCGATGTTAGGGAGCCTTGGACGCTCCCGAACTCCCCCGGGGCCGCAGGTCACTGCCGCTGCTGATCCGTCCTTGCCCTCCTCCCCGGATCAACTCCCGGGTCCCTAGGCATCCGGGTCAGTGCAGAGGCCCATGCCACCTCCCTGGAGCTGCGCAGGCTCCTCCGGCCGTGGCGCCCCGCGCTCCCTCCTTCCCGCGCAGCTCTCAGCGCTCCTGGCTCGCTGCGCAGCGCCGGCTCCTCCCGCGGCTGCATTGCAGACGCCGCCGCCGCAGGGCGCGCCGGGGCCGCGCAAGCAGCCTCAGCCCGGGTATGCGGGGCCCCTGGGCGCAGGGCTCCAGCGCGGACCCGACGGCGCCGGCGCTGAGAGCCGGCTGGTCAGGCCGTGCGCGGCCCGAGCGAGTCCCTAGAAGGGCTCCAGGACGTCTCCCTAGAAGGCTCTGCGGCCGTCGGGCGGGGAAGTCGCCCCTGCCCTCGAGCGGACCTCGGCCACTCCCCTAGCGGGCTTTCCTTTATGTAGGTGAGCGGGCGGGCGAGTGAGCTAGGCGCGGGGTCGCCAGGGCGGCGTCTCAAGGGGCGGCAGGACCCCCTCCCTCCCGCCGGCGCCGCTCTGCGCCCGCACCCTCTGGGCCGGGCTGGGCCCGCCGCCGTCCAGCGCGGCGCCGCGCGGCTCGGGCGCAGTTCCGGCGCAGTCCCCTCGCGGAGCGGCTCCGCGCCCCACACCTGCCTCTGCCCGGCTCCGGGTGACGTCGTGCTCCCCTATTGGCCCGCGCGGCCAAGGGGGCGGAGCCAAGCCCGGTGAGCTCACCGCCGCGCCCCGCCATTGGTCGGGGCGTCGCACTCGGGCTGTGGCGGGGAGACGGCGGTACCCGGAGCCCTGCAAGTCGTTCCAGCTGCGGCGTGTGGAGTTCAGCGGGCTCAGGGCCGGGTCGGGCGGGGCCGGGCGGGGCGGACGAGCGGGAGAGAGCGGCTCGGCGCGAGCCTGACCGAGCGGTAGCCGTGCTCCCGAGTCCGAGTGAGTGCGTGCGGCGGGGTGAGGCGGCCGGGCGCGTGCGGGGTGAGGGCGGCGGCCGGCGGGGGCGCGCGGCGGGGGCGGGGCCGGCGCGGCGGGGGCGTGGGGAGCACGCGTGCTCGCGGGGCGGGGTGGGGCGCGTGTTTGTGCGAGGGGCGTGAGGGCCGAGCGTGAGGGAGCGGGCTGCGGCCACGCGTGACTCTGGCGCGCGAGGGAGCGAGGCCTGCGAGCGTGTTTATGAGCGGGAGGCAGCTGCGTGGGAGGCGCGGCTGAGGGGCGCGCGCGTTTCTGGCGCGAGTGGGGTGGGTGCGTGGCGCGAGCGTGCTCGGGGGCCGTGGGTTGGGGGGCGTGGGTCTGGAGGGGGCCTGCGGGAGGAGTCGTTTGCGTGAGCGTTCGAGGTCGCGTGTGAGACACGCGTGCTCGGGGAGCGTGTGTGTGCCCCGACCGGGCCGTGGTTCCGAAGGCGTGAGCGTGGCTACTGGGGGGAGTGCTCTCGGGCCAGTGTGCGTGGAGCGGCGTGAGAGCGCGACGGAGTGTTTGGGACGCGCGTGGGCACGCGGGGCGGGCTGCCGGGTGTGTTTCTGGAGCGGTGTGAAGGCGCGCGCGTGGTCGTGTGCGGGCGCGCGCGGGCGGGGCGCGGGCCCCTCCTGCCTCGGCCACTGCAGCCGCGGGCATTTGGTGTGAGCGCTCCCTCCCGCCGCGCCGCCCGCCCGCGCAGCCTCTCCCGCGCGCGGAGGGCCACGGGGACAGCGGGGCGCTGAGCCGCTGGCCCCTTTGCGGGCCCAGGCGCCTGGGGACGGCCGTGGTTGAGAGCAGCCCGGAGGAGCGCAGGGACGCTTTGTTCTTCCTTGCGCAGAAGGCAGTTGGGAAAGTTGAGAGGAAAGGTTCCGAAGAACTTCCTGAGCTTGGCTTACCTGCAGTCCAGGGACAGGAGAGGACAGGACCAGCGCACCACGCAGATGGCTGGCTTGCACTTTAGGACCTTCTGCGATTGGCACAACCTTAGAGGTGGCACTGATGGTGTCTCTGTTGATTAGTGCAGATACTAAAACCAGTTCTCTACAACTTGGGCATCAGAACAAATTTCTGAAAGAATAATATTCTTGTACATTATCTTCTTAATTGTCTCCTCAGGGAATGACAGTTTTAAAGTCCATTTTCTATTTTGTCCAGTGATACTTGATATGATTTCTATTGCTTATCCTGAAATATCTAATCAGGAAAGCCTACTGGGTAAACGTGAGAAGGGCTCTCAGATAACCACGGAGCACCTCAGGTATGTGGTTGAATGCATTATATTTCGTCTGCCAGTAAGACCACACCCTGATAGTTCAAAACTGTGCTACCAACAAGTTTTGCCCTCTTTTGGTAAACTGTCTCCTTGACATAAAGGAGTTTTGTCTTACTGACTAAAGAAATTATTTATTGATTTTTCCTATAGAATCTGCTCAAGAACATCATAAAGAGAAGTGTTTTTAAGTAGCACAGAACATTTTTTCTGGTGTGTGTTTATAGAAAAGTGGTTATAAATGAAGATCAGAATTAGTTGGTAGCAAATAAGTTTGTTCCTTTTTTTCTTTGTTAGATTTAGGGATTAATAATGTTTACTCTTCTAGAAAATATTATTTATTTACAGAATATGTATTTCTCAAATAAATTTAGTTAGTAGTGATACAAGCAGAGACCTGTGAATTCCTAAGGATCCTGATTAGGTCATCCTGATTAATTGCAATCTGGGTAATCCAATAGGAAATACAGTAATGCAGGAGTTAACAACATTGTGTGCTTTTAGGATTTTTATCTTCTCTTTTGCTTTTGTGATATGCTCACAAACATTCTTTGATGCTTTTCTTAAGTCTTCTGTTCAGGACTGACCTGGGCCCTGCTGTCTAGAAGAGATGTCCCTGTGGCAGCGTATTCAGGGTTGTTGGGTTTGGTTGTTCCAGGTCTGGGTAACAGGTGGATTAGAATTCTTTCATATGCGAAAGATAGTAAAGTTAACTGGTTCACATAGCAAGGTTCCCTACTGAAAGACGTGAGGCTCTTAATGACAGCTGAGACACAAGGGTTTGACAAAAGAATCTTTGGCAATGCTGGAAATGTAAATTCGGGGGGATATAAATTTCCTCTGGGAACCATTGTAAAATTTCTGATGTTTTGATTATCGTTTTATGAACTTCTGAAGTTACAGAATTGTGCTTGTAGGCTGTCTTTTTAAAAACATTTAGAAAAAATTGTTAGTACATTTATATAAGCAACAACTTTAGGAATCACAGAAATTTATCAAAGACCCATTTCATTAAACTTGGCACAGTTCTTCAGATGAGTTCTTTTGCAGTGGTTTTCTGGGAGCCCTTTATGCAGCCTGAGCTGTGTGCACTTGCCCCTCATCCCTGCTGTTCATTGTGTGTCCACCCTGTTGTCTCATATTTAAAGGGCTTTGCTTCCTCTGATTTAAAGTGATTTAATATTTGTATTCCATTGATCTCTTCAAAAGGAGACTCTTGAGTGGTGCCAGGTCTTCATTATTAAATATCAACTGGGCATTTGTCATAGTGAAGAAGCCTAATGTCCAGGAGCTTATTTCAGTTATGGATTTGTTTGTCAAAAAGCTTTTGATAACCAGCCACCGATGACATGGTTTGTTGACATATACCTCGAGTTCAAAAAAGTGATTTAAGGGAGCTTTCTGAGAGGGATTATACAGCAATGCAAAATAAAATAAAAACATGAAAATAAAGGAGGATTGGGAAAAGGAAACTGAAGGTACAGGAAGAGAAATGGAGATACCAGTGAAGTCAGTGAACATTCATTTGTAAACTCTTACCTTCTAGTGGTCTGCCACAAGCTGTGTTTTAGGCTGTCTGGCAAATGTAGAAGAAGTGGTGTGTGGTTACTTTTATATCCCAAGTAAGGTCTGACAGCTGTCAATTTTAAGTGATGATGGGAAAATTACAAATGAGATGTGTTGAATTATATTAAGGACCACATGTTAAAATTAGCCCCATTTTACATTTAGGAAGTGCTGATTAGCCTGCTAGGTGACACAACAGGTGTTATTACCTCATACCATGAGGACACTGTGCTCATAATTATGAAGCTCTGCAAGGTTAGTCTTTACCCTCTTCCTGAGTGAATTGCCCTGAAGTCAGTTGACCATCTTTTCTTTGCTGTTTTCCCAGGTGCCTCCATTTGGGTTAACACACAGCAGGCAGACGGGAGGTGCCTTTGCCATCAGGAAGCAAAGTCCACTGTCCAGCAGTATGTAGCAGGTGGCTCTTTAAAGTCGTGATGAGATACCTCGAAAATAGAGGCTTTTAAAAAAATTGAGTGGGTTGTCAGTATGATTTTTTTGGTGCTTCAGTAAGGCTGCTTTCATGTACTAACTGAAATTTTAGTTTTGAAAGCATCATGGTACCTATCATTTGCCTAATTTTATCTTGTCTTATATACATTAAAAATAGGACAGTAGCCTTAGACATATATTGTGGCAAGATCAATCAGCACATTTTTAAGCACCTACTGTATAGAAATTGTTAAGCAAATTATAATAATTAAATTATAATTTGAAGAAGGTAAAGTATAGGAGTTTAAACAGGGTAAAGGTTATAGAAGTGAAATTGCTGATGATATACTTCTGTAATGTTTTTGTAATAGGGAATGTGGTGGTAAATCAAGAAAGTAATTTTCCCCTTGTCTTAAACTAGTACAAGTCGACCACTAGGATTAACCAGGATTAACCAGGCAGTCTCATTTTTCTCCCGGTCACCTTCCCGATGTCACTGCTTTCCAGGTCTGTCTTTTCTTGGGCCTCCTACCACATGCTCAGGGTGTGCCCTCTGTTGCATTCAGGCCCTTGAATGTACTGTGCCCCACCGTCCCTGTCAAATTCTTCCTTCTCATTCTGTGTGCCTAGCTCAAGTCTTCCTGAGTAAGGAAGCCTTTTCCCTCATCCCCTGGATCAGATCATGGCTCTTGTGGGTGGCAGCCAGGGCTGTGTCTCGACTATATCCCCAGCATACCCGACATGGTGGAATCAGGGAGCGGGGGTTTCACAGATACGTTAGCTGACAGGTTACACAGCAAGCATGGTGCTACTTGTTGGAAAGAGCGAGAAGCTAGAAGTGAGATTGTTTCTTCAAGCCCAAGGCAAACCTGATCCTCCTTCCTGTGTTCAGTTGGTCCTGTCTCCTGTTAATGTGGACATACATCTCACTTGATCGCCCCTTCAGGCCAGCTCAGGGCCTGTTGTAGGTTTGAGTTTTCACTTTGTGGTCTTGAGGTGGCCCTAAAAATCCTGGACGCTGTGCCAGTGTAAAATAGCTTAGGTCAGACACCTGGATCATCTTCCCAGACCTCTTAAGACCTGCTGGGAGCCTGCTGTCGAGGAATGTGCATGGGTTACAGCTGTTTTCCTCCATATTCTGCACTGGGACGGGCCCTGGGTTTAAGTTTCAGGTCGGCCGCTAACTGAACGAAATGAGAAATCTTAGGAAATTACCTTACTTCTCTGGATCTCATCCTTTACCTGTTTCTCAAATCTACTGGTGGCTCAGGAAATCAGTCAAGTGGGTCAATACCAGTTTTTAAAATCAGAGTGCATCGCACAGGGTAAGGGTAGATATTTGGGAAGCTTTTGTTTCAGAAGTGTGTGTGTGTGTGTGTGTGTGTGTGTGTGTGTGTGTGTTTCTATGGAGTTCTTTTCCTTACAGTGAGTGGGCCACAGTCTAAAAATGTTGAAAGCCATAGGAGTGGATGATTCTTAAATTCTCTTTTAGTTCCAGTGTTCCATAGTGATTCTCTTCTGTGGGAATTGTCATTGTTATGACATTGCATTTGGCAGGGACCCAAAGCCTGAAACAGTGAGGATACTTCTGTGTGTATGTGATTCAACAGCACAGATGGTCTCCAGCTAGGCGGGGGCTCAGCATACCTTTGTTGTCTTTCTGATTTCTTTGAGTAATCAACATTGGATCAGGTTTCAAATAAGAATGGCAGCTTGTTTCTGCCATAATTTATCCCATGTTTTCTAGAGAAGTCCTAATAACATTTAGTTTCTGCTACTAAATATATTTAATGGTAGAGAATAACATTTTTTTTTCTGTATTTGTAAGTAGAAGTAGAACAGTTCTAGTTATTTAGCAAAAAGACCTACATGTCTGTTAAAAGACTGACTTGACAGCTTCCTTTCAGCTGCAAGTGACAAAATTACAACTCAAATTGACTTTTAATACCAAAGAGAATTTATGACTCTTATGAAGTCTAGATTCAGAGTTTTCTTCAGGTACAGTTGGTTCTAGGTGCTCAAGTGGTGTCTTCAGGAATCTCGCCCTCTCTTGGCTGTCATCTCTGTAGATTTTATTCTCAGGCAAACGTTACCAAACTGACGGCAAGGTGGCCTGCCTAAAATTTCAGGCTTACGTTCTGCCAGTTTAGCAAATGTCTCCAGGAAGACAGCTCTTCTGTCCCAGTGGTTCCAGGAAATGCTCTCTTATTGGCCTGGCTTGAGTTATATGCCCAGCCACTTGAGTAAGGGGAAGTATATTCTTGTTAGCAACGACAAACTGGTACACTGACTCCTGGAGTCAAGAACTAAAGTCAGTACCACCTAAACTGAGCACAGAGCAAGAGTAGCTCCCTGTCTTAGTTGGGGCTTCTAAAACATTGCCAGGTAACAGGAAGTATTGGCGCCAGGAGTTCCCCACACTGCTCTCTGGGTATCTTGGTCCATTTTATGTTGCTATTAACATGGCAGACTGGGTTCCTTATAAAGAAAAAAGGTTAATTTTGGTCCAACCTTCGTTCTAGTTTAAGGTTGAGAAGCAATGTCTGGTGATGGTCTTGCTGGCATCTTAGGGTGTCACACAGCAGGGACTGAGAAGTCCTCCAAAGACCTAGCCATCCATACCTGTTTTTACAGCAGAAAGTCCACTAATCCCATGAGTGGGTCAGCCATTCAGGAGGGCAGAACCCTAGTCATCTCTCCAGGTTACCACCTGGTGTCACCTCTCAGCATCCACGATGGAGATTACATTTCAGCATGAGTTTTGGAGTTGACAGACTGTATTCCAACCAGAACATTGGGTGACACTTACCATTCATCTATATGACTTTATTGAGGCCTTTGGTGGGCTGTAGTGGCTCCTGAGCTTAGCCTGGTGGGTAAAGAAGATGAGGAATAGTGTGGACCAAGAATTTCCCAAATCAGAGACTTCAAATTCTTTTAAGCTGACTTTAGTTGCAGACTCCTGTGTGAACATCATTTACAGGAAATGCTTGTGAGTCTCCCATACTACACAAGGTCCAGGTGAGTTCAGGAGGCACTCTCCCTGCTCTCTGTTTGTAGTGTACATGATTATATTAAGTTCAGGAAAGTCATGGAAATGAAATGTAATACATTTAGTTGCATTTAACCTAGTGCTTCCAGAACATCTTTGACATAGCATTTTGTTCTCATCATCTACTGATCAACGTCTCACGGACAGTGTTCTATAGAGTGCTGTTGGGGAAACTCTTCACAGACCAGTCCCCACAAAATCATTCTGAGCCTGGGATCCGTGAGTCTGTGAGTCCCCTAAAATTAAATGCACGATTTTATACGACGTGTGTGGTATTCTAGGAAAGGATTTATAGTTTTTATCACTGTCAATGAGCCTATGCACAGATGGGTTCTTTTCTAGGAGGAAGTCCTTTTTTTCCCTGTGTCTGCACACGGAAATTGCTCAGTGGGCAGTCTCAGGTGGTATACAGGGAAGAAGCCAAATTGTAAACAGGGCCAACCATTCATTTGTTGTTGAATAGATTAAAAATCTGGCAATTATTCTCTTTCCACCAAGGATGTGGAAAGAAATTACCTATGCAGGACAAAACACCAGAAACATTACCAATCATCACATTGTTTTATTGCAGTAAGAGGCTTAAAGTTAAGGGCCACTGACCTGCAGAAGAGAAGCCACTTGAATCACTCAGTGATAAACAACTTAAAGCCAGCTAAATATGGGAAGCTTTCCTTCAAGGGACTTTAAAACATTCAAATCATCTGCATTTAAGAACCAGACTCACCAGAGTACTGTTCAATAAAACGTTGATAGTAGACCTGCATTCCTTTGAATAGTCTGATTTACCCTTGACTTAAGCCACAGTGTCAGAGGGTGCAGAAGCTGAGCCACATGGAATATCTGATGGATTGCTTGTCTGCAGTGGTGCTTTGGTGTTCTTTAATCCCAAGCAGGAATAGTCCTCTGGAACTCAGCACTGCCTTTATTGCAAGGATGTCGACTCACAGCACACTTCTATATTTTTTAGATACCTCAAACAGGCATGTCTGGATCCAGGCTTGTTTCTAGTTAAGCAAGAGCAGGGAGGTGAAATAAAGAGGTTTAGGGGAACTGGATTGAGAACTGGAGGAAAAGTAGGAAACAGGGAGGAAGGGTGAATGAAGGAGACCAGGATGGGTGAAGAGAGGACAGTGCCCACTGAACCTGTTATTAACCTTTTGATTCATGATAGAAATGCTCCCTAAACCTGTAGACCCACCGTACCCTGAGTAAATGACTCAGGAGGCCCACGCTGAGAGGCCCGCCACTAGGAGAGCAGGACAGAACAGCTCCCACAGCTGCATGAAGTCAAGGTGCATCCCACTTGAGTGCAAAACACTGTGTTTTTCGTTTTTCTACCCTATCCGAAGGATTAGGCCTCAGTAATACATTTGTTCAAACTTCCCTGCTTTGAAATTTGCATTGGAAGACCACACTGGTCTAGGGGTCGAGGGCTAACGGGACATGTGATACTTAAGTTACTCCTCCCAGGCTCACAGTGTGGAAATGAGTACCCTGCAGATTTGGGATGTCTCCTTGATGTGTTTTAGAATTTTAAAAATATTTATTCTATATCAGAAAGGCTTGCAGTGAATTATGAAATAATATTTTCAAATCATGTTATATATTAGGACTTATTTATATATTTTAGGGAATATAGCTGTTCCTTTTAAAATATATGCATTTCCATCTATTATGTTGGAATTTTATCTATATTCTGGATTTTACAAAATTTTATAGCATTATGGGGAAAATAGTTTATTATGCTTTGCATTGTGGAATAGAATTATGTCTATGCAGAATCCACTGTTTACGAAAAACAGACATTTTTGGAACATCTTGGAATTTAACACTCAGTGTTCGCAAGATGGCTGAGAACGTCTGTGCAGATGGCACCCCACAGTTAGCTCTGATGCAGAGCCTCACCAGCCCAGACCTGAACAGCAAGTGGAGGACAGGTCTGAAACCATTAGAGGACTTTTCCAACCATCATCCTGAGATGATGGTTTCTCAGTCAGGCATTGAAAACCACCAGGAACTCACAACGGACAGATCTCGAATGAGTAGAAGTGTTAGCTAGAAGCAGCTGGGATCATGTCACTACTTGTCTCAGGTACGGGTCACACATCTTCCTGGCATCTTCTGTTTTACTGAGGTTTCAGTCTCCACCCTGGCCTGCCCTCCCCACTGTCCCCACCCTGACCTCACGGAGCACCACAAGGTAAAGACCACCAGGTTAAAGTGTTGTCTCTGCCGCCTCAGGCGGGTGAGTGGTGGGGCAGGTGGGTGGTTGGTCGGTTGGTTTTCAAGTGCCTAGTTCTTGGCGTGTGTTTGGAGGATGGGGTAGAGGGTGGCTGGGTGAGAAAAGAAGAAACTACTTTTAATAACTTGACTAGAAAAAAAGAATATCCCAGAAATGACTAATGGAAGTAAATACTTTGTTCCACATGGTGTCCTTTACCTTGTCCCTGTGGAAGCTCACATCTTGTATTTCAAGTGGACGAAATTCACTCTTATTCACCAGATATTTCTTGAGGCCCTGCGATGTGACAGGTGTCGTGCTAGGTATCAGGAGTTTAGCGGTGACCAAGATGGACAGAACTACTGGCCTCCAAGGCAACGAGTTCTCTTTGTTCGTGTGTGCAAGACTTCAGTTCTTTAAGTAAGGGCTTCTACCTTTGATTTGGGGAGCCCTGTGGCTAATACAACTTGAGTGTCTTGGTTGTTGACTCCCTGGAATGCCAGCTCTGGTGGCAGGTGTCAGTAAATTTGTGTGAAATGCCTCTGTTCTGGCCCTCATTCTCCATATTATCCCTAACAAATCTAAGTGACTTTTGATAGCGGTGGGCACCACAGCAGAGCCTGCTGGTACTTAGTTAATACATGCACGCCTCCTGACAACGCCTGTGTGTTTCCTCATCTCAAATGTTTTCCATTCCTAAGCATCAGGCCTCTTGCTCTCTGTTTTCCTTTGTACAATCATTTCAATTTCCTTGCACCTTCATATCTCCATGTCCAGGCCAGATTGTTCATCTGTGTCTTGGTGGCAGTATGTGTTCCCATTCTTTTTGCAGCCATTTCACTTACTTTAGAATGTCTCTTTCTTTTTTTTTTTAAAGAGAGAGGAGAGAGTTTTTTAATATTTATTTTTCAGTTTTCGGCGGACACAACATCTTTATTTTATGTGGTGCTGAGAATCGAACCCAGTGCCCCGCGCATGCCAGGTGAGCGTGTTACTGCTTGAGCCACTCTAATACGTCTTATTTTTTAGATACACTGAAACTATTTAGGATGCTGTCCTCCAAATTGGTTGCTTTTTGAAGTTAGCAGACCTGCATTTTTTGTTTTTTGATAAACTGTATAAAGGTGGGTGCAAGCTCTGCCCTGGAGTTCCTGGCCTCTTTTGTACCCCTGTTAATCACCTGCTGTTTGACTGCCTTTAGCCTCCTGTTGGATTTGTTCCTGCATTGACAGCAACACTGGCTCCTGCATAATCCGGGGTGTTCTTGTGCACTTACTGCTGTCTCTCAGTGGCCGGGCTTCTTGGACATCCCACTAAGCCTTTGTGTCCTTGGAGAATAGGTCTGAGCATTTTGCCCTCATATACCTCCAACTAGTACTAAAAGGTTTCACATGAAAAGTCATTGTGAGATGCTTTGTTGTCCTTGAAACATTTTGTCTGCAAAGTGCTGTTATTCGGTCATTAAGAGTTGCATCCCAAGTGATTCTTCCAGACAGGTCTAAGGCTCTGAGTTTTAAGAATAGTGTAAAACAAAGACCCAGGAGGGCTGGGGATGTGGCTCAAGTGGTAGCCCGCTCGCCTGGCATGCGTGCGGCCCGGGTTCGATCCTCAGCACCACGTACAAACAAAGATGTTGTGTCCGCCGAAAACTAAAAAATAAATATTAAAAAATTCTCTCTCTCTGTCTCTGTCTCTCTCTCTTTAAAAAAAAAAAAAAAAAGACCCAGGAGAAGAAAAATGAGTCCAAATTCTTACAAATGAAGAAGTCTGAGAAGGATGGCTACTTTTCATTTCCAGTGTTTTGGTACTTGGAGTTGGAGAGTTTTTAGAAAGTGGAGTATGGCAGTTTTTCCTGAGGCTAAATTTAGCCCTTGCTGTGGAAAATCAGAGTGGTACAGCCTGTGCCTCGTCTCCGACTAGCCCTTACCCTTTCCTTTGCACTTGGACATCTTAAAGGGCTTGCAGGGGAGCAGCAGCTTAATGGACTCTAGTGGACCCATTTATTCTGGGAAGGAATTAAGTGACTTCATTTTCCCTGTGTTTCTGAGCTTCCTAAAAAATTTAGGAGACGTCCTAAACAGCAATTACAGTTCTCTACAGGAATAGCTCCAGTCCGGCCTCCTCCTGCCTCATCAGCTCTTCCTGCCAGTGCAGCCAAGGGCTGTAAATGGCATGAGAGATGGCCTCTCGCTCCCAGGCCAAATAGCAACAGGAGGCACATGTGCACTTGAGCTACAAATAACGCGTTTTAAAATAGCAGATGGTATTTGACGATTGCTCCTTCATTCATTTACCTGCCAAGGCTCAACTTTCTCTTCTACTTTGGCAATAGGACCTGCGGTGGCTCAGCTCACACAGTCATACGACAGGGGCTTGTTTGAAGATACTGTGCATTACTGGTTGCTGGCTCTGAGGTCCATGCAGGCTTTTTTGTTTAGCACAATTGAAATTTCATGTTTGTACAACAATTTAACCTGTCAGACTTGTTAAACACTTCTGTAACTAATTATATATGCTCCTTTCACTAAAATGTGCTGCCAGTCATTTATATTCTGAACATCCCATTTTGCCAGTGCACAGGGATCTGTATTTTTCAGGTGCAGCTCAGTGGCTGAAGGGAAGTGACATTGCTGGGAAATTCAGGTTTGTCTGTGAAGATGTTAGATATTCCAGCTTTGCTGCCAGAAGATAAGCCAAAACACCGTAGTTACATAATTTCCTTACCTAAGCTGAAGTTCGATGACAGCCAGCCAAGTAAACTCAAGCATTTTCTCACCTGTTTTCCAAGCCAGCTCTATTGTGTCTTGATCATTTCTACCACTCTCCTCCACACGGAACAAGTGGTAACCTACTGATTGGTGTACAAGTTTGCTGTCCACTGTGCACAATGGAGATTGCAGAGTCCATGGCCCATCAATAAGTGACCTGTGTGATAAATAGGCTTCCACATGTGTAAGTTAGAAAGCAACATTCCATCCACACATGCCAGGGACACAAGCCAAGGGCCCTGCTTTCAAAGTGTCCACTGTCTGGTGTCGAGTGTGTGTGGGGGGTGACACAGAGGACATAACCATACATTTCTTTGCTAAACACTGTGAGAACAGAGTGCAAGACATAGCAGGATAATTGCCCATCGTGGAAAGAACATCAGCTTGGAATCCAACTGTCTCCGGCTCTGCCCTGTACTTACAAGCTGAGTGACCTTGAGTGTGTAACAGATTTTCTGAGCCTCAACTTTTTCCTCTGTGAAATGAGGAGGAAAACCTTAGTTATTTTGAATATCAGAAATAATACACAGAGAGTGAATGTTTACACAGATGCTCAGTGGCAGCTCAGCTGCTATTAATAATACTATTTTTTTAAAATTTTAATAATACTATTGAAGTGGTGTTTGAGCCACACTCTAAAGGATAAGAAGCTAACCAGGTGGACATGGGGAAAGGTTGGTAAGATACAAAGGCATGGAAAATTCCCGGTGGGTTTGGAGAACAGGAATTATGAAAAGAGAGAACCCTGAAGACGGATAGTAGCTAAAGAGCATGCCATACCACACCAATTTTAAGTTTATTTTATAGGTCCAAAGGAAGGGATTTAATTTTTTAAACTAAATTATCTGATATAATGTCAGGCACCACCTCACACAGCATTATCCAATACAGCCAAGAAAATGAACAGCCTCCAAGATTTAAAGTGAGTGTTCAAAACCTAGAGGAAGCAGGCGGTGCTGCTGGGTGCCGAGTGCCTGGGAATTCTGGCTTGTGGCCCATTTCTTGGCGTAGACACTTCTTACTCAAAACAGATGCCCAAACACTTGGGATTCTCCACTTCTACAGCAGTAAGCTCCACCTTTCTAAACTTAGAACATACTGTGGGTGTCTGATTTCCTGAAATTTTTCTGTCTTTTAAAACTTTGGTGGTACTAAGGAATTTTGAACATGTAAGGGAATGTTAATTGGGCACATTTTAAAATGCATCCCTTCAAGAGTCAGAAATACCTGTGAATGCCCAGTGAACCACATGTTGACTCTTAGGCCAGTGGGTGGTTGGGCACTGTCTCTTCATCTTCCTCTTGATCTTTGTAATGCTCAATGCCATCTGGGTTATAAATGTTTTCTTTATTTTTTCTTATGTCATTGAAAACCACAAGAACTGGGGTATAACTGAAGTTGGATATGCTGCTCTACCCTTTATCTGCCTTTGAGAGTCAGAAATTAGGCTGACAGTTTTCTTTTTCTGTAGTTTAGTGCATCCAAAAGATTTGTTTTTTGGGGGGGATTGTTTATTTGTTTTTTTAAATTAAATTGGCTTATTGTGTCTAGGTAACATGCTATTGCTTTTTTTCTATATTTGAAATGTTACCAGAAGGCTAAGTACTGCAATGCTGTATTGGAATCAGAGACACTGGGACCCGGAGTGTCAAGAAAATATATGAGTTCATTCTGATGTAAATAAGTGATTAAATGGAGAAGGACATATCTCCTTTCAGGAGAACTCCGAATAGCATATGTAGATATCCCCATCCATGACTCGGAGCTTAGTTCCCCTCCATGGCCCTATGGGTCACACTGAGTAACTTACCGAGGCTCCTGTGGATGTCCACTGTGTCATTGTTGCCTAGTCTAGAAATGGTGCTTCCACAAAAAGGATGCAGAATGAATCATGAGCCAGTTGCCACCAAGCCAACAGAATTCTTTACTTTTTGCCTTGGGCATTGGTACGTGCATCTTGAAGGCAGTGGAGGAACAATTGTGTGGTGGTTGAAGGAATCCTTCCCATTCCCTGAAGCCAAGCAAGTAAATACAGAAATGCAGGGGCAAAGACAGACCTTGGGAACTGATCCCCTTCAGTCAGCTAAGTAAAGGAAAAACACAAATCATAAGGTGCAGCAGGAATGGTAGCATAGAGCAGAGTGGTTGCAGGGGCTGCTGCTGCTGCTGCTGGCCATGTCCACGATTTAAGAACCACTGCCCCAAGACCCCAGCCTGTTTCCTGAGTGAAAGCAATGACTCCTCTCTCCTGAGCCCAAGTACTTGTTCAAGCCTGATCCAAGAACCAGCTGCTCCGACGGAAGCATAGAGTCCTACCCAACAAGGAATGGATCACATCCACAGAGCTCTCGCCAGGCGGCTCCTCCTGTTGCCCTCTCGCCAGAGCACCTAGTGTAAACATAGCACTTGCGTTTCTATTTTCTTGGGCAAGATGCTCAAGGTGATTGGTGTCCATCTCTGGACAACTTGTCTGTCATCTGCACACATTCGGTAGGATGTCACATGTGCCACTAGGAGGAGACCCGTACAGCTCTTCCCTGAGGTCCAGTGTGGAGGCAAACAGTGTTTTCTGTGGCGGAGGGGTGACTCATTCTTATTTCCTACCCCGGAAATAAGAACAGGACTCTCAGGACTGTTGGGTGGAAGGTAGGGATCGGACCACTGACCTCCTTGGCTGGATCCTCTGGAGTCTCTTGGGGCCTTTGATTACGTGACTTCTGGTTCTCATGGTGGAAGAGTCAGTGGTCTCTCTCAAAATTGGCTTTGTTTGTGGCATCATGGGTGAGAATTGGAGCCAAATTAGTCCCCTTATATCTATACATCATTTCCTCTGCCCCACATAGGAGTTTAAATATGTAGGTTCATCCAGGTTGCAGGAATTATTTGTTAGCAACTGAGGGCAGGGATTTTCACTAGTGGATGCTCCCCAGTGCCTTGCACATAGGTATTCAATAAATATTTGTGCTTAAGTAAATCTTGAAAAAGTGTTTTTTTTTTTTTTACTCTATTGTATAAACAGAATTTCTAGAAATTTTACTTCTAAGTCATCATTTCTTCAGCCCAAATCACACCCTGCATACTTCAGAGTACATACCCTTTTCTTTCCATCTAACTGAGGAGCCCAGCCAGGCCGCACTCAGAGGAGGGAGGTGTGTCAAAGTCTCTGGTTCTCAGCACGGAGAAGAGGCCTGCACTCTCAGGGGTGTTGGCTCAGTCACTTCCCTCTGAGATCCGCGTCTTATTGTAATTATCACTCTCTTCTGCTTTTGGAATTGAGGCTCAGAGATGCTGTTATGCTGATGACAGTTTTGTTGAGAGGCACATAATTGCTTTTGAGCATCAAGTGCTGCTCAAAGGCGCTTACTGTGTGAGGTGCTGCCTGCACAGCATGGGGGGGTGGGTGCAGCTGGGAAGGAAGGCCAGTGAACTCTGTGGCAGTCCTGGAGCCATTGTTGTGACTACTGGAGTAGTAGGCGGTGCCGGCCTGCCTGGGTAATGTCCAGGGCTTATTTCTGCAGTGTCTGCCCAGTGGGAGAATGGAGGGACCACTCACAGTGCACTGCAGCTCTGCCCAAACAAAGCCGCCTGCCTGGGGAAGGCAGCTGGGGAGAGCCTTCCGCCCTGGGCCTGCCATGGCGGCTCTGCTTCACTGTGCTCTGAAATGAGCAGTAGGCACCAGGAACTATGGAGTAGCTACAAGATCTCAGGCCTGCAGGAGACGCAGCCGGTTGGTGGCTGTTGAGACGCAGAGTTAGTCCAGGCTGTTTCGGCCTGACAGAGGTTTCTCGGTCCCCTCTGAATGGAGGTCTGACGTCACTCTGAATAAGCTAGAGAGTTCACCTGGGCTGCTTGAAGGGGACCATCACACTGCTTGGAATTGAGCTCTAGCTGGGGAGTGAGTTTCCAGTGTTCAGCTGGCTTTAGGCGAAGAAGGCTTCTCCTGTGAGGTTTTCGGATTCCTGGTGTTTTCCACTAGTGGCCATGTAGGGGCACCCCTTCCTCCACAAAAAGTCTTAACTGGGCTTCTCCAGAAATCTTCACCATGACTGATTTTAGGACTGTCAGCAAGAGTCTCTACAAAAGAGTTCAATGTAGATAAACTCCCTACTTTCATATTGCCCAGTTTTACTTGGCCAATGGCCAGGAAGAAATCACCACTCCAGGTGCTGGACAGCCCCTCACTAGGTTTTCACAAATGTATCTAGTAGAGTAGTTTGTAGAAATGTGTAAATAAGCCTCTGGCCTTGAGCTGGGGCTTCACAGAGATGACTACATTTCTAAGATAAGAGAAGTTACCAACTGGGCTCCCTGGTAACAGCTGGCAGAGGGAGGAAAGAAAGGGGGGAAGCCGCTCTCCCTTTCAGGTGCTGTCCTTGAAGGGTTAACTTGCCCAGAACAGTGAAAGAAAAAGCTGCTTTATGTGAACTTCTGCAGACTCTGAACTTCTGAGCCCCTCCCCTTACATGCTGGTTATAAAATTCTGAAACTACCTGAACCCATGAACTTGGGGTTCAGGGGATTGATTGATTACAGCAGAAGCTGTACCCTCTGAACCTGGCTGCAGCCAAATAAAACTGTTTCCTGCTGTCTTTGGTGCCTTGCCTTGTCTGTCCCTACAACAGTCACAGGGTAAAAATGGCCACAGGCAGATGACTACAGGAAAAATTTATTCCAAGTTGTTAACATGCTGTTTGCCTGTACTTAACATTGTGTGTGAAAATGGAACAAAGATGTTATTTTGACTTTAAAAGATGATTTTTCTTTCAGTATTGTTCCTGGAGAAATAAGGATTCTTGAAAACAGTACCTTGTTTATGTGGCTTGTGATATAAAATTGATTTGCTGTTAAGTCAGTGCTGGGAATTGCCTGCAGAAAGGGTATTTCCTATGTGTTTACCTAGCTGAGCCTCCTGGAAAGAGAGTACCTTTGTCCCCTAGGTGGGACTAAGTGCCTGTGCCCCTTCCCTCTTAAAAACTCTTCATTCCTGTTGTCATGTGAAGGTTAAACTGGGTCCTAGAGACACACAGGTGAGCTACCCTCTCATGCCTCACTTACCTCAGGAGATGGTTTAGAGTCTGAGCCCCTGAGGGCAAACAAGGGAGGGCTGCAGGAGGCTCCTGCAAGGGGTGGCCCTGCCCTTCCTTCTCATTCACATGCAGTGGTCACTTTGCCCTCTGGTCTTGGTGTCTGTGGCCTGGATGGTGAGGAACACTGACCCAGGTGGCTCCTTCCTTCACTCAGAGGGCAGGTCTTGAAAGTAGCTGTGCCAGTAGCAGCATGAGAAGCTGTCATCACAGCTCTTCAGTTGCTAAAGATGATGGTGGCTAGCCCGCTGAACCTGGGAGGTGGCGTGCTCTGAGTTCTCAAGCAGTTCTCTGCTGGCCCTTTCCAGAGCGGAGGAAGCTGAGGCACCAGAAGTTTTGTTTGAGTTGTGCAGTTATCATAAGGCAGAGCCAGGGTTCTGGGCAGCTGTGCCCTGTTTAGTTTGTGCCCACTTCTCCAACCCTGTGCTCTCCCTGTCATTGTCAGCCACCAGACACCCTGGTCCTCTAGTGACGTACCTCAGGGCCTTTGCATTTGTCCCACTTCTGGTCCATTCCAGTGTTACTTTCCTGACTGACTGAAGTTCTGCCCCCACCTGTTGCTCTTTATCGCATCTTCCTGCTTCCCTGCTTTTCCCAGTCTGCTTATCAGAGCAGGAGGTGGCCGCCTCGGTCTGTTCACTGACAAGGTGGATGTGTGCTTGTGTGTGCATGAACATGTGGGCGAAGATGTGTGAAGATGCAGGTGCGTGTGTTCTGGTCTTGGCTCATGGCATGGAACTTCAGCTCATCTCTTGAGTTGTAGTCCAAGCTCCAACAGTGATGTCTTCGTTTTTCTCAAGTGGAGGTGAAGTACTTGTGTGTGTTTGACAGAAATATGTGTTAAAAGAAACATGTAAGAATCCTAGGTAGTGAATGATACAGTCTCTAGAATGTAGCATAAAAGCTATAGCCTGGCTCGGGAAACGTTTTTTTAGTTTGTTGTAAAAACTCATTGCTTGGACAAGGCAGATAGTACTGTTTTCTGGTATTGATAGCTCCTCCTCTCCTGCACCACCACTTCTCCACTAGTGCTTGTTAAATGATAGTCACTTGGCATGTTCACCCCAGGGCATGCTGTCAGATCCCTTCAAGGTAGTTGTTGGGAATTTGACAGAGATGGAGTGACAGAAAACCAAAAGCAGGATCTTTGACACAAAGGGATTTTCTGTGTTTTTGGCTGGGAACTTCAGCCTGCCATAGATGTCAGTCTTCGGTTGGGGTCATCTCTGTACTGGGGACCTGGCCTGAACAGTGATCCCTGATTGGGAGAGTTACTGATGGCCTTTTGGATGCCAGTCCTGCAAGCTGGCACAGACCATTGGTCAAGTACTTTTCTTCCAGAACACAACCTCACTCCTCCTCCTGTCCTGTCCTAGATAACCAGTTCAGGATGTCCATCCTGGAGCGACTGGAGCAGATGGAAAGGAGGATGGCGGAGATGACGGGCTCCCAGCAGCACAAACAGGCCAGCGGAGGAGGCAGCAGCGGAGGTGGCAACGGGAGCGGGAGTGCAGGGAGTCCAGCTCAGGTAGGAACCTGTACTGTCCATCTCCCACTCGGTTAGTGTCTTGTTGACACGGGAGCCAATCCCGGCCCCTCCCCTGCACAGATGGCATTCTGGTACTGAACTCCTGAGTGTTATGAGGGTAGCCTTAGAGCTGAGGGGCTTCTCACTTGCTTCCTCCCTAATCTTCAGATTGTTTTTACTGGTCTCAGAATTCACTACTGGCCCCTGGCAGCAGGATTGAGGGCATCAGTTCAGAAGGAGGCTGGTTGGTGACTCTGATCTGCTTGGGCTCAAAATCAGTCTCTGTCTTAAAGATGAGCCTAAAAGATAATTCAGTAATTCATAAGCTTCAAGAATACCATGTGGAAAGGGCCCAGGACATTCTCTGGAATCATTGTTCAGCATGCAGTAACATTGTACGTGAGAGTGTCTTTCACGTCATCTTTTCAACAGTTGCATGAGGAGCGTACCAAGTGCAGGGAAATTACCAAATATTAGTTTGGTTCTCTTGGTCTTGAAGCTTTGTATATGAGTCACTTAGGAACTTCAATTCTGGGTTGTCTCCTAGGCAGAAACTTTCCCAAAAGACCTCATGACGAAGTTAAAAGCCCTGGTAGTGTTTCTTCCCTTCACTATTCAGTTGCTGCCTAAAGATCTCAAATACCCCCCCCCCTCTTGCTCTTCAAGATGAATGAGGATTTCTTTTGCAGAATTCTCACTTTTAAGTGAATATTTTCCACTTTGCAATCCTTATGAATATCAAGTATTTGTGATATTTTTAATAACAGATGAATGAAAAGCATAGTATTCCATACCCAAAACTCTTCTTTTAAATTTTCTTCTAATTTCTCCTCTGTCGTCACAAAAAGTGGAAAGAAGAGTCTTGGCACATTGTAAACTCTTGTGAAGGCCAAGATAGCTCCTTTTTCCCTGAATTACTAAGTGTTATAAAGAAAGCGGTTGTTGTTTAAGGTACTTCATGGCTGAAATGAGAATTTCCTATAGAACGTTTTCCTTTCACCCACACAGGATGCATAAGGGGGATGGCATATCGAATTTTAAAGCCCATGCATTCAGGCGCTGGCCTGTAACCTGACCTCATGTTAACTGCCATTGAATACTGTCATCAGCTTGCATTGGTATCAATAATATTTTTGCCGTATATGATAGAGACAGAGCTGTTTTTGTTTAATTTAAGAAAATCCTTGCTCTTCCTTCATTGGCTGGTGATTCGGCGTTTTGGGTGTGAGAGAGTGGTATATGCAGAGCCGCTCTGCCTGGCCTTCTTCAGCATGGTCAAGTGACAGTGTTGGGATTGCCCAGGGTACTCCTTCGGGACGTCTTCACAGCTCTGACGGGGATGACATTGCATGCAGCATTTGCCTTTTTATTTTTGGAGGCATTTTTTTCCACATTTAAAAATAAAGAGCAATGTTGAACAACAGTATCTCTGTTCTAATTGGATTCAAAGGAGTTCATTGCCAGAAAAAAATACTTTAAAAATAACACGAGAGATGCAAATGAGGCTGAAAGTGCCATTTATTTGGGAGAGTGTTAAACATAAAACCACTGCCACCGGGACTCAGATGAGCTGTTGAGGTTACTGACGTTGGTTTTGTTTTTCTTCCTTTACAACTGATTCCTGGGAAGAAGACCACGTGGTTCACTTTAGTGCATTTCTCCTCCTTGTGTGCCTTTATTGTTTCTAACAACACTTAAACTCCAGGACCTCTCATGCTTTTCCAGGATGCTATTTTATTTTATTTTATTTTTAAATTTTTTTTATTAGTTGCTCAAAACATTACAATGATCTTGACATATCATACATTTGATTTCAAGTGGGGTATGAATTCTTTTTTTCCCACATGTACAGATTGCAGTATCACATTGGTTTTATAGCCACATTTATATATACAGCCATATTAGTGTCTGTTGTATTCTGCTACCCTTCCTATTCTCCCCTCCCCTCCCTTCCCCTCCCATCACCTCTCTCTACCCACTCTATGACACTTTTCTCTCTGTTTTTCTTCCTCACACCATCTTATATGTAATTTTGCATAACAATGGGGGTCTCCTTCCATCTTCCCCGCGATTCCCCTTCTCTCTCCCATTCCCATGCATCTCTCATCCCTATTTAATGGTAATCTTCTTCTCATGCTCTTCCTCCCTGCTCTGTTTTGAGTTGCCCCCCTTATATCAAAGAAGACATTCGGCACTTGCTCCTTAGGGATTGGCTAGATTCACTCTGCTTTAATGCCATCCATTTCCCTGCAAATGCCATGATTTTGTTATTTTTTAGTGCTGAGTAATATTCCATTGTGTATAAATTCCACATTTTTTTTTTATCCATTCATCTATTGAAGGGCATCTGGGTTGGTTCCACAGTCTAGCTATTGTGAATTGTGCTGCTATGAACATTGATGTAGCTGTGTCCCAGGATGCTCTTTTAAAAAGTAGAAATTGTTATCAGATATTTTTAAGTGTTTATTTAGGGGAAAATACCCACAACTAGGTAACTTGACTTTCAGAAGAAGTCAGGGAGGGAACTATAGGGAAGCTAGAGCCTTTTTCTTTTTTTTTCTTTTTCTTCTTTTTTTTTTTTTAGCAGCATACATTTTCCCCAAGATGGTCAGCATGGAGTTCAGAGTTGGAGTCCTGGCTGTGGTAGATGCTGGTTTTACCAGTGATGGAACTTAACCTAGTGCTCTGACTTTGGAGGCGTGCTGCCCATTCTGTTCTCTGTCCCATCCTGTTCCATTTGTCTGTTTTCCGTTTCTAGTTGCTAATCACAAAGCATTTGCTTCTCCTGTGTCAAAATTTGGATATGGTAAAGTGGCTGTGGTCCTCCTATTGTGATGTGTACTTGTCTATGACAGTGTACTTCTGGGACGGGGACCTTGGGGAGCTGCTTCGAGAGTCGTGTGGTTGTTGTGTGTGAGAAGATGATGAGCCGGGCCTGCTGGGCCAAGTCCAAGCATCTGATCCATTCCAAGACGTTCCGCGGAATGACCCTCTTGCACCTGGCTGCTGCCCAAGGCTACGCCACCCTGATCCAGACGCTCATCAAGTGGCGGTAAGGCTGGGGTGCAAATGACAAGTCATCTTCACCTACCAGCACACAGCTGCTAGAGGGATTCCACCAATGGGGAGACAGCAGTGCCACTCAGCTTTCTAGGCTGGGAGCAAAAGGCTTTCTTGGAGGACAGTTTCCAAGACACGTTATGGATTGTGCCCAAGAATTCCCTGGTGAGGTACTAACTAAATGCTGTATTTTACATTTCCTGTGGGCTCCTAGCCAGATGGAGAATCCAAGCTACCTCAGAAATCCCACTCTATTTTTTCACATTAGGGAGATTAGATGCCTAGTTTAGTTTCATCTTGTGGGGTTTCATAATACTCTAATATTCCTTTTAACATGGATTAATCGTGTAATAACTTCTGGTGCCGTCCCTTCCAGCACGAAGCATGCAGATAGCATTGATTTGGAACTGGAAGTCGACCCCTTGAATGTGGACCATTTCTCCTGTACTCCTCTGGTAAGGAATAGGTTTATTTATCCCCCTAACCATTTTCTCAGACCGGTGTAGGGACTCTTTTGGGATCTGAGAACAACACGTAAAAGATGAGTTGTTATGTTACAGTTTTCTTAGGGTGAATTTAACTGTTTACTGAACTGTGAGTGCCCAGTGTCATCCCTGGGTGATACAGGGCATTTATCAGAGGTGCTTTGGAATGGTAACATTGAATGGCCCTACCAAGGTTGCCAGTAAGGACCAGTTTGTGGGTTGGCAGCCATAGCAAGAGTACAGTAGAGCTTCAGACTCTTACTGAGAATGCTTTCTCTGCCCTTCTGTCTTAGATGTGGGCATGTGCCCTAGGGCACTTGGAAGCTGCTGTCGTGCTGTACAAGTGGGACCGTCGGGCCATCTCCATTCCAGACTCTCTGGGAAGACTGCCTTTGGGTATTGCTAGATCAAGAGGTCACGTGAAACTAGCAGAGTGTCTGGAGCACCTGCAGAGGGACGAGCAGGCGCAGCTGGGACAGACCCCCAGGATCCATTGTCCTCCAAGTGAAGAGCCAAGTACGGATAGCTGGATGGCCCAGTGGCACAGTGAGGCCATGAGCTCTCCAGAAATATCCAAAGGAGTCACTGTTATTGCAAGTACCAACCCAGGTAAAGCTTTAGAGTTTCTGTATCTCAGAGTTTGACAGCTCTTCCATTTGCTTTCATGCCACTGCCCTCAGAAAAGTTTATAGGAGATTCACATATTTTTAAGGGTTTTTTTTTTAATGTTTTTGGTATTCCTTTAAAAATGCTTAGTGACCCCCCCCATATGGAAAATAACAGAAATTCTGTGTTCATGCAAAAGTACACCTTTTTGAAGGAGAACTTTCTGAGTACTGTGTGTGCTGCTGGGGAATATTTAAGCCTTAGGGATGTGTCTTGAGCTCCAGCTTTGCACTTTGTCTCTCAGGCATAGAGAAAGTGTTAATTCTTGAGGATTCCTACTTTTATCGCCTGTCCTGACTGTCCTTTCTACTGTACTTTTCAGAGCTGAGAAGACCTCGGTCTGAACCCTCTAATTACTACAGCAGTGAGAGCCACAAAGATTATCCGGCTCCCAAAAAGCATAAATTGAACCCTGAGTACTTCCAGGCAAGGCAGGAGAAGCTGCTTTCCACTGCACTGAGTCTGGAACAGCCAAATATCAGGAAGCAGAGCCCTAGTTCTAAGCAGTCTGTCCCCGAGACAATCAGCCCCAGTGAAGGAGTGAGGGACTACAGCCGGGAACTCTCCCCTCCCACTCCAGAGACTGCAGCATTCCAAGCCTCTGGATCTCAGCCTGTAGTAAAGTGGAGTTCCAAAGATCTTTACATTGGTGTGTCTACAGTACAGGTGACTGGAAATCCGAAGGGGACCAGTGTAGGAAAGGACACGGCACCTTCACAGGTGCGTCCACGGGAACCAATGAGTGTCCTGATGATGGCTAACAGAGAGGTGGTGAATACAGAGATGGGGTCCTACCGTGATAGTGCAGAAAACGAGGAATGCTCACAGCCCATGGATGACATTCAGGTGAGCTCTGCTCAGGTAAGCTGCAGAGGCCACAACCTAGAGTCGCTGTGGTCTTTAGGTTCATTTCCAAGGGTCATGTAATTTTCTCCCTGGTGGAGGGGTAGAAGTCTGGTCTTAGCTGGGTGTGGTAGCACATTCCTGTAATCCCAGCAGTGCTCCAGAGGCTGAGGCAGGAAGGTCACAAGTTCAAGGGCAGCCTCAACAAATTAGTGAGGTCCTAAGAAATTTAGCAAGACTCTGTCTCAAATGAAAAATTTAAAAAGGGCTGGGGATGTGGCTCAGTGGTTAAGCACCCCTGGGTTCAATTTCTGGTACCAAAAAAAAAAAAGAAGAAGAAGAAAAAGTCTGGCTTTATGCATGAGAGCTTTGAAGTATCTTCTTTCCTGGGCTTTATGCATGAGAGCTTTGAAGTATCTTCTTTCCTGGGCTTTTGTTTTCCTTCAGTGAAACCAGGCACTGTGCAGAGGGCCTGAACATCAGGGCCCAGGTCTCAGCAAAGCCTTTCCTCTTGGCACCAGCTCCTCGGAATTCACTGTGACCCTACAGTATGTCGCCTGCTTCCTCCTTGCATCCAGGATGACAGGCTTCACTGTTTTAAGGCCATAAAAATAGCTAGCTGGGAAGCCTGCGCATACAATTTGTATTATCAAAGTGACTTTGAATGGCATAGCCATTATCTAGCTATTATATAGGGCATGAGGCACTCACGAAATGCAGTAAAACATCTCTAAAGCTGATAATGGACTGCCCTTATAATGTGGAGAACACAGAATCCTCTTAAGGCATTAAACTCATTACAGATTAAAAGAATATGTACTGAAGTAAACTTGACAGTAGGCTATTAGCAAATTCCATTAACTAAAATATGTAAGGGCAGGGTTGGGAAAGAATGTAGTTCAGTGGTAGAGAACTTGCCCAGGTTGTGCAAGACCCTGGGTTCAATCCCTGGTACTACTAAATAAATAAACAAAATTACAGAGGAGGTTGAAAGGAAACAGGAGCACATATGATAGAATTCCTCTCTTTCCAACTTCCCATTGATCCAACCCAAAACAAATACAAAAGGAGAAAACAGCCTGCTAGGAGTTCAGCAGGGAACCCGTGCCTGTGGAAGTGGTGGAGCCGGAGGGCCATGTAGAAGCTCCTCTGTCCCGGCCAGCATACCTAGCAGAGGTCTGAGTGCTGAGCCGCTCCCAATGACTGTCCTCTGCCAGTCAGCACAGGAGGAGAAGCAGGCATGCTTACCAAGCTCCTGTTCTTGGTAGACAGAAGGCCCACTACTAATCTCTAACCCTGCAGTCTTGGGGAAGCTGCCAAATTAAATAATGTTTTAGACAAAGAGCTGGCAAACTGCTTCTGTAAGGGCCAGATAATGAATAATGTGGGCTTCGTGGACCATAGAAACTTTGTCTTAACTATTTAATCTGCTGTATCGCAGGAGCACCCATATACAGTAGTAAATGAGTGTGTATGGCCACCTTCCAGGAAAACTTTATTTACACAGGTAGCTGGCTGGATTCAGCCTGGTATAGTTGGCCAAATCCTGTTTTAGACAGTTCCTGTCGGAAGCCATTCCAGATGTCAGTACTACGCTATCCAGAGCTGTGTTTAGATATAAATGTAGCAGTTTGAAAGTTGGTGGCTCGGAGGAGGGAGACTGAGTCGAGCATGCAGTGCCATCCAGCAGAGCTTTCTGCCCTGGTGAAATGTGCCGTAGGCGCCACACGCTGGCAGCCCCTTGCCATGGGAGGCACTGAGCCCTTGAAGTAAGGCGGTGAAATTCAGTAGCTGGACTTCTCATTCTGCTTAAGTTTAATTCAAGTTAAAATAGCTGTTGGATGGCACAGCTTTCTAGCGGCTAGCCTTCACGGAAACAGAGTTGATATAGAAAATAGAAAATAACCTTTAAAAAATTTCTTGGGATTTTTACCAAGTCTTGAGAGAATACTGTTGTGCTAAATGAAGAGCACATATCTGTGAAGAAATCAGCAATCTAAAAAAGTATATTGCCAAATGCAAAAATAACAATTAAAAATAATAAAACAATTTCAGAAACAGCATGACAAGAGTTCTGAAGGAATGATCAATCAAATCAGTGGCATCAGTATGTCCGTACTTGTTGTTGATTGTGTGGTTGTATGTAGAGGGCATTTCTAGGAAGGGATTCTTTTCGTGGGAGAGGAATAATTTTTAAACAATTTAGAACTAATTCCAAGTTATTTTAACAGACCTAGGGAGGTGGGGAAATAAAGACAAAGTTCATTAAGGCAGCCCAATGTTCAGGGAGTGCTGTAGACTTCCTCCCACTGGTGACACGGATAGATAAGCATAGACTGACATACGCTTGTTAAAAATGTCAAGCTAATAGGGACTGTGAAAAATAGGCTACTGAACATCCAAGTTATTAAAGAGAAAAAGAATGGCTCATTTAGGGAAAGTTTAAGGATGGTAACACAGGAAAAACCAGCAGTAAGAAATAATAAACAGGAAAGAATATTGTAAGAATGTTTCAAATGTGATTCATCCACACTTGGGTAAATGATGAGTCCATTAAAAGGCAGATTCTTGCTTTTGGTTAAAAAGAAAAGCATATGCTGCTTGTAAGAGACCAACTAAAATGAAAAGAAGCAGAAAGAATGGAAATGAAGTGAATGTGATTCATCTCACAGATGAATGAGTATAAAAAGAAAAGGGAACAGCTGGGGAGGGAGCTGAGTGGTAGAGCGCGCGCTTAGCATATGTGAGGCCCTGGGCTCCATCCCCAGCATGAAGAGGGAAAAAAAGATAAAGGTACAATGCAAGGCAAGTAGTGTACTTATGTACAACTTTTCCAGAATATCTTGACTGTTATGAACCGTTGTGTTCTTAGCAGCATAACCTCTAAGTACCACAGCAAGAACTAGTACACATGGGGCTGGGGCTAGGGCTGAGCAGCAGCACACTTGCCTGGCATGTGTGAGGCACTGAGTCTGATTCTCAGCACCACATATAAATAAACAAAAGTTTATCAACAACTAAAAAATATATTTAAAAACATTTTTTAAAAAATAACTAGTAAATACAAAAAAAGTGGAACTGTGGTCATGGTGTGACCCTGCTGGACCACCTCATAGCTTGTCAGATCACGTGGGTGTGAAAAGGATATGAAACCTTTGAATAGCACAGTTAGGAAGCTCGATTATTTTATATATATGATAGAATTTTATAGATGTGTAATTGATACACATAGTAAATATTTAATTGTTCTTTTCAAATATTGAAGAAATTTTATTAAAATTTCTCATTCTGGGACACAAAGAGAATTTGAATAAAAACTCAAAGCTGGGCTGGGGCTGTGGCTCAGTGGTAGAGTGCTCGCCTAGCATATAGGAGGTAGTGGGTTCAATCCTCAGCACCACATACAAATAAATCAATAAATAAAGGTATTTAAAAAATACCTCAAAGCTTCGCGTTTGAAGACTAACTTCTCTGACCACAATGCAAGAAATTTACAGTGCCGTTATTTAGATCTAGTTGCTAAGAGTATTATTTGTTTTAAAGTTGTTTAAATTTCATTGCCTTTTGGAGCCATCACAGTAAAAAATCAGCTACTTGGTGTCTCAGAGTCTTTCCTCACTGTCATATTAAGGGGCTATACCGCGGTACATATGCACCATGTGGAGAAGGAAGTGGGGTGAATGTACTAATAACCTTCAGGCTTCAGAAATTGCCTTTTATTATTGATAAAAATTTGAGTATGTGGGCTGGGCTTGTAGCTCAGTGGCAGAACACTTGCCTAGCATGTGTGAGGTACTGTGTTAGATCCTTGGCACTGCATAAAAAAAATAAATGAATAAATTTTAAAAATAAATAAATAAAACTGTCTGCAGTGACTCATGCCTGTCTCCCAGCTACTTGGAGGGAAGAGATCAGTGGCTTGAGGCCGTGAGTTCAAGGTCAGCCTGGGCAACCTTGGAAGGCCCTTTCTCATCCAAAACAAAACAAGAAAACAGAAATAAGAGTCTGAGCACTTTCACAGACAAGGAGTAGAGGCAGGACTTCCTGTTATTTGAGTCACAAACCAAGAGGGCCAATCTAGAAGAAGAAAAATGGGATTTTTTTTCCTTTTTATGTCTATTACACAAAGTAATTCTTGTTCTTTGAGAAAATTTGGAAAATCATTCTAAGTCAGCATCTCTAACAGCTCTGGAAAGGAGGGCTGTGCAGCTGTCCCTATACTCCTTTCCTGCAGCACTTCCTCAGCCCTCCTCTGCAGTTAGTGTCTGCTCTACTTGACCCTGAGCAACCACTGATCTGGCTGCATCTCCAAAATTTGGCTTTTTCTAGAAGTTTCTCCTGGATAGAATTGTTCAATATGTAGTCCTCTGTGCCTGGTTCTTGCCATTAAGCGCCATGTCCTTGAGGTGCACTGGTGTTGCAAGACAAGCATTTTGTCCCTGTGTAGAGCTCCTTCCAGAACATTTTCAGGTGACTTAATACCCTGAACTGCTGTATTCCAATCACCACTTTTGAGAGATATGTCAGGAAACTTTAAAAAATGAGGCTATAGTTCTGATCCTGATTTAAAAAAAAAAAAATTTCATCCAGATGAGCTTTGAGGATTCTTTAGTATGTCTATTAAAATTAATATGTTTTGGGTACAAGTACTAGCAACCTAACTACATTGGTTTAATTTTAAAAAAGCCTTTTTTCGCATGACCAAAGGTCCAGCCTGGCAGGCATGAGGCCCTGGGTTAGATTCCCAACATTGAAAAAAAAAAAAAATATCTGGAAGCCCAGTTGCTCAGTGTTGTTGGTCTTGAGAGACCCACAGGTTTTTTGTCTTTCATTTTCCCACATACCTGTTTCTATGACTGTTGTGTTCCTCACGACTAAAACACTCAGGGTCACTCCAGGTGAACTGGGCTGCACGAAATAATCACACAAGAGACAGAGATACCTTTTCCTTTGGATCCTGTGATGGCTCCTCTGACCTTAGGGAGAGGAAGGAGAGAGCCATTGGGGAGCCATTGGGGAGAAGCCATTCAGATGAAGCAAGGGGTCAGGTTTCTGGAGGTTGAGTATAGCTTGTCTGCTCTCAGCAGGTTGACTGACAGCTAGGAAGGCCATGCCCAAAGGCAGAGCAAGAGAAGGGGACACACAAAGGGAGTTTCCTTGGTACATTCTATCCCAATCAGGGTAAAGGGGTAGGATTATAAAAGAATAGGTGAGTGTAGCTCAACCTCAGGGGTATGCCTACTCAGAAGACTGGCCTTGCTATCTGAGTGGGGGGAAAGACCAAGTCACAAGTCATGGCACTACCATACAAGACTATAGTGGTCGTTCAGATCCCTGTGGTACATCAAGACTAGAAGGCGTGGTAACTCAATGTGGCTCCCCACATATGACTTTCCTTTTCATGCCTGATGCTTTAATGGGTGTAGCCATGCAGGTTGGTGGTCTGTATTCAAGGCAGGAGGAAGGGAGGAAAGGACAGACATCTGCATGGTCTCACCACAGGAAGGTGAGAGATGAGACTATGTTGGCAGCCGGTCATCTAGGGTTTGGCACCTTGCTGTGCTCTACACGATCAGGCCTCCCCAGGCAAGGCAGGGGGGAGTTGAATGCTGCTTAGGCAACCACTAGTGTGACCACATTAAGATGGGTGTGCTCACCTGCCCAGCCATGGTACCATTGATTGCTGACCCAGTTGAGAGTGGAGAATAGGCCTGAGCCAGACATTCTCCAAGATGTACCCAAAGGTTTTTGGCCAAACTGTGATTTAGAGATAACAGGTCTCAGGACCTCAGTGTATTAGAATAAAATTGTGGAATAAGCCTTAACTGCATTAAGGTGGAAATCTGTCCACCTGCCCTTTTTAGTCTGCTTTCCAAAGTAGGGGGTGGAGGGAGACCTGGATACCTTTCAAGGTTCCTTTCTCACCTGCGTGTTCTGTGCCCTTCTAATTACAGGTGAACATGATGACCTTGGCAGAACACATCATTGAGGCCACTCCCGACCGGATCAAGCAGGAGAACTTTGTGCCCATGGAGTCCTCAGCATTGGAAAGAACAGATCCTACCACCATTAGCAGTACGATGAACTGGCTGGCCAGTTACCTGGCTGATGCTGATCGTCTGCCAAGTGCTGCCCAGATCAGGTCAGGAATGTTCTGGGGTCACTGCCCAGCATGAACTGGATTTTGCTGGAGGCAGGGAAGGCTAAGTGATAGGTTGAATGCTGTGGTGTAGCATGAGACTGTACCAGGCGGGAGAAGGGGTCAGGATGTGTTCCACCGCCACTCTCGAGGTCCGACTCTGTCCTCATTGCTTCCATTTGTTCCTCCCCGGACTAGAGTATACTTGGTGGGGTTAGTATTTACCATAGTACTAAAGTCATTTTCAGGTACTGAATGTGTCCGGCAACTCACCTGAGAGGAGGGGGGCCTATCTCAAGTGGCCCACAGTGGCTCCAGGGGAAGTTGTCTTGTCTCATTGATTCACAGCTGACCAATTATGCCAGTCACTCTTCAACTGCCTCTCTTTTCCTCCTCTTGTTTCAGAAGTGCATATAATGAGCCTCTGACCCCTTCTTCTAATACCAGCTTGAGCCCTGAAGGCTCTCCCGTCAGTGAAATGGCTTTTGAGAAACCTACCCTTCCCTCAGCGGCAGACTGGTCAGAATTCCTGAGTGCGTCCACCAGTGAGAAGGTAGAGAATGAATTTGCTCAGCTCACCCTGTCTGATCATGAACAGAGAGAACTCTATGAAGCTGCCAGGCTTGTCCAGACAGCTTTCCGGAAATACAAGGTAAAATAGAAAGTTCTTGATGTTGTCTTGTTCTTAAGATCAGGGAGCAGGGATGAGACTCATCTACTTACTCTGAGATACCTCCCAGTTCCTTTATCTCTGGGCTTATAGCATTTTTACAGAAAGTTATTAATTATATCA
Source organism: Urocitellus parryii (assembly GCF_045843805.1). Lineage (NCBI taxonomy): Eukaryota > Metazoa > Chordata > Mammalia > Rodentia > Sciuridae > Urocitellus > Urocitellus parryii. The sequence continues at coordinate 4,806,758 of NC_135541.1, forward strand.
CATTAGATTATTAATGATTTTCAGGAGCTTTAGTGAAGTAGAACCAGTAGTGGACAGCTGTCACCAACTCCACTATTGTTGATATTTTGTTTAATACAAAGCGAGTTGATACCTTCATTACAAAGAATTTATGACCTAAAGCAGGGATTTTTTCAGCCAGAGGCCTGGGGGCTGACTTGAGGCAGCCCATGAATTCCTAAAATTACATGGTGAGGCTTCTGTTTATGTGGTTTTGGTGGTGAGAGGATCTACAGCCTTCTGCAGATTCTTAAAGGATCTTGGATGCTCCCACCCCCACAAAGGTGTTAAAAGCCATTAATCATTGAACTAAAAGTGGCCAGGCTTATCTTAGGAAGACTGTTGAGATCTGATAAGAAAATAGTATGATATCTAATGTGTTATATACTTTTAAAATGAATAACTTTTAGGCCTCCTAATGTCCAGGTATCATGGTTTACTCTATAAATTTATTTTTGTTTATTTATATTTATAATCAATGATCAGTGTATTGTTCTGGTAAACTGGGTCTCCGGTCTGAGAGAGTGGCATTACATGATTGCATAGTTTTTAGAAAGTCTACAGTTCTTACCATTAGGCCATTAATGATTTCCCCCTCATATTACTTTAAGGGTCGACCCTTGCGGGAACAGCAGGAAGTGGCCGCTGCCGTCATTCAGCGTTGTTACAGAAAGTACAAACAGGTAAACCTCAGTCTGTGTCACAGAAGGAGGAGGCCCTCCCTGCAGCCCCTACCTCTGAGGACCTGGTGTGCAGTTTGGATAGTGAGCACCACATAGAAGTGATTTGCCTTGATTAAAAACCAGAGGACCACCACATAGAAGTGATTTGCCTTGATTAAAAACCAGAGGACCAGGAAATGAAACAAAGCCATCTGCAGTTCAGCTTGTGCCACAAAATAACTTGTGTGCAGAATCTGGGCCTTCAGCTCCCTGAGATAAATACAAGGAATTACTTGTGTTTGAAGTGAGGACCGATGTTCCAGTAATTTCATAGACTTAATAACTGAGGAACTCTGGAGAGTTTGACATGGCTCTTGGAGGAGGTCAGTGCTGGCCATTCCTTGGACATTGAATTATATAGGTCGTATAGTCTTCTGCCCTTTTCCATTCAGCTGCTGCTTATCCATTTTAAAATGAAGAATTGTAAAAATCTTTGAGAATCCTAAGAAGCTCGGAGCATCTCAGGCCAATTTCTCCTTTAGTTGGCAAGTGCAGGAAGGACAGAGCAGGACCTTTCTATGCAGGGTTACCATTTCCAAACAGCCTGTGGGGTTGGTGACTACTGCCAGATAAGAAAGGTGCCTGTTGTTCCTGGAGCACCTGTGTGTGCGGGGCCTCAGGCCCACCATCTCATTCACCCTTGCAGACACTCAAAGTTTCGTTTCCATCTTAGAATTTGAGGCTCAGATAAATTCAGTAAGTATTAGACTTTCTAATCCTCAAACTGCTTAGATTCTAGAACCTTTTATTAGGTTGTGCTTCAGGTAGGTTTTGCATTTTAATTTGAGGACTGAAAATGCAAAGGTGTGTGATGATCTCAGCGATTTGGGGTCACGCTCTCTTGTTCTTTGATTTCTGAGATGGGTTGCCATTAGCTCCTGTTTCTTTAGGACTAAACCCTACAACAGGGCGGGGAAGGACCATCTCCAGCTCAGAGTCAGCTGAGTTCACGATCCCAGAAAATGAAGGTTTATTGTGCAAACGCTGACACCACGTCCCTATAGCTGTGCATCCCTGTAGGTCTGTGGCAGGTCTGCTGTGAGCACCTGCGGCACACTGATGGAGGCTTCTAGTCTGTGTTAATAGCAGGTGTTCACTCCAGATTATGAGTTGTTTTTTAAAAAACAAATTCCTTCCCAAAGAAATGTTGTCAACAGTGAGGACGGCGGAAGGCAGGCCCTATTTTTAGAAATAGTGAGAGCTGTCAGACAGATTTTGGAAGGTGGAAGGCATTAACGTAGCCAGGATGCCTTTTTTTGTTCTTTTTTTCTTTTTGGTTGGGAGTTTTATTGGTTCTGATTTTAATTTCATTATATTCAGCAATCTAACATTAATCTTGTATTTTCTGTTTCTCCCCCAAGCTGACATGGATAGCCTTGAAGGTAATGATACACCCAAGTCCTCTCACAAACCATTCCACAAGAGTCACAAGCTTCACACCCATCACCAGCCACCAGAGGGGCCATTAGGATGGCACAGTCCTGCACAGACATAACCACCTTGCAGGCCACCTAGCCAGAGCACTCCTATCCTCTGGGACCTTGTGGTTATTCAGTTAGGATGGGTTTTGGCATTAATCATGACTGGACATTTTCTTGGCAAGTGTCGGTCCATCTGAGCCAACTACCATGAGCCCAGTGGCCACTGAGTAAATGTCTTCTTCCCACAGTGGGCTTCACAGGCCTAGTAGGGTCTGAGGGTGCCATGTGTACAGGCCAAGGTGAGCTGACTGCAGGCTCAGAGGGTGCAGCATTCTTGTCTTAGACGTTTGGACCAGTGGAAGTAAATATAAAGATCAGATGAGACTGATGATTTTTGCAGAAGGGTCCTATTTCTCAATAATTCCTTCCCTCATTCCCGCCTCATATATCCAGGGACGTAGTTAGGCATGTGCAGGGATTTTCTAAGGAACAGTTTTCATTAAAATGGTAAGTTGCCTTCTTGTAAGCAAAAGGCTTTGTGTGCCCTTTTGTCCCCTGACTCATTTTCTATTCCATTACAAATTTGGACAAAGTATTTTTAAACCATGGTTGATCCCTGTACTTTAGTGCCTAGACAGTGTTAACAGTGAGCACACACACCCTGTGCCTTCATCCACCACTGTTGCGGCCCTGCAGCAGGCTGGGTGGAGGGGTGCTGGCCTTGGCTCAAGCAGTTCCCAACTCTGATGACCATCCAGGTGTCATTACTTCACCATCGTTGATCTGATGAGTGTTAATCTTTTACAGGGTAAAATGGCTTAAAGGTGTCAGCGTTTCATGATAAGCCTTGTATTTGGGACCTTGTAACTCCATCAGAAATTCACCATACAGATAGTAGTTAGAAATCAGTCAGATGCTGACTGCTAGGTGGACGTGGCGTATAGTGGGAAGCATAAAAAGGGGTGAAAAAGGTTTCCAGAGCTGGCACTGTGGAACACACCTGTAGTGCCAGTGGCTCAGGAGGCTGATGCAGGAGGATCACCAATTCAAAGCCAGCTTTAGCAACTTACCAAGGCCTTAAGCATCAAAAAGGGCTGGGGATCTGGCTCAGTGGTTAAGCACCCCCTGGGTTCAATCCCCAGCACCAAAAAAAAAAAAGTTTCCAAATCAGATAATTAATACTAATCTTAAACATGCAAAATTTTATTTTCAGTATGCTCTTAGTCTCATAAATACTCTGCTTATTGCTATTAATCTTTTTCAAGAAGTGCAAAATATTTTAATATTTTAGGGAAAAAGCACATTGCAGAACAATAAATTATTTGCAAGCAACTCTCAAAGTAGTACTTTACATTTGGAAAGGCAGGTGAAAAGAGTCTTCACCTGCCTTTTTCGTGATTAAACACCATGCTGAAAATAGGATAAGAAAGGGAGGAAGGGGCCTCTGTCTTCCCTTCCCCAGAGCTCCGTTGTTACTGTCCTGCTCATTCTTGTTTCCCCTGCAGTATGCACTTTATAAAAAGATGACTCAGGCGGCCATCCTTATCCAGAGCAAATTCCGAAGTTACTACGAACAAAAAAAGTTTCAGCAGAGCCGGCGCGCTGCTGTGCTGATCCAGAAGTATTACCGGAGTTATAAGAAGTGTGGCAAGAGACGGCAGGCTCGCCGGACCGCAGTCATCGTTCAGCAGAAGCTCAGGTGGGCTGGAAAGGCTTCACGAAGCTGTGCAGGAAGGGGAACCCTTCCAAAGAACTGCCCCATGCTAGCACCAGGCTCAGCGTGAAGCAAGGTGTCCAAGGTTTCCTTCTTTTCAGAACCTGGGTGTGGAGACCTTGCAAACAGCCTTCTCTCCACCCCAACCCTAATCAGCCAATTTCAACTTTTATCAAAATTTTCAGGACCAAAGTTTGGGCTCCAAGAGACATCAGCAGTCATTCACTCTGTATAGTAGTCTAAACTGAAGAGTCACTGCACAGAAGACATTGGAAACGTAGATAGGGTTGAGCTGTTAAAATAGCACCTATAGCAGAGCAAATCATGTAAAGACAATAGGGAATAACTCCAAGTTCAGCAAGTCAGCCTCTGAACAGAGTCTCTAATGACAGAATGCCCTTTCCAATGAAATGGCTGTAGGGATATCTTGTTTTCAGTCTTCTGTGCTCTGAAAGCTTACGAGACAAAGGGGGGCTTTTGCCCTCTTCCTTCCTCTTCTGGCCACGCCTAGACTGCACTGTGTGAGCAGCCTGTGTGTATGCTGCTGGATTTACTACATGAACTATTTAGTGAAAAGTCCGTGGTCACCACTCACCAGTTTTAATTTTGTGCATATTAAGCTTTATGGAACCCTTCTTGTGACAATTTAATATTCTGACTTTTTCAGGAGCAGTTTGCTAACCAAAAAGCAGGACCAAGCTGCTCGAAAAATAATGAGGTTTCTACGTCGTTGTCGCCACAGGTACATTAAGTTATCCCGCGTTTTACTCATCAAGAATAATTGAACAGCCCTGACCTTCTTAACCATTCACTTAACTTCTGCACAAAGCCAAACCCCAGAAAACACCAGGGTAAACATCCCAAATTATGATAAAGTAATAGAGCTTGTCAACTTGGCACCCATCGAACTCGGAAAGCCATGTATGTTAAACGGCAGGTTCGTACCAGGGTTTTCTGTTTGATTTGGGTATGAATATAATTTATTCAGACTAGCTTTCAGTTTCTGTATTATTCTTATGTCACTTTGCATCATGGTCTCAACTCTGCATCCTTACAACATCTATCAAAACAGAAATAAAACAAGTTTCTTACGAAGGAAAAAGAAAACCTTCCAGGTTTTCTGGTGTAGAATTTCTACCAAAGAGCTGGTGCCCTCTGCTGGAGGAAGGAAAGCTAATGGGCTCTAGGTTGTCAGTGGCAGCTGGTTTGTGATGAAGAGCAGGAGAAACCACTGGGGTGAAGCTGTGCAGGAAGAGGCAGACATCTGAGGTCCCAGGTGCATTTTTAGTTAGCAGGAAGTGCACTGAAAGCCTCTGCTGTCCCTGGGACTGTCCCTCCTTGGGGAGCTCAGCTGGAGAAGCGGCTGTTCCCCAGAGTTGAGCCTTCTTTGTGAAGACTAGGTTCTCAATTAGGCTCCTGGGGGCTGATGAGCAGTGCTGTGTTTGCCCTGCTGAGAATAGTATCCCAGGCTGGGATCTGGGGGCTCAGACATGCAGATGTCCAGTAGCCTTCCTTGTGGTTGGGTGGTTTCTTTGTACATCAGGAGCTGTGTAGCTGGTGGTTGCAGATTTAAAGCAGGCCCCGTGGTGCCTGTTCAATTTGATTTTTAAGAGATTCCACTGTAGTTTTTTCTTACTCTTAAGACCATCTGGTTGCTAATTTGCAAAAGTTTGCCTTAGAGACTTAATAGGGTCTAACTGGTTACTTGTACTTTCACCTAAATCAACAAAAGAATGCACATATGTGGCTGTAGAAAGAAATTGCACAGCAAATAGGTTAATAATAATAAAAACTTTCAGAAGAGCTTTATTGGGGCACATGGGGTTTTGTAGCTCCAGTGTGGTAGAAGCAGCTTGGGTCCTCACCCCATGGGCCTCGGCAGCTCATTTGCTCTCTGCCATGCTGCAGGTAGGGTCTTTTTAACCAGGAGAGCTAACAAATGAGATACCAACATGAACACTCTGAGATAGGAACTTGTGTTAGGAAACACACATCAAACTTCGGGGATGGCGATAACATAACAAAATCAGTTTGCAGGGATTGGGATTGTGGCTCAGTGGTAGAGCGCCTGCCTCATACGTGTGAGGCACTGGGTTCGATCCTCAGCACCACATAAAAATAAATAAATAAAGATATTGGGTCAATCTACAACTAAATAAATTTTTTTAAAAATCAGTTTGCAGGGGCTGGAGTTTTGGCTCAGCCGTATTCACCTAGCATGTGTGAGGCCCTGGGTTCAACCCTCAGCACCACATAAAAATAAACAATTTTTTTTTAAAAAGGTAAAAAAAAAATCAGTTTTCAGGCCCTAATGAAGTGGTCTCTTTGTTATCCATTCATGCCTTTTACTTGGCATCAGAGTGCTATCCCAGTTGGAAAGCTGATGATCTGCATTTGGTGAAAATATCAAGGATTCCAGGCCCTTTTCCTTACACTCAAAAGTGTGTTCACAGCCTTCTGCCTGCAAAATGAAAAACCAGGAGCCTCTGCCCAGTACAGAGAGCTGTAAACTGTGACCCCAGTGGGCAGAATCACACAGGCACCTTCTTTCAGGAGGCTGCAGTTCAGGGTTTCCAGGAGATTTTGTTTTTAAGAAATCACCTTAACATTGCTCTTGAGGCCACTCCAGACAAACCAGAATACTTGCAGGTTGAATTGTACACAGCTTTTCCCCTCTTCTTATTGTATTCTCAAACCTTGAATATGAGTATAGGGAATGCAATATGAACAAAATTATGTAAGTTATTTTCTTCTGACCTGTGTTTATAGTGGGTGAGTTGAGAGAGTAAGATGTCCAAGCAGTACATAGATTCAAAAAAGATTTCCTCCCAAGATAGGCTGAACAAAGAAGCCTTTCCACTCTTGGCTCTTAGAGTTCTCTTTTTGTGAACTGATGGAGGAGAATTAATTTCCTGAAGATTTTTAACAGTCATAAGAAAGCCAACAAGTTTCATTATGAAGAGTGCATCAGATTATGGGCCTTGAGTGTGTGCGATCGGATGAAGTAGTCACCCTGATTGGCTGTTTTCTTGACTGTTTTCATAGTTCAGATGTTAGAAAAATACAGGCAAATTCTAACATCTTATATAGTCAGTATATGTGCAGTATTTTAATACTGACTGTACAAGATCGGTATTTAATCCCTTTCCTATAAATTCAGTTAATTCATTCAATGAAGGAGCTTGAAGAAGTCCTGAAAATCTATCTCAGAGGTTTATTAAACTCACATTTTTCCTAGGAGTATACAATCCTGTTTCCATTCGCATTTATTTAATACTACTTTTAAGAGATACTGTCATGTTTATTGTCTCTTGGAATCATTAAAGTCTATATTAAATAGAAAACCTCATATGGCGCCCCTTGAAAAGGTAGGTAGATAGTGGTCTTCAGAATCAACGAGGGTCCCATTTCTAAGTAATGTGACCCCAGTGTTTTAAGACTTAAAGGATAAATTGAATTTTCTACCTGCTCATTTCACACACCCCACCATCCTGCTCCTTTTCTTTCTTCCCCCAAAAGAAACCACTTTATACTCATTTTGGTTGAATTAAAGCTATTTTTAAGATTTCTGTTGTGACCCTCTTAATGCTAATAGCTCTTTGGTGTTGTTTTACTGTCTAAAGCCCCCTGGTGGACCATAGGCTGTACAAAAGGGTGAGTTTAGCTGCCTGCTAGCCAGTTTATCTTTATCTTCCATTTTCAATATTGTGCTTTTTGCTTGCTTGCATGGGGCTGCAGCCTAGGTATGCCAGTAAGTTTCACATCCATTATTGAATGAAATGAAATAAAATAAACTAACCCTAATTACTAACACTGCTATTTTATACAGCAGAAGAACAGTCACAGGCAGTAACTGTACAGATGCATGAGTAAATAGGAGGGAGGGACCTTCTGAGGCCACCGCAGGGCATGCTAGGCTGGGTGGAAGGAGCCTCTGCAGACACACGTGGCTGGCTACAAGTGGAAGTCTAAGCAAAGCTGTCTTTTAAGAAAACAGTAAGCAAGTGGGGTTTTGTGTTAAAATAATACTAAATCTTCTCAACTAATGCTTTGTCGACATATATAAAGCAAGAAGGCTCACTCGGCAGTACTAGCCTTTTTTTTTTTCCCCCCCCCCAAGCCAGTCTGTTTCTTGTTCAGAATTACTGCTTCCCTGTGACCCTACTCCTATAGTTCCATTCTGTAATTTCTTTCCCCTTGCTATGCCATGAGGTAAGTCAGTGTGTAAAACTGCCCTTTTAGATCTAGCCTCAGACACTCGTTTAAATAGTGAGCAAACCAGACCCCAGCATGTAAGGGTAAAGCTGAATAAAAAACATGTAGGAAAGGGTCCTAAGTCTTTGTGTTCCATTTTGCAGTTGGGACTGATTATTCCAAAGGAATTCATATTTTTGATAAGTTATCCTGAATAGGTATTCAGTAAACACTATTGGCCTGGGATTTTAGAGTACGTTTCTCATTTATAAGTGTGGCAGCATTCTCTGCCAGATGCAACCATAACACATCTTGGTTATAATAAAAGGTTTAGTGTCAGAAAATTGTTTTCTAAAAGCTAGGAAAGGAATTCACCAGTACTGGACTTGAATTTAGGTAAATTTGATCACTTTTTTTTCTTATGTAGTCTTAAGATGAGGTGGCTGTCTTTATCACCCAGATTCATTGTGTCCTCTTCCTAGCCTTGCACTAATACTTTGGTCATTTTTAAGATTTCTGAAATCATAATTCAGAAAATCTTAAAACTTGTGTGGTGGCACACACCCATAATCCCAGGCTGAGGCATGAGGATCACATGTTCAAGGCCAGCCTCAGTAACTTATCAAGAGCCTGTCTCAGAGTGGAAAATTAAAAGGGCTGGAGAAGCAATTCAGGGGTAGAGAACACCTGGGTTCAGTTCCTAATGCTGGAGAAAAAAAAATCTTTAAATTTCAGTGTTTCTGCAAGACATTATTTTGCATCTAACTAGTTATATTGCTACTAGTATTGATTCATTATATTTTATACCAGGAGTTGGCAAACTTTTCTTAAAAGGCCAGTGAATAAATATCTTCAACTTTTTGGGCCATGTATATAGTCAGTTTCAACTATACAATTCTTACGTTGTAGCCTGAAGACAACCACAGACAGACAGTGTATAAAAGAATGATCATAACTGTGTTCTTATAAAACTTTATTTACATAAATGGGCACTGGGCTGGGATTGGCCCACAGTCTGCAGTTTGCCAACTTGGAAATAGAATTGAGTTTTTTAAGTTCTTCCTGAATAATGAGCTTATCTGTATAAGACTTAAAGTCTTACCTGCTTTGAAACCATGAACAGTTGCTGAAGGAAAAATTTGTTTTGAAATTAAAAAGCAGCAGCATTTGTTGACTAGTTGATCCTCTTTACTATTAGACAATTGTTTACCATTGGGTGCATTTTCCGTGTGGTAGAGCCGGATCAGAGATTCCTCTGCTTAAAATAGAGAAAAATCTCTGTCTCTCTATTCCCTCTCACCTTCTGCAAACATAGACAATTTTTATTTTCATTAAAAAACAATGACCACTGCCACCGATTCCACCAACATACGGATGCCCTAGGATATGCAGTTTACCTGAAGGTGGTGGTGTATCGCGTATTCATTGTGTTTCACAGAGCCTGCTGCAAGGGGCCAACCTTCCATTAGAGGTGGTTGTTTCTGCGCTCTGTTAGTTTTGCTATGTTCGTGATCCTCTTTGAGAGAACATTTTCTGAAGATGTCTTTCAGTGCCAGACAGAGCCCCTTCTTTAATTTCTTTAGTGTCTGCTGCATTCTGCTGTGAACTGCAACTGGAAAGTTGGAATCTTGTAACATCCCTGCTGCCTGGCACAGTCTTCAGGGCATCTGAAGAGAGGAACAGGGAGGTGTTGGGTTCCTGCTGGTGTAGGGACCTTTACCTAACGGTAATCACAGTATCCGTGGAGCAGCTTGTATGTTTAACATTGTGTAACCACCAGTCAGATGCCCTCCACTTCTCCCTCAGGAATGTTGCGATGGCACTCCCTCTAGTGGTCCCCATGTTAAAAATCTTGGGAGCTGAGCATTCTCGGAGGATTTATGTTCCTGGAATTTATGTCAAAAAAGATGACATACTTATTTTTTTAATTTATAAAGTACACCATACTTAAGACATTTAAGGTTGATAAGTTGAAAAATAATATTCAAAAATATTAAGAAAAAAGAAAACATTAAGAATTAAATTTTGTGGAGCAGTGTTTGTAAAACGCTGTTATTGCTCCACACTCTTGGGATGAAGAGCAGAAGGATCTCTGAGAGTGAAGGCACAGCAGGCTCCGCACAGCAGCATAGCAGCTGCGCACCCTGTGTCCTGAGAGCTTCCTTTTTGCCTGTGGAAGGCCAAGAGGAGCTCCCCATGTTCTTCCCTGAGTCCAGCTGAGGTTTTTACTTAGCTTTTCCTTCAGGCTTAGCCGCTAATTTATCCAGTAACTGAAAATAAAGTTACCAAATCCCTGAAATAATCAGGGGTGTTTTGTTTTTGTCCCAGACACGTAATTGTATACTTGAGTGAATTTCATTACTCAGGAGAGATACTAAACCAACTGTTTCAATTCTTTTAGTTAACTCAGATGATAAACCAACTTCAGCAAACCACTGAAGAATTTTTAAGGTTTAAGAAACTTAAAATGTGGGGCTGTGGATGTGGCTCAAGCGGTAGCGCGCTCGCCTAGCATGCGTGCGGCCCGGGTTCGATCCTCAGCAGCACCACATACCAACAACAAAGATGTTGTGTCTGCCGAGAACTAAGAAAAAATGAATAAATGTTAAAATTCCCTCTCTCTCTCTGTCCCTGTCCCTCTCACTCTCTCTTTAAAAAAAAAAAAAAAAACTTAAAATGTAAATGCTGAAAATATTACTTTCCAACTGGACTTAGTATACCTGGCAGGATGTTACTCACTGCCACAGCAGAAAAACCGAGATACGTCACAGGCAGAGGAAATGGCAAACATCTTCTTACGTAGCAGACTTCTCAGGGTGTTAAGATTTCATTGCCTAAAGAAAGAGCCTGCTTTTCTGGGTAGAAGATGGTTTTCCATTTCTATTTCTTAGAAAAATTTCTTTCCCTGTATGAGACAGTGTTTCCACAAGGGGGCTTTATAAGCTTTATAGTCTCTGCAGATAATTATCAGCAGTGGAAATAATGCTGTTTAAATAACCTGTTTCTTAAATTGCTAGCCAGTCACTCATGTTCAGTAAAGGTGGGTACAGCTGTCTTCTGGCATAAAAGAGCCTTAATTGGAGGAGGGAGAAATAGCGCATTTTGAGCACCTTTTTTAAACAACAGATTTCGTCTGTATTTGAGAGCCAGGTTTGCAAAAACTTTAACTTTTCCAGAAGCTGACAGTCATTTTGGTAAGTAGTGATTTCAGTACAGTAGCTTCACCCTGTGCTTGAGAGCAGCCCTGTGAAGTGTCTCCAGTGGTCACTACCAAGTTCTGAGAGTTACGTATCCTTCACACCTTTTGCTGTGTCATCTGAAGGGACAGTTCTCCGATAATGCCCGGAAGTGTACTGTTCGAGAAAAGTAGTCAGTGGGCTAAGATCAACAAATGTGGTCCCAAGTTAAGTCCAGCCTGAGGTCTAGTTTCCAAGTGGCACATCATATGTCCCTTGAGAAGTGAGTGTGGGATGATCATCAAGGGTATATTTTAAAACTCCAAAATAATTTTGTCTTACTTGCCTCTTTTAGGAAATGAATATTTTTGGAACACAGTGGTGTGTGTTAAATTGCAGACAACATGCTCTGTGTCATTCTTATTGGGCCTCTCTGTCTTTTTTGTTTTGCAATCCAAATGAAATTTCTGGAAAATGGCAAGATCTCTCTTTTCCTAAATTCCCCACAAGCTATTGCAGCTCTCAGAGCAACAGGTAACTAATCAGAAAGCCACATCGGGCTGCCCTGTATACTTGACGTCCAGCATTGCAAGAATATACCTGCCGAAATCCACTGACTCATGAAGCATTTCTGGCTGAGCATTACTGAGTAGATGTAATGAAGCGGCTTTGCCTTATGCTTTTCCCATGGAGCATTGTTTGCTACAAGGTTCTGAAGCAGGCCTATTCCATTTACCATGAATTACCATTGGACGTCTGATGGAAATAAATCCGTGGGCTTCTGCTGGCTTTCAGTGCTGTTGCTTACCACATCACTTCAGTACATTATAATGCACCTTTTTTTTTTTTTTTCTTTTTTGTTGAGACTGCCAGAGTATCCCAAGGTGGTGATTATTTTCGTCCTAGAATGCTTGGGGTAATCCTGGGATTGTCTTTAATTAATAGTTGAATGGTCACAGGTCAAAGTCTTACTGTCCTGATTACTTAACTCTAAACTAATAACAGGAGTATTTTTTTAGTGACTGATGTGAGGTTCAGGAATGTAGTCCACACAGCTCTTAGGGAAGCAGTAGCCTTGCACCTGTAGAAGCCACAGCTTCTCCCAGCATTAATTGTCTTTATGACCTCAATGAAGACCACTTTGCCTGTCTTCTATGTGATGGGATTTTTTAAGATAACCTGGACATTTTAGGTTCAGCTCTTTCATAGCCTCATGATTGTAATACCAAAAACTCAGTAACCCTTAGCAAGTTTGTGTAATATAACTCAATAAAAGTTTTGAGTACCTGTGTTCTAAGTTATATCAATGCAAACAATACAGCCACTGGATTTTCAATATCATTCCAATTTCAAATATATACCAAGTTTGTATACTGAAAAAAATATGTTTATAACACAGGTAATATCAGTGAAACAAATTTAGTTGATTAATTTTGGCTTTGGTCTATGAAAATGAATTTTTTCCTCCACTGATTTTTCAGCTTGTGTCCTATGTACACAACTTTAATAAGACATAATAGTTACAGATGGATAGCAAAATATAAATCTTTTCAAACATTCTTTAAGGTAGGAATAATAATTATTATTATTAGAAAAGAAGCACATATTCATTGTAGCTAATTTTGCAACTACAAATAAGAAAGGAGAATAACCCAGAGATGATAATAGTTAAACTTTTATTATGTATCCTTGCTGGTAAAGATTTATTTTTTGTTAACACATGCCTTTTAGTGATTAATCATGTCTCTGACTGATGATAAGGCAAAACCAGTTTAACTGATTGGAACACTCTAAATGAAGTATCTATTTCTTAGATTTCTAACAGGTGTTATTCCAGGTCCCTTCAGGGATATCATCATTTTCTGTTTCTTTGGAGGTAATGTAACTTTCAGTTACATCTACCCAGTTGAAATTTGATTTAAAACAAAAATTAGGCACCCCATTTTATCTTAATAATCTGCCCTCAAGGAACCTAAAACCCCACGTATGAGTTCAGTAGGACAGAGGGTGAGTGTCTCAATTTCATGTGAACTTTCAGAGGTAAGTTAACATCAACACAGGGGGCTAGGGGATGTGGCTCAAGCGGTAGCACGCTTGCCTGGCACGCAGTGCCGCCCGGGTTCGGTCCTCAGCACCACATACAAACAAAGATGTTGTGTCTGCCGAAAACTAAGAAATAAATATTAGAAATTCAAAAAAAGACCCAAAACATCAACACAGTCTGAATCACAGATGAGAGATCAAAGCTAAAAAGCTGATTTGATTCTAGGTACATTGTTTATACATGTTTTAGGACTCTAAATTTAATTGTGTTATAAATCAAGTACATCTTATGTGGGGGTCTTTGTGCCCCCACAACATTGTAATTAAATCAACATACGGTCTCCTAAAGAGCAACATCTCAGAATTAAGAAAATATTGTTGTCAGCTTCATTTCATATTTTAGAAACTTTCCAAATGCATGTTTTCTGTAAGTCTTTTGGAAAAACCAATAAAGCAAGAATTTATAAAAATTCTAGTTAGCCTGAGAAATTACTAGAAGCAGGAGAGTGGAATGGCAGAACTGTAGGCTCTGAAGTCAGACCATAGTGGGCTCACATCCCTGCTCTGCCACTTATTTTCTGTATGATTTGGGACAGGTTATTTAATACTTATCAATCCGAAGTTCTAATTTACAAATTGGATAGAATGGCAGAATTGTGAGTGCTGCATTAGATGACAATATTCAGTCCTGTGTAGCTACTGGAACATAAGCTCTTCTTTTACTCCTCATTCTTCCTTTACTAGTGAAGTCATTTTGAAGTGTTTTATAATGCTACTTTACTGTGGTAACTTCATGATGAAACCAGGAACTAGATTCTCCTCTAGAGCTCTAGGAGAGTTACGGAAGCCCAGAAAACAAATCTGAAAATTGGAACGTCCTCATGTTTCCTCTGCAGACATTCCTATGTGTGGATGTACACCTATCCTGAATTTAGTCTGTGAGGACATCACTAATTTTAGCAGAGTATTTACCTGATAACTTAAAAACCTTATGAAAACTTGGTTGACTTTTTAATTAGTTCTGAAAGAAACTGGGAAAATGAAAAAACAAATGTGACCATTTTAACTAGAAGAAAAATGTTTTAAGTGATACCTTCCCTGACCAGCTGATTACAGATTCTTTGGTATGAGACTACATAAAGCATTTCTGGTTTATAATTCACTCTCCTTCTCTATTTCATCTCGATGATGAATTTAATGTTTGTAAAGCATTCCTGTTCATGTTAGAAAAACTGTGAATGGATATCTATGTTTATGCTATCAGATTTTCAACTTGAAATTCTTTATACATTTATACATTCTAGAAATCTTATCAGTGATGGAGTCACTGTTGCATATTTGTGAATGAGTTCTGTGCTAGTGCAGAAATAAGATGTAATATCTGAAGTAGCATGCACAGTCTGCAGGAATTCAGGAAACAGGTCTGCACAGTACAGATGTTGCATGTCCGGAAGTAAAGTTGGTATCCGTGCATGCCTTGCATTTCTCCAGCAAAGAGATGTTAGTATAGATATTGCATGTTTAAAAATTGAACACAGACTGTAGCATGTTTCAATTTTTAAAAAGCCATTTATTAAGTATGCATGTCCAAAATTAGGGACCTGTAATGATGCACAATTCTATACTGTAATATGACTCACATTACCCTAAAATTTAATAAAAATGGTATCCTTAATTATAAAATTTAAAACTAATATCCAGATCTAGTTAGGAACATAGCAGTTGTGTTCTAAATGTAGCTATTAAGAAAGAGTCAACCATTTGGGAGGTAGAGCGTCGGTCATTGTCCTCTATAAAAATCACACCTAGACTAAGCTGGGCTTAGAATATGTCACCACTAGGACAAATAAGCAAGTTTTCAAACAATGATTTTTATTATTGATGGTAAAATGAGTTATCTTTTCTTCTGAAAGAGAGCATCTTCTCTCTGAAGAGATTTTATCAACTTTTGCAGAATCCTCAGAAATGATGATGCTTGCAGGTTGTGAATTCTGTTTCCTCTGTTGCTCCTGACTGAAGAGAGCCTTCGACTCCCAGTGTGTGTTAATTCTGCAGAAAGCCTACCACTTTTTTCCAGAATGCTTTTTCTTCCTGCCCGAGTGCTATCAAGAGTCTGTTTAGAAAGTAAACAAGCACAAGGGGCTGGGGCTGGGGTTCAGTGGTAGAGCGCCTGCCTCGCTCGTGTGAGGCACTGGGTTCAATCCTCAGCACCACATAAAAAATAAACAAGCATGAATGTTAAAATTTTAATTTAATGGTATAACAAGATAATAGGAGAGACCTTACCATGAGGGAATGAGGAAATAGTATTTGAAATTATCAACCTCGCTGTAGGCCTGTAACAAATCGTGTGTTTCCCTGACCTGCTGCTGAGGTAGAGTAGAGACGTCTGCTCCTGTTTGGCTAAAGCTGTCCTCTCACACCCACTTTTGAGAAACAAACCTCACAACATGGTCTGTAGTTCCTCACTGAGACGTGCACAGCATGCACTGGCTTGCATCTGATCATTCTGCTGTTAAGGCAAGCTCATTATCTTTGGTCAGCACAGAGAGATTTTCTTAGTTTACAAGTGCTTCCCTGACACCCTCCCACATCAGCCACCACATTAAGGGGGGTGGGGGAAGCAAATTTTTACATTAAAAATATAGATTGGAAGTGATAATTAATACTCAGCTGCTAGGAACTTTCCATAACTCAGCCTCTACTAGTTCCATTTAAATTTGTTTGCTACAATAAATCTAAGTAGAACAAAGTACCTTTTCCATATTGCCCTAACTGCCATCCATCTGTGAGCTCTGAGAGGGAACCCAAACATCCCTCACAATTACAGGGTGCAAAGGGAGGAGAATAGAAAAATCAGATTCCACAGTTCATGAAGGAAAGAGAAGTCGTGCAGATTGTGTGGTCGCTAGCAATTGAGCCTGTGAGCAAAGTAATAGTTGGATCCCCAGGTCTATCCAAAGCTTAAAAAAAATGTGTTCGGTTCCCCTTCTCTACGCCCTGCAAAATTGGGCATTCACGGTGGTCCAGCAGGCAGAGGAGGAAGTTACTTGAATGAAATTTTCCAAGATGAACATATTTTTATATTTCATAGCAACAGACTGATTTCACACTGCTCTTGGAGGACCTGGTACAGGACAAAGTTCTTAAAATTTTTTTTAAAAACCACCTAAAGTAGGGTACAGGCGTCCTCCTGGGATGATATTCCCAGCAGTGTCATAGGAGTTTCCTTTGCCATATGTCCTCAAAAGGGGTTTTGTTTTGGCTTTTCATCTCAGAGGGAAGAGTAACACCCTGGCCCCTTTCGGGTCGCACTTTCACTGTATAGTCATCGCCTGGTGTTCTGTTTGTTTCTCTTCCAGAGTGAAAGAATTGAAAAAGGCCAAGGAACTTGAAGACATACAGCAGCATCCCTTAGCAATGTGACGTTGCTTTTCAGACTGTTTTCATTTCTGTTTTTAGCAGAGACATGCAACAACAACACACGCGCACACGCACACACACGCACACACAATCCCTCTGCAGTTCTGGGGAGATCAGCTGCAGGATTTTAACAGGAATGTTTTGGTCATTGCATTTGCACTTTCATGGACAACTTTTAATTTGATCAGCAAGACATCTTGGAACTCAATCTTCTGTTGGATCATAGGAAAACAAGACACCAGGAGGAACTGAAAGAGGCTTCCTCTTAGGAGGAAGCCGTTTTCCTTCTCATATAGGGCTGTATTCAAACATCGTGTGGAACTGTACAAATATTTATACCAAAAATATAGATAAGAAAAGGTGGGGATACACTAGCAACAAAAAAGAATGCTGAACCTGCCCCTGTCGGTTATTTCCAAGAAGCTGAATCTTTGGGATTGATTCTCAGTGGAGGGCTTAGATCATACAAATCTTTATTGGATCCGTGTGTTCTCATTTCCTTCACTGTTTTATTTTTGTTTTGTTGTTTGTTTGTTTGTTTTATTCTCTACAGCACACTTAATGCAACTTTTAAAATCTGCAGGTTTTAATGTCTTGTGGAAATTTGCAGAGGGGCGGGTGTGTGGTAAACGGGTAATGCATGGGAAATAAAGAGAAACACCTTACAGAATTTAAATTTATGTTCTTGTCCCCACCACCTCCCAAGAACCTGCGAGGATAGCATCATCTTGTCCCTTTTCTCACGTTCAGCACTTTAATTTTTTTGCCTTACTTTCATGTGCAATGAGAATTATTTAAGAATTGGTAAAGCATGTAGCCTTTTTTAGTGACCTTGGAAACTAGTCATTCCAAGGAATCATAAACCTAGCCTGGACATTTACCACCTAAACGACCAGTGTGGTGCTGCGTTCTGGCCAGTAAATCCCATGTTTTTGGCTCTATCTCATCCAAACTAAGTGGTTTCTGTGTATATATAGAAGGTAGAAATGAAAAGTGAGAAAATATTTGAAAGGGATTATATTAATTGCTAAATATTTTATTCACAAAGGTCAATAACGTGGCAAGATAAAATTATTTGTATAGTTTTGTCTGAACGAGCAAGAAAAAAATGTGGATGTATTGTTTGTATATATTGTATATATTAAAACAGAGATATGTGCATGAAATCAAGAAAAAAGAAATGAACAAAAGCAAAGCATTAGTGGCTATGGTCTGTAAAATGAAACAAAAAAAACTTTATTTCACTATAAGAGTACTTTATTTTAAATGTTCTTTAGAAGAACATTTTGCTAAAGCATGACTAAACTGCAAAAAAAAAAAAAAAAGAGCTACTGTATCTAGACTTAGGAAAAAAGGCAGAGTAACATTACTTAAAAAAAAAAAAAAAAGGATATGTTTACATTTAATTTTGGCTACCAGGAGTTTATTTTATTTAAGATTTTTTTGCCAATGGTGCCAAGTAATGTGAATGCTAATATTGCTGAAGAAAATTAAGTTACTTTTGCAAAACAGATAATCATAAGATGAATCCGTATATAGCTTAACACCATCCACTCACTCCAACAAAGAACACGTAGAATGATCAAACCTGACAAAAGGAATAGTATGAAAAGTAGAAAAATGTCACGTTTTCATATCTCCTGGAAATCAGAAAATACAAATACAAATTGCACAAAAAAATACCTAAAAGTGAAAAAGATGCAGACCAGCCTCGTAGGGATGCCACGCTATGTCACTCTCTCCACACAGTGAGGAGCCAAAGAAATCTGATGCTTTTAAACATTCAACTACTCAAGTCAGATCGAGAGAATGAAGTCTGCATTTGCTGATGCCAGTTGAAAACCCCCAGGTGGAGTCTGAGGATCAGTTGGTGTAAAGCTGAGGTGTTTTTACTTGGTTCTGGCTGCCAACTTCGAGTTAAAACTCAAGGCTTGTTGTGAAGCCTAAAAATATTCACAAATAAGCTTTTAAACTGGTGTCTTTGGAAGGAAGATAGATACAAAGAGATTGTGGTAAAAACTGGGGTCAGTGCTCTTGGTGCCTTTTCTATAATTGTACTTGTTTTTTAATTACTTCCTTTCACTGCCAACCTCGAATTACTGTACAGTATATGTCTTTCTGCTTGTGATCAGCTTTGACAACAGTGACAGCCCCACAGCTAGGAGCCACCTGTACATTTGTAAACTGACCTGACTCAATTTTGTTTCTAAATGTGTGGGTTATGTTGCAGTCCCCCCGAACACCCACTGTTTGACACAATTTGACTTGTAGGAGGACGCGGAGTAATTTAGGAACACACACAATTGCATTCGAAACTGGGAACAGAATGTGAAAGCCAGCTCTTTCAGAATATCCTATATTAATACTGCATTTGGATACATTTATTCCATTTATTATGGTACAAACAACGGATCTTTTGACCAGAGTAATGACCTCAGTGGATTTGCTTTGACCCTCACATTTATTTTTTTAACTGTTTCACATCTACATTATTAGCTGAATAAGTTAGAAAATTCCGGAAAATAGAGACTTACATAGATTTAGGCGGTTCTCATGGAGGGAATAGGAAGTAGGTTCAAAAGCCTACTATTCCAACTGTGAATCCTAGGTGAGGTAAAAAAAAAAAAAATGCACTTCCACTGAAACAAAGCATTTCTGACCGCTTTTTCTTGGTTGTAAATCTTAATTTTGAATATAAGATGATAGGTAAGCGCAGCTTTCTTGGATAATCTGAATTCCCAAGTGCCAGGAGTAGGGTTTCATTATAAAATTAATAGCTAATCTTATTCTGTCTCCTGAAGATTTAATTGCTATTCTTGTTACCCATTCGAAATCAGCTGTACTGTGTGAACGAAATAAAGACAATAACACGAACCCCTCTCTGGCTGCACGGTCGCTTATGGCAGTTCCACACAGTAGTTGGCGCCCAATGGGGGGTCCCTGAGATTTGCATGTAAAACTAGTCTAGATGTCTTCTTTTTTGTAAGTTTTATTTTTGTAATTGTGCATGTAAAGCATCATTGAATCAATGGATCTGTTGAAGAACTCAGCTGCTGGAAACCATGCAAAATGTTTTGAATTGCCCTTAAAATATGGAAAATGTTTTCTGAATGCTTTATATTCTTTCTGCTGTAAATTAAAAATGAAGAAAATTTCCCCATACTATCTGCGTGTCTTGCTTTAACTGGACCCGATACTGAAATCCAACGTGTTTACCACAACGCGTTTTCAAGTATTTCCTTCCCATCCAGATACAGTGTCTTGATATTGAATGTTGCAGTTTCAGAGGCAAAGAAAACATTTCCTGGAGCCCTTGCTTTCCCTGCCTCCCAGGGCCCCCTCAACAGTCAGTCATTTGTCTAAGGCTGCAGGTGATTGTGAGGGAAAGATGCCAATGAAACCATCCCAGCTGGATCCTCTGAATTTTGTAAGGCTTTACTACTGCCAGCCCCCCCCCCCCTTAGTATTCTTCCAGGCTGCCCCCTTCCCTGCAGAGCCTCTGTTTCCATCCTCATCCCTCCCATTTAATCCACCTCAAAACTACTGCTGGACAGAGTTTGCATCAGAAATCTCCCAGCTGTGAGTCCTTGGTGGTTTCTTGAACCAACTGTGCTTTGCTTAGATTCGTGGTGCTTGTTTTTCCCACCTCTTACTTCAATCTTATTTTCTCCTATGCCCAGCCTGTACCCTCTGGATGGTCTGCACATTCCCTGTCCACTTCTGCTGACCTGTTCATGGTGTGTGTTCATCCCTTGGCTGGAAAGTTCTGTCTTGGGCTATTTACTCAACTCCAATTCTACTTCTGTGTAATATACAGTGACATTTCCCTTTTCAAATTACTGTGCCGGAAAAGACAGCAGTTTTATTTTTCACTTACTGAGAGATCCTCCAACAGACCTATGGGTTGATGTTATTTGTTTCATGCAGGAGATTGTCTCTGTTGGTAGAAATATTTCAGTAACAAATACATAACAAAGTCAGTCACTGCACTCGACCTAAAGTTGACCTACCCTGTGCCAGGGCCAGGGAATAAAGAAGTGAAAGAAACTGCATTCCTGGTGCCAAGGCTCCCTGCTGCCATCTGTAATGTGGTCTGTGCAACAACGACAGGTATTTGTACCTCTAGTGAAAACATGACAGTGCTACTGCTGGAGGGTCCAGGTGGGGTCCAGGTACGTGGAATCTCAAAGAATTGAACAAACAGAAAGTTTGAGATGCAGCCAGAGCGTAGATTTATTGAAAGTTCACTCCCCAAAGCAGAGCAGCCCAGGGGAGAGCATGGCTCAAGGCCCTGAGTCTGAGCCTCATTGCCTCCCTGCAGTCCTGATGGGAGACACTGCCTCATTTGTTCCTAGGGGTGACTTTATTTTCACCTAATTAGAATACAGAACTTGCCAAGGTACTAGGGTAACTCTTGAAGAGGAACACAGGGGCCATTTGGTGGTCCCACTGCTCAACTCCTCTCCCAGTCCATGCTCCAACTGGCATATTTCTGGTACCCCGCCTCCACCACCCTGATGTCCCTAAACTCCTACTCCCTGCCACAAGAGACATGATCCCAAAAATCTTTTTGGGTGGCTGAGGGGCTGGAAGTCCCATCTTCTGTAGCTGCTTCAGGCCCACTGGGGGTTGTCATCCCAGCCGATTGGGAGTCACCGAACTCGTGTTATTTGGTCCAAATGAGACAGCAGGGCACCCAGGTTCATTTGTGGGATTTGTGGGATTGGTCTGAAGCCCTGCTTAACACCAGCAGGAGTCTGAGACCCTGATGAGGAGACAGAAACTTGTTAGTAGGTTTAATAGGCAGGTCCAAGAAACAAAGCCAGGAGGAATATCAAAAGGGGTCCCGCCAAAGGGTAGTAATCAAGACATCCAGTTCTAAATTTTTGACCATGATCCCCTTGACTCTTGACAATTGCTGCCGCATCCTAAAGGCACAGTCTGCTTCTTTCTTTGCTGCATCCCTCTATCCCGGAGGGGTTTACATAAAAAAGCATTCTTCCTCAGGGAAGAGACAGTCTCCCCTTTTCAGCAGTTAATAGATCAAGTCTTCTCCGGTTTGGGAGACTGGTTGCTGCTGTTGAATCTCTGGTTCTGGAGGGTAATTGTGCTTCTTGCTATTTCCTCTATCAGAGAGATCTTTAGACAAACCCCGAAAATAGGAGAGGGAGGTCGATAGTCCTCCTCTCCCTGTGCCCACTCCAGCAGTTACCCCCAATCCCCCAGCACAGGAATGGTTGTCCAACCGGTTTAGCTCTAATGGATACTGTTAAATGTGTGATTGGAGATTGATCATTAGGGGCTATATCTATGTTTAGAGCTAGATGTGTGCATGTCCCCATCTGCTTGGTCAGTAGGCACTAGGAAGAATTTGTTCCACATAGGAAGAAGATTCCTGGTGTTTCTATAAAGAAACTAGTTTTGATTGTGAACACGTGGGGTTTCTATTTCCAAATCCCCATGTGGTTAGGGTTTCAGCTAGTGTAGCCCCAGTCAGAGGACAGAAGGGACTATAGGACTGGTGGGGGGCTGCTCCCAACGCCTGTTTTTGGTTTGATTGGTTGATTAGTTTTTTTTTTTTTTTTCCCAACATATCAATGAGAATTCATTCAGTTCAGGGCTAGGGCTGGGGCTGGGGCTCAGCGGTAGTGCACTTCCCTGGCATGTGTGAGGCACTGGGTTCAATTCTTAGCACCACATATAAATAAATAAATAAAATAAAGATCTAGCAACCATTACAAAAATATTTTTTAAAAAAAGAATACATTCAGTTGAGCTTTTGTAACTGGGGATTAGTAAGCATTCTGAAAGGGTTGGATTGGAGCAAGTCTTCAGGGGAAGATGCTTGTGCAAGCAGAGGTCTGTTTTGACAGTAGCCTGCATTTTTATTTAACAATTGGTCCTTTTTCAAGGATGGTTTCCACAAGAACCTTACTGGTTGTTTAAAGGGGGTGTATTGAACTACTGTGTAATTGGCGTGGTTGTTTGAGGGAGAAGCTACCAGGTTATGATTATGAAAGTGGTCTTTTGACTCACCCAAGTCATGCCCAGGACTCTGTTTCTTCTGGATACAGAGGGGGCACCTGGAACTTGAGTCTCATTGGGGTTGTAATAGGCTCAGGTGGGTTGCATAGCAGGGGAGATGAGGTCTTAGGTTATTTTAATAGATGGAGGAACTGAACTACCTTCCAGCTATTGTTTTTTAGTGATGTCTATCATTTTTATGTTGTATAAATCACCTAAGGTCATTAGCTGGAATGAATGGCCACCTGGATACTTAGTGTAGAGAGTCATGAGGCTGCTAGCCCATGGTCAGGCATGGATGGCCAGGGCTCTAGTACCTGTAGAGCTGGGGTACAGGTCTACCCAGCAGCCCTTGGCCAACCCAGGGTTAGATTGATTTAAAATATGCTGGGGAAGGTTTAAAGTTTTAAACAGGTCTGTGGACCCAAAGATTCTCCTAGAGGCCAACGTGAGCCAATTACTGGCCATGGGTGAGGGTCAGTTCCAGGATACAGATTCCTGCACCTTGATTAGAAAGTTTTGTGGTCAGAGTTCTGGAAACAATTAACAAATTTGGTTAGAGACAAACAAAACACTTATTACATTAGTGATTAATGTACTGACCTAGCCCTTGGGTAGTGGTCTCCTGAAGATAGCTTGAGGTCCTCAATTGGCTCACTGGACCAGGTCTTCAAAGTCTTTTTTCAAACCTTGTTCTGATTCTGGAAGAGTCAGAGCAGTCTTTACTGTTGAGAGATATATCCAACTGCTTACTTTTACCAGTTTAACAGCTGTGGAGGTGCTCAGGATTACTTAGGTTTTAACTGGTCTTCCAGAAAGCCTTCCTCCCAGTTTCAACTACAACTTGTTCCCCTTGATATACTCGAGCATGTCTACCAGGAGCTGGAAGTAAGCCAGCCACCTATGGTCTGAATGGCCATTGAAATTCCCCTAGGTTTGCAAGATATTTGGTGAGCTGAGTGATCTCAGGATCTACCCCAAGGTCTTCAGATAGGAAAAGATGTCCATGTAGTATTGTATAGGGGCTTACGTTTGGTTTTGTTCCAGGTGCATTCTGGATTCTCATGGGAGCAATAGGTAGCCTAGTTACCCAGGTTTTGGAAGTTTCCTGGCAAGACTTGTAGGAGGTGAGAGAAACAGGAAGAGTATGAAATCACAGGATGGGCTTCATGCCCACCAGAGAGGGAGGTCTCTCACAGAATGTACCCACTGTGCCCTTGTATGGCCACAGGATTGGGGTGGATGGATGTTTGTTCCTATGTGCCTAGGATGGTGAGCTTTGTCTTGAGTTCAGCACAGGCTAATTCTGACTGCAGCTCACAACCAGATTATCCTGTCACAGGAGCCTTCGAGCAGCAGATGCCCGAATGGTTCTTAAGTGTGGCCACATATCCAAGGCACATCAACAACCCAGGAACTTAGGAGAAAATGGTAGGAGGCATAAATGTATTAAAAGAAAACAGATACCCAGGACAAACTCAGGGGATCCCAGGGAGCCAGGGTAGGGCCCCAGCAGAGAGGCTGAGACACACTGGGTCTGGTGAAGTCACAGTGTCCCCACCCCCAGGGGCCTTCTGATCCCTAGCTGGCAGGTTAGTCTGAGTGTGGACCCATGGGACAGCCTCAGAAATAAGTCCAGAGAGAACTGGGGCCAAGTGGTGCTTTAGGACCCCCTCCCGTACCTCGTGGCCAGCTGCCAAAGGTGAGGTCGGACCTGGTAGAGATACAAGGTGACCTGGTAGAGATACAAAGCCTGTGGTCCATTTGCAGAACACAGAATTCAACTTTGCATGTGAAATGACTTGGGGTGTAAGAAAGGCAGCTGGGGGGAGAGCAGGCAGTTAATGTCAGCAAAGATAACCAGGCAAGCTTGTTGGGGGGCGGGGGGCGTCACTTTCTGGATAGAAAATGGCCGCTGGTTACAGAGGGGCTCTGAGGTTTGTATGTCACAATGAGAGTGAATTAATCATTGGACACTAAAGCGGGACTCGTTGATTTGGGCAATCAGGGAAAAAAAGTTGTAAAAAGTCAGAAACTTATTGTTACTGGGAAGTGATGAAAGCTCAGGGGTTCCCTGTGTGTCTTGTCCTCTGGGACCCACTGTCACCCAGAGCTCCACAATCAACCATGGGAAAGGGTGAAAGGCCGCGGCCCAGTGCTCTGTCCCTTCAGGACTCATTACTACTGGGACGGTTCATGTTTGCCTTCCTTTTTCTCCCTCCCCCTGTTCTCCCTGGGCTGTCTTGGGGACACTATTTTCCATGATCCTTCAGTTAATACCAGGGTGAAAATTCACAGCCCCTTGACACATAGGAGGGGAGAAGGAAGGGGCCTGACCAGCCAACAGAGAGAAAACTCTACTGGCCAGAAGGCACTCAACCCAAGGGGACTTTCCAGCCAAGAGAACAAAGGGAGGCTGAAGGGAAGAGGAACGGGAGAGCTGGGTGAGTGAGAGATGAAAGGCGAGACCAGGCGGAGATACACGGAGCTGACCAACAGAGGCCATCTCTTTAGAGTGGAAAAGGGCAAAACAGGCTTGGGTTCCGGGACTTTTATGGCGCAGGATCAGGAGTCAGAGCTGAGGGTCCTCATGCGGGCGGTTAGGGGTTGGGTGGGTGTGAGGGAGTGCTGAGCCTTTCTCAGAAAGGCCCTTGGGTGGGAAATCGACCCTTTTTTTCCTTAAAATGGCGACTGTCACTTAAGATGGCCGTCCAGATGCTAAGCAAGGACCTTATAGAGGTGGGGACCACGGAAGGTATATTTCTTTAAGTAACCAAAAGGAGACCGTAAAACTTAGGTGACCTTTGGAATATGGTGAACCCTCAGCCAATGAGGACCTGAGGAGGGATCCTGAGCTCTAGGGAGCAAACCACTGGCCTGGGGGTCCCTGACCTCCAGGTACCTAATCTTGCAAGACTGTCATTAAAGCAGAGCCTTGCTTCTTGCTGTGACTTGTGTCTCTTAGTCCAGTCTTTGGGCTTGGACAGGTGAGCGTGTTTCTCACAACTTCAGGGCTCCTCCAGGACGTCGGGAAGAGAGGGGAGACTCATCCCACCCCACTTTGAGTGCCTCACTCTGCCTGGATGCCCCACCCCCACGCCTCCCCCAGAGGCCACAGAAATACCTGGGACTGTTTTGGAGGACAGTGAAAGCAAGGCTTTCAAAGGGGCGGCAAAGGCAGGCACGGGGGAATCAGGCAGCTTCATTAGCTAAGGGAGGAAAACTGGTTATTGGGAGTTGTTCCTGGTGACACTACCTCTCGGCCTGGGGTTAATCTCTGCAGCCTTGGTGGTTGGGAATTTTGAGGTGGAATGTGTGTGACTGAGATGTCTCCTGGTCCCAAGTGAGTGCCGAGTCCCGATCCACGGTTCTGTTCTCCTTCAAGGGAAATGTCTGGAAACAAGAGCTCTGGGTTTACAAGAAACCTCCCATAAGAGGGTTTGAGCAAATGGGTGTGCCAAAAATCCCCAATAAGGGGGATTGAGCCCAAGGAGGGCAGGGAGTTAAATACAAAAGAGGAAACTCCGTTACAGGAACCCACCAAATGGGGGGAAAGGGAAGATAAATGGAAAGACCCCATACGTCCAAGTCTTCTTTTTCTTTGAAGAGTTCTAAGCAGGGAAAATAAACGATGATGATGGTGGGAGTGAATCTGCCCCCCTGGAGGACAAGTGGCACCTAAATCTTTGAGTGCAACATCCCCCATGGCTGACAGACTTTACTCCCAATGTTCCCAACTGCACAGACCCTCTTCATGCCTGGGTCATATTGTAAAAATCTGTGACAGTCTCCATTTTAATTTCTAAAGGGTCAATTTACTTTGGTAAGAGTGAAGATATCATTGAAATTGCTAAACTACATGTTTTTCTAGTTGGCCAGCTAAAAAAAAAAAATAGTTTCTATAAAATGTTTATAGAGCAATCAATGTTCACGGATTTTTCTTTGGCAGGAATAACGAATTTAAAGTGTTAACTAGGTTTGTCTGACACCTTGGTTTTCATGGGTAGCAGAAGTTAAAAATGGGCAAATTAAATTTAACATAAATGGGATAAACATTTATGAATGTGTTTGTTAGGGGAGAAATCTGATAATTTGCAAAGTTAAAATGCTAAAACAACTCCTAAGTTTAAATCTAAGTTCTCTTAGCTTCTTAATTCCATAAGGTAACATAATTGGGCATATTAAATATGTTTTTATAAGTTGGTAAATGGAAAACAGTTTAAAGGGTGCTTCTGGGCCTAAACTAAAAGCAAGATTACTAGAAGTTAAAATTCTAATAGGTGTCATTCTATATGCAGAGAATAAAAAGTTTCAGCTGTCTTTTGATTAAAGTACTGTAAAAAGAGTAAAGTATTTCATCTTATTAAAAAGGAGTAGCTTATCTAAAATCAGAAATTTCCTAGTTTTGACTACTTTCAGAATGTAAATTTAAGAAAGAGTCAACAACCGGAAGAAGTGAGATATAAAAAGTCGTAGGTAGGGTAATGTATGTTCTAGAAGAGAAAGTATTTTGTATGAAAATGGAATATTTTTGTGCTGAAGTCCAAGATGAAAGAGGACAAATCTAAGAATGTAAACAAGTTGTAGACTAAGTAAATTTCAAAGGGTTTGTGGAGGTAAATCTCAAAAATTTTGTGTATGTGATTGAATTGGCTATTATTACGTCAGTCAGTAAAAAATATTTAAATGGTTTTCTAAGGTCATATATTTTTAAAAATTTTTTTAGTTGCCAATGGGCCTTTATTTTATTTATTGATATGAACCCGGTGCCTCACTTATGCTAGGCAAATGCTCTGCCACTGAGCCACCACCCCAGACCCCTAAGGTCATATTTTAATGCACTGATATGAAACAAAGTCTAAAACATTGATATTTTCTATTAAGATAATTTCTTGTGTCTGTTAGGTTTTATTACTTAGGGAAACTAAATTATAAAGGAATTAGGATTTGTACCATTTAAAAATTCTTTTAAATGATTGCTTTATAACTGAGTAAACAACTGCTATTTTAGGTTATTATAGTCTATTTTACACCCTAAATATATGTGACTAGAGGTACAGCTGAGAGCTTAGGGGAACACTTTTCCAAACTGGTGTTCTCCAAACCAAAGTTGTCAGTAGTTGTAGTCTTTTTTAGACTTATAAAAAATAGAAAATTTAATTGGAGATTTATTTATGTCATTTAATGTTTTGTAACTAGATAAAGGTAACCTGTTATCAATAAGTTATATATAGAATTTTGGGTTACTTTTTACTCTGGGATAGAAATTTAAATGTATTTTTGGAAGACAATAAGGAGAGCCTAATTTGTTTAAAGGCTGACAATATGAAACATGGAAGCATTCTGCCACTTTTTTTCTATAAAAAGAAAGGAGCTCTCTTACCTTCTGTTTTGATTCACATTTCAGATATAATGTTATAAGTGTTAATGATATTCATATGGACTCAATAAACTATACAAGTACTTTATAAAATGATATTTAAGAAAGAGGCAAAGACCAACTTCAGAAATAAATCACTTTACCTAAGATTTGTTAAGAGTCCCACCTCACCTGAGATAAAGCTCTGCCTCTCACCCTACTTCATGTTAGATGGCTCCAAAGAAGGGTAGACTTAAGCTCATTTTAAGTTATGTTCAAAAGATGATTTTTATTGCAAAGATTACTGCAATCTCCAAAATAAACAAGGAATATACTACAAAACTAAGTAACAGTTTGAGCAAATTATAAAACATATGTAAGTTTGTCAGTTTTTTTTTTTAATGTAAAATTTGTAAAGGGTTTTATACGTTGAGTTGATAAATGTATGTCTTTGTGGAGGCAAAATATATACCAAAGTGTTATTATAGAAGTTATATTTCTTGCTTCAAAGCTATTATACAAACTGAATATGTTTTTGATCTTGTTATTATTTTTTATTTTCC
The DNA here is from genome assembly GCF_045843805.1 of Urocitellus parryii. Lineage (NCBI taxonomy): Eukaryota > Metazoa > Chordata > Mammalia > Rodentia > Sciuridae > Urocitellus > Urocitellus parryii. The sequence continues at coordinate 4,835,415 of NC_135541.1, forward strand.
TTATATAACTTTATAACTTTTTCCCATTAGTGTTTTAAAGAAGTACTCTTTCTAACAAAACAACCTGACTTAATTTGAGATAATAAGCTATCACCTACAGGACAGAATTGGATATAAGGCAGACTTCTATAATGCAAACCCCCATTAAATGGAAGTGTTAACTATAAAATTATAGATATTAGTTACTGGTGAAACTGGCCTGCTGGGAAAGCAGAGTCAAGGAAGTAAAAGGGTGAAGAAAAACCAGTCAATATTTTGGCCCTTGCCCTCTAAGGTCAGCCAGGACCCAAGGCTTGACCCCTCTAAGGAGCCAACTCTGATGAGTCAACTGAACCTCCTGATCAGGGGGATCAACAGGACCCTAGAGAACAGGAAGCCAATCAGTGCACATCTGCAAAGAGGGGGTTCATTGGACAGGGAAATGTCCCATGTGCTTCCAAGGGAAGCCACATGTGGGTTGCAAGACCCTGACCACTCCTGGTGGATGGCACAGCTGGTAGAGGAAAGCTAAAGGAACCAAGAGGCTTCTCACACATTCCCAAGAGTAGATAAGAATAGGATCAATTTTGACCAACTTGGTCTTTTTTGGGGGGGGGGTACCAGGGATTAAACCAGAGGTGATTAACCACTGAACCACATTCTCAGCCCTTTTTTTATATTTTATTTAGAGACAAGATTTCACTAAGTTGCTTAAGGCCTCACTAATTTGTTGAGGCTGGCTTTGAACTCATGATCCTCCTGCTTCAGCTTCCCAAGTGGCTGGGATTACAGACATGCACCACCATGCCCAGTCATACATGGGAGTTTAAGAGAAAAGACAGTTTTTTAAAATGAAAATAGAGATGTATGTTTATGTCAGTTCTCCCAAAAGGAAGTAAACTGGGAGATTATAAAGAAAGGGTTTTTATACAGGAGTGCCTGATAGATCTCACAAGAAGCTCTGTCAGAGTCACAAGTTTGTTCTGAGACTATTTAAGACCTATAAGTCTTCCTAACATCCTTACATAAGTGGACTTCTTTTATTTCCCCCCTCTTCTGGTATGATTATCTAGCCCTGATATTTATCATGAGCTGGTTTATGGCTCCCTTATTTGGGAAAAAGTACAGATTTCCCTACCATGGAAACTAAAGGTCAGTTTCTAAGAACATATATCCTGGCCATATTCTCCACTTTATCATCCCTCAGGTTAAAGAGACTCTGCTCAGACTCCTCTTCTGAAGTTCACAGTTCCTCACGCATAGTCTAGTGACTTGGTTTTAATCAAGACTGACTTAGTGAGAAGACATGCTTCTGCCAAGCTGGAAGGGAACTGACCAAGTGCTCCTGCCTGGGATGGCTGTCTAAACTGCTAAAAAGTCCACTCATTACCATGGGTGGTTTCCACCTCAAACAGTGAATATGGGTAGGACTGGTGACAGTACCAAAGGGCACAAGAACAAAATGAAAATGAGACCAAAGGATATAAAAAGAGAAATAGGGGATCTGAGAAATAAAAAGTCCAGTGGTCCATTTTTCAGAATACAATATATTTTACATGTAAAATGACTTAGGATGTCAGTGTAACAGGGATTCACTTGATGCTTTGACTATATTCTTTGTGGCTTTGAAACTTGTTTTTTTTCTTTTTCTCAATCTTCTTTTCCCTGAACTTCTCCCTAATTTCATTTTCTCTGAATCACCTCTATAAAAGCCCCCTGTGAATGGGCAGAAACATAGTCTTTGGGACAGGAGTCCCTGTGTTTCTCCTTTGCTAGCAAAGCAATAAACCTTCTTTTCCTTTTTTCTCAAAACTGTGTCCTTGTTATTGGTTTGGCATCAGGTACAAGGACCAAGCTTTCAGCAACATAAGAAAGATGGCTGGCAAAGCCTGTCTCTAAATAAAATACAAAATAGGGCTGGGGATGTGGCTCAGTGGTCTAGTGCTGCAGGCTGCTTGGCCCCGGGTCGAGCGGGCTGGCTGAGCCCCGTTCCTGCCGCTGCTATCGCCGAGCACTGCCTGCCGCACCCCTGCTAGCGCTTCCCTGCTGGGCTGTCAGTGCACGCCGGCTTGCAATCTTGCAACCCGGTTGGGCACAAAAACACAAGCCAGTCAAACTGAGACAAAGTTTTATTTTGTGAGAGGCAGTGTGCGTCCCCTAACAAGTGGGTCCACCACGTGTGTTCTACCTGAGCCGGGGGGGGGGGGCTCCACTTCCCCCAGAACACCCTCCTACCATCCTTTCCCAACCAATGGGAACTCTCCCATTACAAGAGTGACATGAGTAACCTGAGTCCCGAAACGGGCCCAGGTAAACAGCAGGAGACAATTACCATAATGTAACTTAACATAATCATAATCTGAATGGCTGGTTGGCAGTCACTAAACCCAAAGGTGCCTGTATCAATATTTTTGCTGTGGCTCCTAGCATCTGCCCCCTTCTGTTTAATTAAACAACAGGCAAATGTGGCTAGGGACCGTGCCTGTTAGGTTGTCCAATTAACATGTGGTTCTTACCCGTCATGGGAGAACTGACCTTTACACGTCAGTTTCCTGTCTTAGGTTGAATCCACTGTAACCAGATCAACCCGTCACTGACTACCGGTCCAGCATAGCCATGCTTGTGGATAGGCCTAAGCACCAGTGGGGGGGTGAGGTTCTTGCCTCACCTCTGTTGGCCCCCAAATTTAACCTTGGTGCCAGTGGGGGGGTGAGGTTCTTGCCTCACCTCTGTTGGCCCCCAAATTTAGACCATCACTAGCAGAAGGGAGAAAGACGCAGAATTGCCACGACACCAAGCCAATTGACGGCTCCTTTGGAAACACTGGTGACACATCGGCTAAGATATTTAGCACTACCAGTTCGCTGTATCAACAAATAGAGCACAATGCATACAGGTGATACATAGTCCAGGCAAGTTGTGTAAGCAGTTCAAAGTGGAGGAGTCTATCAATATGTCCATTTCCTCCCAAAGTAAATTAAGTCCTTGATTGAGCAGTTCAAAGTGGAGGAGTCTATCAATATGTCCATTTCCTCCCAAAGTAAATTAAATCCTTGATTGAGCAGTCTTATTGAGTTATATTGATTGATGTATCAGTTTATACAGTTTATTGTGATAGCTATCATAAAAGTTGTAGTTTGGTTTTATCTTAGTCTTCACCGGCACTGGGATGGAGATGGGAATTATGGCCATGTTGCTAAAGAGACATTATCCTGAACAGAATTATGAAATATAATGAAAAGGAAAGGTGAAAGTAAACAAACAGATCTGTTAACCACCTTTAAAAGCAAAATTTAATAACAGCTGTTTACCTAAAGTAAATTAAACCATATAAGTCACGTGACTTAAAATTTTTTTTTATATTTGTATCTATTTATACATGAGCGCTCCTTATAAATGAAATATGGACATACACACATACAGACATACAACACAAAACAGTGCATACATAACATAGAACATATAAGACAATAGTAAATAAAGGCCTTGTAGCTATAGCTAGGTGAAATCTCCATTGCAATGTTTAAAAACTTTACAGTTAAAAAAAAAATAAAACACAGTCAAAAAATAAAGCTGATCAGAAAAACATTAACCTAGGTTTGTATGAGCTTAAAAAATAAGGTAAAATAAAATAAAATAGAACTTTATGATGTGGGAAAAATGCAAATAATAAAATAGATATTGAAAAAGGCACCATGGTTAATCACTGTCACAGATGTAAGAATAGCCAGGCTGGAACTCTGGATATCAGCTGTTATGGATTTGAGTCAAATCATCTTCTTTTTCTGTAGAAATTGTTTTAGTTAATCTCTGTGGAATCCAAATTGGTTGCTGTTCCTCCTGTGGAAAAACACAGACGGAGCCCCGACTCCAGACTATTACTGGGTCCGGACCTTTCCATTGTCCTGTTAGAATATCTTTCCAAAGTACCTTAGGCTTATGTACATTTTTCGGATACATATGTCTTTCCGCAGCACTAAGTCCTGATGAATCCAAATTTAGAAAGTTTAGAGTAAAAAGGGTTATTTTAAGTTTATCTTTGGGGGATATATACCCCTTACTAATTCCCTCCCTTTGCTTTAATAAGTACATTTGTATAGTTTGATGAGCTCTTTCAACTATGCCTTGTCCCTGTGGGTTGTATGGGATTCCTGTTATATGAGTAATGCCAAATGATGAGCAAAATTGTTTAAAAGACTTGGAGATGTAACCAGGACCGTTATCGGTTTTTAACTGTTTAGGAACACCCACAGTGGCAAAATTTTGTAAGCAATGAGCTATAACATCTTTAGTTTTTTCTCCGGGATGAAGGGAGCCCATCAAAAATCCAGAAGAAGTATCAACTGTAACATGTAAATATTTTAATTTTCCAAATTCTGGCAAGTGTGTGACGTCCATCTGCCAAATATGGTTAGGTATCAGTCCTCTAGGATTGACTCCAAGATTAACTTGTGGCAAAAATGTCACACAATTTTGACATTGTTTTATTATATGTCTGGCTTGTTCTTTAGTTATTTTAAAACGTTTTTGTAAAGTATTAGCATTGACATGGAACCTTTTATGAAAATTTATAGCTTCTTCTATTGTGGAGAAAATATGTATGTCATGTGTAGATTTATCTGCTAGTTCATTACCCAAACTAAGGGCTCCAGGCAATCCTGTATGTGCTCTGATATGTCCTATAAAGAATGGATCCTTTCTATCCCAGATTAGACTTTGTATAGCAGAGAACAAAGAGAAAACAGTAGAGGAAGGAGAAATCCTACCAGCATCTTCAAGAGATACGATAGCATTAACTACATACTGACTATCAGAAAATAAATTAAATGTAGAATCTTTGAACATCATAAAAGCTTGCAATACTGCATTAAGCTCTACCTTTTGAGCTGATTGTTTGGGTACTAAAAATGTAAAAGTTTGATCAGGAGTAACTACTGCTGCTGTACCATTGTTTGACCCATCAGTGAATATATTTGGAGCATTTATGATAGGGGTTTTTCTTGTCATTTTTGGAAAAACTACAGGATGCTTAGACCAAAAAGACAACAAAGGATTAGATGGTAAATGATTATCAAATGAAACATTTGATTTACACATGATTATTGCCCAAGTATTTAACTCATTAGCTAACTCATCAATTTGATCCATAGTATATGGAGTAATAATTTTATTGGGAGAAATCCCAAACACTCCTTTTGCTGCTTTTATTCCTTTGAGTATTAATTGCCCTACAGCCTCAGGATATCTAGTAAGAATAGTATTAGGAGAATAAGATAAATGTATCCATAATAATGGACCTTCTTGCCAAAATACCCCTGTAGGAATATTTTTTGTCGGTAATACAATAAATAATAAAGGCAAACTTATATCAATTCTATCCAAATGCATATTTTCCATATATGTTTCAATGATTTTTAATGCCTTTCTAGCTTCAGGCGTTAACATGCGGGGTGAATTTGGATCTGATGGACCTTTTAAAATATCAAATAAAGGTCCTAATTCTCCTGTTGGTATGCCTAGATAAGGCCTTATCCAATTTATATCTCCCAATAACTTTTGAAAGTCATTAAGTGATTTGAGTTGATCTACTCGTATTTGAATTTTTGGTGGACGGACCATGGTTGAGGATAATAGAACTCCTAAATAATTAATTGGAAGATTTAATTGTACTTTATCTATTGCTATCTCTAGATTATAATTTTTTAATAAGTTTGTAAGCGTGGCATAACATTCTAGCAATGTGTTTTTATCTTTATGTGCCATTAACACATCATCCATATAGTGAAATATCTGTAGTTCAGGGTTTTGATTTCTAAGTGGCTGGATTGCTTTATCAACATAAATTTGGCACAAAGTTGGGCTGTTAGCCATCCCTTGAGGGAGTACTTTCCATTCATATCTCTGATCAGGACCTTCATGATTCAGTGCAGGGATAGTAAATGCAAAATGCGGACTATCCTCGGGATGAATTGGAATTGAGAAGAAACAATCTTTAATATCTATAGCTAGAACATGCCAGGTTTTTGGTAGAGCAGACAATTGGGGAATCCCTGATTGAGCAGGTCCCATAATAACCATCTCATTATTAATGGCTCTAAAATCTTGTAATAATCTCCATTTACCAGATTTCTTTTTAATAACAAAAATGGGAGTATTATGGGGAGATACGGAAGGTTGTATATGTCCTTCCGCTAATTGCTGTTTGACCAGATCATGGGCTACTTGTATCTTTTCTTTAGTTAGGGGCCACTGAGGAACCCACACTGGTCTTTCTGATTTCCAAGTAATTTTGATTGTCTCAGTGGCCCTTTTTGAAAACCCAATCCATGTTTATCTATCTCTTGATCTACTTGAATTGGTGCTGTTATATCTTGTTCTTGATCTCTTAATCTCTTTTCTTTTTTAAAGCCTTGTTTTGCCCTAGTAGTGGGCGAGTTAGGATTGACGTTATTTGTTAATGTCAATCCTAATTGATCTAGGACGTCTCGTCCCCATAAATTTATGGGGAGATGGTCCAATACATAGGGCTGTATAGTTCCTTCACATCCTTCAGGATCCCTCCAATCTAATACCATTGCACTTCTATGGGGATTAGTTGCCACTCCTAGGCCTCTAAGCGTTTGGGTCGCTTGCTGTAATGGCCAATGTTTAGGCCATTCCTGGCGAGATATGATGCTGAGGTCAGCGCCTGTGTCCAGCAGTCCATTAAAATCATGCCCTTGAATATTTAATTTTAGCATAGGGCGAGAATCTAAATTTAAAGATAGCATAGCCCAATCTACACCTGTGGAGCCTAATCCCTTGGAACCTCTTTCTACATTACAACTGGAAAATTTATCATGTAGGCTTGGTATTATTAATAACTGTGCTATTCTATCTCCTGATGAAATTACTGATATACCTCTTGGAGAACTAGCTATAATTTTTATTTCACCCTCATAATCGGGATCAATTACCCCAGGACTTATCATAAGTCCTTTAAGTGTAGAAGAACTGCGTCCTAATAATAAGCCTACTGTTCCCTGGGGAAGAGGTCCTTTTACTCCTGTGGGAATGATTTGAACTCCCATCTCTGGAGTTAATACTGCTCTGGCAGAGGCACAGATGTCCAACCCTGCGCTCCCTCTAGTCTGTCTGATGAGGGATCTAATGGATAATGCGTCCTGGGCACCACCTTGATGGTGCTGCTGGGTTCCTCCATTGCCCCGTATATTTGTGGTTTTGGGCCCCGGGGCATTGGGCCCTCCAATTCGTTTTTTGACAACGGGGCCTGATGCCTTTCTCCACGATATCGTGGGTAGACACTTGGTCTTTGTCCATTTTTTGATAACGGAATACCCTCTATGGTGGTTTGAGAATGGCATTCATTAGCCCAATGTCTCCCTCTATGGCATCGTGGGCAAATACCCGGGATTCTACTCTTTTGATACCTAGCTTTGTTAAACCCTCCTCCTATGGGGCAATTTCTTTTAAAATGCCCTTCTTGATTGCAATTATAGCATGTTTTTGGCTTGGTACTTAAAGCCTGTTTTACTTCAGCTGCCATGACTTGTCCTTGTTCATTAATGTCTCTACATAATTTAATATATGTGTTTAAATCTTCCTGTTTCCACGGTCTAATGACCTCTTTGCAGCAACGATTTGCTTGATCGTAAGCCAGCTGTTTTATAAATGGCATTGCCTGTTCTGTATTTTCAAATGTCTCAGAGGCTGCTTCAATAAGTCTAGCTACAAAGTCAGCGTAGGGCTCATTAACTCCTTGTATTATCTTAGATAGTTGACCTTGAAAATCCCCTTGTCCCTTTAAAGTTTTCCATGCCTTAATTGCATTTATAGCGACCTGAGCGTATACGCCAGGATCATATCTGAGCTGTTGCATCTGCCCTTCAAATTCCTCTTTTCCCAGTAACATTTTCAGGTCTCGTTCAGGGTAACCTGCTTCTGCATTTCGCCTAGCTGTCTCCTTGCAAAATTCCTCATTGGCAATTTTCCATAATAAATACTGTCCTCTATTTAGCACAGAATTACACACGTTAGCCCAATCTGCTGGTGTTAAGTTCCAGCCGGTAATAGATTCGACCATACTGACTGTGAAGGGAGCGGCCGGGCCGTAGGCTGCTACAGCTTCCTTTAATTGCTTTATTATTTTGAAATCTAAGGCACGGTAAACTCGTTCTCTTTCTTCTCCCTGCTCAACTACAGGGCATGCTAGTTTTTGGGGTCCCGCCTCAGGATTCCGTTCATCATCTATGGAGGCAGGTAAAGCTGTTGGTTGAACTATGCCCTCTGGTGGTGGAACGGAGTTAGTAGCAGCCTCCCTATCTGACGACCGTTTTTTCCCTGAGCTTGCCTTGTTCAAATTTTCTTCTATCTGACTAGCTTGAGAGACCTTTTGTTTTGCTTGACCTAATATGTTTTCTGCCATGGCTTGGACCTCTAACAATTTACTTAACAGTTTTTCGGTTTGTTTTTTACTAGATTCTAATCTACTATAAAGGTAACGTAACCCAATAAGATAGGATAGAAGAAAGCCAAAACAGAATGAAACAGAAACGGAGAGGAGGAAAATGATTATGTCAATTTTCTCTCTCTCAGGGCCGAATAACTTCAAACCTTGAGCTAGCCATTTTTCCCAATTTGCCTGACAAAATTGTAAGGCTAGAGAGCCTGAAATAAAAGCAGAATAAATCAAAACAGAAATACCCATTCTGTCGCCTTTCCTTAGGGGCGAGCGATATTACTCACCTTTAAATTTTGGGCGTTCCCCGTACAGGGCCACCAAAATGCTGCAGGCTGCTTGGCCCCGGGTCCAGCGGGCTGGCTGAGCTCCGCTCCTGCCGCTGCTATCGCCGAGCACTGCCTGCCGCACCCCTGCTGAGCGCTTCCCTGCTGGGCTGTCAGTGCACGCCGGCTTGCAATCTTGCAACCCGGTTGGGCACAAAAACACAAGCCAGTCAAACTGAGACAAAGTTTTATTTTGTGAGAGGCCGTGTGCGTCCCCTAACAAGTGGGTCCACCACGTGTGGTCTACCTGAGCCGGGGGGGGGGGGCCCACTTCCCCCGGAACACCCTCCTACCATCCTTTCCCAACCAATGGGAACTCTCCCATTACAAGAGTGACATGAGTAACCTGAGTCCCGAAACGGGCCCAGGTAAACAGCAGGAGACAATTACCATAATGTAACTTAACATAATCATAATCTGAATGGCTGGTTGGCAGTCACTAAACCCAAAGGTGCCTGTATCAATATTTTTGCTGTGGCTCCTAGCAGTCTAGTGCCTCGGAGTTCAATCCCTGGTATGCCCCCCCGCCCCAAAAAAAAAAAAAAAAGACAGCTGGAGGAGAATGTAGAATGAAAAGTTAAAGCAGTTAATACTGGAGTGTAAAAATTCACAACCCCTTGACAAAGAGTAGGTGAGAAGGAAGGGGCCTACCTGACCAACAGAGATAAAGTATGTATGTGCCAAAAGGCACTCAATCCAAGGGTATTGAGAATGAAGGGAGATGGGGACAACTCAAAATATATTTCTTTAAATAACCCAAAAGGAGACAGTAAAACCTAGGTGACAACTGGAAAGATTGTGTACACTATAGTACTCAACCAAGGAAGACCTGGGGGAGGGACCATGCACTCTAGGGTACAAAACACTAGTTGTATCCACTCTGGGGCTGACACTGAAGCCAGATTTAAAGTTAGGTAGTCAGTGTAGTTAGGTAAATCGGGTCTAATATCGAGTGAAATCTAAAATGGAGGCCATGCTGGGAATGACTCAGGGAAAACAGGACAACTCATGGAATGTTAATAAAGTTCCGAAAAGGCCCTAGGCCAAAGTCCACCTGGAAGAAATGTTAATGAACATCCCCCAACAGATTTGAAGACAGCCCATCCCAAAGAAATGTTAATGAAGCCTAGGATACAGCCCCCAACAGACTTGGAGATAGCCCATCCCAAAGAAATGTTAATGAACAGCAAACTTGACTCGGAAATGCCCAGATTACTTCTTTGGCCCACCTGTGTCCCACCCCTCGGGCCTTCCAACCTACATTCCTGAAAGAACTATAAAAAGGGGAGACAACTGCACTTCCACGGATTCCACCTTTTGGGTCCCCTTCTTCCTCCGGGAGAAGTCTTTTCTTCTGTCTTTTAATAAATTTCTAATTTCTACTCTGGCCTTGCCTCGGCGTGCTTCTTTGGTGTTATTCTTCAACATTGGGGAGCAAGAACTCGTCACCGGTCAACAGCGGTAACAACACCAGGCTATCTGACACCTGATCTTGCAAGACCTTCATTAAGGTAGAGCCTTGCTTTTTGCTGTTGCTTGTGCCTCTTTGTCCAGTCTTTGGGCTTGGATAGGCAAGGTTGTTTCTCACACATGTTGAACATAGAATTGGGCAAGAGGCAGGGGAGAAGCAGCCAGAGGAGGTTTATTAAAAGCAAAAGTTGGGCTGGGGATGTGGTCAAGCGGTAGCGTGCTCGCCTGGCATGCGAGCGGCCCGGGTTTGATCCTCAGCACCACATACAAACAAAGATGTTGTGTCCCCCGAGAACTAAAAAATAAATATTAAAAAAATAATAAAAATAAAAGCAAAAGTTCACTCCCTAAAGCAGAGTGGGCTTCAGGGAGAGCATGGCTCAAGCAAGCCCTAGTGTCTGAGCCAGTCTCCTCCTGTGTTGGTCTGATGCCTCCCTGCAGGCCTGAGACTCTAGTTTGTTTGTACCTTTTGGTGACTTTATATAACTAGCGGCAGTGTTGCTGAAAGCTTGGTCCTTGTCCCTGATGCCAATCCAATAACAAGGACACAGTTTTGAGAAAAAGAAAAAAGAAGGTTTATTGCTTTGCTAGCAAAGAAGGAACACAAGGACTTCTGTCCCAGAGGTTAAGATTCTGCCCCTCGGCAGGAACAGGTGACTCAAAGGCTACAGTCCATGTGTTCTCTGTCTGGAGTTGTAATCCACTTGTTAATTTGGAAGATAGCCTTTTCCGAGGTCTTCTGGTACCACCCCCAAAGGCTGGATTACTTTGTTCCTATGGCGGGTGTGTACTCAGGGCAGATAACTCCGCCTAGGATGGTGAAGAAAGGCGATCCTGTTTCCCCTGAGATTAGGTAGGGGGAAGGGGAGGGGAGGAGACAGAAACATGGCCATTTCAAAAATAAGTCGCAGTGGCAGAGCAGCGAGGGTTGTATTCAAAGCATAAAGTGGGCCACTGTCACAGCAGGAGTTGCCCTGGTAATGGGACAAATCCGGAAGAGGAAAACAGCAATCCAGTGGTCCCACTGCAGACTCCTCTCCTGGTCCTGTGCCCCGGGTGGCGTTTTTCTTGTATCCTGCCTGTCACACGGATACAAGATAAACTTCTAGCCCAGAGAGCGGGAACCTCGCCCGACCCAAGCTGTGAAGATGCCTCCAAAGGACTCCCTACTTCGTTGTAACCACTTTCTATGAAAAGCGCAGGGTCTCCGCAGGACCACTAGGTTCACGTGGGACGCTAAGGCGAAGCACGGACGCGGTCGCTGATGTCTCCACCGGAGAAACTGCCCGGACGCCCCGCGCTTGCCTCACATCCCCGTTCCTGCGCCTAAGGCACCTCGGGCGGGCGCCCTGCAGACCAGGAGGGAGGGACGCCAGGCGGTGCGGGCGGGCGCTGGAGACTGCACCCTCGGCACTCGGCAGCGCAGGCCCGCAGGACGCGGGGCGGGGCCAGGCGGGGGCGGCTCCCTTAGGTCGTCCTCGGCCCGCCCACTTCCGGCGCGCCCTCGGCGGCCGACGCGCCCCGCCCACCCGCGCCCGGAGACGTCATCGGCGCGCCGCCCCGCCCACCTCCCCGACCTCCTCAGCCCGCTGCGCAGCTCCGCGGACCCTCGCCCGCCGCCAAAATGTGAGTGACGCGCCGCGACGCCGGCGGCTTCGGGCCCCGCAGGCGGCGGCCGGCGCCAGGGCCTCCCGCACCGCCCGGGGGTGGCCGTCCGGCGCTCGGACGCGGGCCGAGGCCGGGCGGGCTTCCGCGGCACGCTCGGGGCCTGGGGGTGGGCGGCGGCCCCGGGGCCGGCCGCAGACGGGTCGGGACGTCCAGTGGCGCCGCCGTTCCCCCGGAGCGCCCCGCGGCCGTCGGGCGGGGCGGCCGCTCTTCCCGGAGGAAGCGGCGGCCCCACCCGCACCCTGGCTCCTTCCCCGAGGTCCGCAGGAGGCCGGCGACGACTGCGCTCGCCCGGGAGCTCCCCTCCCGGCCGCCGCTGGGCTGCGGAAGTGCAAGCGAAAGGACCTGGGCCCCGTCGTGAGGCCGCTGCGGCCAGAGCAGACCAGCACCTCGTGAGGGCCCGGGAGCCCCGGGAGCTGCCGAGCTGGAGAGACCGCGGGCCTTCGCCCTGGGCTTGAGCAAAAGCCGCCTTGCACTGGCCCCTAAATAGTCGGTGTTTCCACCGGGAACGTTCAGAGAATCACGAGGACCCAGTATTTCCCTCCAGCCTGCCCAGTGGTCACCCTCAGAGGAAGCCCAAGCGCAGCACTTGGGAGTGTACCTGTCCAGGTTGCTGTGCCAGAAAAGGGGTCACGGTGTTGGAGAGCTACCTCTGAGGAATTAGGACCGGGCTCTCTGCAGCCAGCTGTGTTGACTTCCAAATCTCACTCCTCTCATCTGTAAAATGGGGGTAACAGAGTATCTCCTTGAGAGTTCTGAGGATTAAGGAGGAAGTACCTGGACGGGGCTTACGCAGCAGCTCCCGAGTCCAGTCCTTATCTACTACCACACCCTAAACTCTTTAAGGGCAGTACTCAGATCTGCTGTGTCCCCTGGTTCCTGGTTATTGACACAATGTAGATTGGAAATAACTGTTGAATCAGTGAATCCTTGATTGTGTAGCAAGGCCCGCGGTAGGTACTGTCTTGGATACAGAGAAGAGAATTCTGAGACCAGGAACCTGTGCTCTATTAGGGTAGGCAAGACTTTATATATATTTAAAAATCATGTACATACAGAGCAATCAAAGTGATGCCAGCCAAGTAATGGAGGCAATAAGGACTTCAAAGCTGGAGTGATTATAAAGATCTGCATGGGGAAAAATGAAACATTTGATGAAGATTGTAAGAAAAAAAATAATGAGTACCTTTCTAAGAGAGCATAGCTTCATTTCATCCATTCACACCACCCCATCTCTATCCTAGTGTTCCTGATCTTGTTTCTGTAAATGGTTCTATTTTTTCATAATGAAAAAGGGACATTCTGTAATTGTTCATAACTATAAGTTAGTTTTTTTCCTATTTTTTAAAATTTATGTGTGTCTTTGCTACAGTAAAAAGATCTGGAGAATATTGAGTAGATTTAAGCAGATACATGCTTTTAAAACAAGTAAAAAATAATTAGAGCCAGGCTCAGTGGCACACACCTGTGATTCCAGCAGCTCCAGAGGCTGAGGCAGGAGGATCCAGAGTCCAAAGCCAGCAAAATCGAGATGCTAAGCATCTCAGTGAGACCCTGTCTCTAAATAAAATACAAAATCGGGCTGGAAATGTGGCTCAGTGGTTGAGTGCCCCTGAGTTCAATCCCCAGTACCAAAATAATAAAACAATTAGAAAAAAAAGTGTACCTATCTTGGGATCAGGCACTTCAGTGACACAAAGAAACTATTAAACCTTCATTTTCGACCCTGATCACTTTATAATGTGGGACAATCTTGGGAATTAACAAGGATATTAAGAATCCTTGTTCATTATTGCAGTACAAGTTTATTTTTGTTTTTGTTTCTTATTTTGCTTTAGTTCTGAATCTGGACTGGAGTCTTTGTGTTTACAGAAATGTCTGTGGAATCATAATGTGTATGTGCTTGTTTCTTTGTACATTTCAGGTCTGCAGGTGCGCCTGCAGGTTCCAGTGCTGCCACTGGCAGTAATCGGAGAATTCAACAGACACAAAATCAAGTAGATGAGGTATTGCTCTAAAATTCTAAAACATGAATCTTAGACAAATTTTTAGACAAATTTGGAAATACTCTGGAAATAATTCTGCTTAGGAAAAAAAATCAAAAGTGTGAATATAGCAGAACTGGGGACATGTGGGAAATGTACGCCTTGTGTTTTAAATTGATGGGTCAGCGATAAACATAGGGCCACGGGAAATGTGTAGTAAATTCATTAGGAATTAGAAATATTTTGGAATAAACTGAGTTGTTTTCGGGTTCTGCCCTTCAAAAAAAAAGTGTGAATATAAAGTAAATTTTAACTAGCAAAAATCTGCCCCCTGATGTTCTGGAAGCCCTGATCTAAGCAGAGGTCAGACTTTGCTGTTTTTATGCTGATTTTTCTGCCCCCAAATCATATACCCAAAACACAAACATTTGGTAACATTTTCCAAGAATTGATTTATAAAATAGGCTAATGAAAAATTTAAGGATCAGGGGCTGGGAATGTGGCTCAGGCGGTAGCGCGCTCGTCTAGCATGCGTGCAGCCCGGGTTCGATCCTCAGCACCACATACCAACAAAGATGTTGTGTCCGCCGAGAACTAAAAAATAAATATTAAAAATTCTCTCTCTCTCTCTCTCTCTCTCTCTCTCTCTCACTTAAAAAAAAATTTTAAGGATCAGTTTTACAGATTGCTCAAGCAAGGAACAAGTCCTTCAGATCATTTTTTTTTTTTTCAGAATGCCTTGTCTTATAGCCTGTCTTAACAAGTTTCTCAGCCTGAGCAAATCTGTAGAGTTCTTCTCTGACAGTTACCATTGAATGCACGCAGAAGGTGGATGTTGACAAACTGCTCTAGCCCAACTGATCTGTATTTATAGAATTCTTGAGTTAGAAGACCTTCACTATAATGCAGGACCCCATGAAGATGGTGTGAGGAGTTGTCTCATATTTCCATGTTCCTAAAAGCTGTCACTGTCCAACAAAAATATCTTGGTCTTTCTGCATTTAGTTCCCTTAAAAAGTACAGTTAAAGTTAAGTTGGATATATTGTTAAATCATACAATAATGTCTTGATTTGATGGTTCATGAACTTAATTCTGAAACTTTTAGATTTTCACCAGAAACTTTTGTTTACTTACAAAATCAAATTGCATCTATTTTTTTTTTAACCAAAGTAATTAAAAGGAAAGATTTTTTCCCCTTTTCTATGGAGGTGAAATTCACTTAACACATAATCAGTTATTTTAAAGTATTTAGTGTATTCATTGTGTTGACAGCCATCACCTCTTCTAGTTTCAGAATACTTTCATCATCCCTGAAAATACTCCTAAGCATTTAGTAATCACTCCCCATTTCCCTTCCTCCCATTCCTTGGTAACTTCTCATCTGCTTTCTGTTTCTATGGATGTACCTTTTAAATCATTAAAAGAAACATAAAACATGTGGCCTTTTATGTCTGGTTTCTTTCACTTAATATGTTTTCAACATTAATCCAAGTTGTTAGATGTATCAGTACCTTTCCTTTTCCTGGCTGAGTAATATTCCATTGTATTTTATGCCACTATTTGTTTATTTATCCATCAGTTTGAGTTGCTTCCACCTCTTAGTCTCATGACTTGTACTTATATGAGTGTTTAAGAACAAGATTTTGATTAGACATAGTTTTCATTTCTCTTAAGTGTCTACCTAGGAGTGGCCTTACCGTTATGGTAGTTCTATATTTGACTTTTTGAGGAACTACCAAACTGTTACCCAGTGGCTGCACCATTTTATTTCTCATCAGCAGTGCCCCAGGGTTCCTGTTTCTCTATTTCCCTGATAGCATTTGTTTTCTCTGTTTTGGAATAGAGCCATTCTTGTGGGTGCAGTGGTTTTGATTTGCATGAGTAAATAGTGATATTGACCATCTTTTCATGTGCTTATAGGGTTGTTGCATATCTTTGAAGAAGGAGCTATTTTTGATTGGGTTATCTGTCTTTTTGTTTTTAACTAGTAAAAATACTTTATGTATCCTGGATCTTAAGCCATTTTTAGATATATGATTGCAAATATTTCCTTCATTACATGGATTGACTTACATTCTTGATAACATACTTTGATGTAAAAGAAGTTTTTAATATTTATCAAGCCCAATTTATTAGTGATCTTTTTTTGTTGTTGTTGTTGTTGCTTTTACTTTTGGTATCAAACTAAAGAATCCAGGCCCAAATCTGAAGTCATGAAGATTACCCTTATTTTTCCTCCTAAGGGTTTTATAGTTTTAGCTTTTACATTGAGGTCATTGATCTGCTTTGAGTTAGTTTTTGTGTGAGGGGAAGTAGGGGTGCAGATTCATTCTTTGGCGTGTGGCTAACTGGTTGTACCAGCACTATTTACTGAAAATACTATTCCTTTCTTCACTGGATGGTCTTGACCCCGCCCCCCTCAAAAGGGGTATAGCTCAGTGGTAGAGTTTACCTTGCATTGTATGCACAAGGCCCTGGGTTCAATTCCTAGCACAAGGGGGCAGGGGGAAATGGTTGAGTTGATTTGTGATTTTCTGATTTCTGGACTCTCGATCTATTCCATTGGTCTTTGTCCTTATGCCAGTACCGTAGTTTGGATTACTGTAGGTTTGTAGTGGGTTTTAAATTTGGAGATGTGAATCCTCCAACCTTATTCAGCTGTTTTCCATATCATTTTGCCTGTTCAAGTCTCCCTACAATTAATATGGAAGAAAGTCACTGTGATTGGAATAGCATTAGGATTTTTCTGAGGGGAGGGAAAAAATGACAATCGGGATTGCGTTGACTCAGGGTCACTTTGGGGAGGACTGCCACCCTCACAGTTTGACAATATTAAGTTTGAATGTTTGAACCTGGGATATCTTCCCATTTAAGCTGCTCTTTACTCTCTCTCAGTAGAGATTTTTAGTTTTCATTCTGTAAGTCTTTCACCTCCTTGGTTAGATGTATTCCTAGGTATTTTATTCTTTTGAATGCTGTTGTAAAGGCAGTTGTTTCCTTAATTTCCTTTTCAGATTGTTCATTGTTTGCATATAGAACACAACTGATTTGTACCTTGATCTTAGACTCTGCAACTTGGCTGAATCTATTAAGGCTAGTAGCTTTTGTGGATTCTGTGGGATTTTTCTGTATCTATAGAATCACCTACAGATGGAGATAGTTGTACTCGTCCTTTCCAACTTGGATGCTTTTCTTTTCTTGACTAACTGGTCTGGCCAGGACTTTAGTACAGTGTTGAATAGCAGTAGTGCAAGTAAGCATCCGTTCCCTCTTTCCGATCTTAGAAGGAAAGCTGTCAGCCTCTCACCATTGAGTATGATACTAATTGTGGGGAAGTTCCCTTCTATCCTTAGTTTGTGAGTGGTTTTATCATGAAAGATTAGGGCCCATTTTTTTTTAATGAAGTTTGGCTCAAAGTTATAAAGTGATGATCTGGAAAACAGTGTGCCAATAAATTTCATTTGGATTTTGGTTCCCCCATTCCTTTATATGTAACTTACTGTGATCACATTGGTTTAGGTGGTGGACATAATGAGAGTCAACGTGGACAAGGTGCTAGAAAGAGACCAGAAGCTCTCTGAGCTGGACGATCGTGCAGATGCGTTGCAGGCAGGAGCTTCTCAATTTGAGACAAGTGCTGCCAAGTTGAAGAGAAAATATTGGTGGAAGAATTGCAAGGTAACTCTCTTAACTGATCTTTCCATTAAGCCTCCTTTCCATTCTCAAAGGATTACAAATGCTGGACTTTCATGAACCTAGGATGTGGGTTTGATTTTGTACGCATGAACATTTGGATCTAAAATAAGCATCCTTTCTACTTACCCATAAGTAGGACTCCCCAGGTTCTGTGGCTAATCTTAAGAGACATGTAAAACAAGATTGTCCCAAAGCAATCACAGACAGAAGCCCCTTCTGACCTGAGCCGTTCAGAACCATGAATACAGACTAAGAGGAGAAGGCTGGCCTTGGTGGTCAGTTTGCAGGTAGTTCTGTGAATGGCTCCAAGGTCAAGGGAAAGAAATGCATGGTCAACTGGGGACTGGAGTTGTAGCTCAGTGGTAGAGCACTTGCCTCACATGTGTGAGACACTGGGTTCAATTCCAAGCACCGCATATAAATAAATGAATAAAATAAAGGTCCATTAACAGAAGATGAGAAAACAGCCACACAGAGTGCATGGCCTGAAGCAGATTTTACATAGTTAGTAAACAAACGTGCCATGATCAGATCCCACACACAACCAGTCCTGTCTGTGAAGTTGAGAAGTGACACCTTGAGATACCTGGGACAGGGGTTAGTAGCCCTTCCTTATCTGGAAAATGTGTATACACAAGCAGATGCCTTTCTAGGGGCCACAGATCATTGGAACATATTTTTATTTTATTTTTTTAATTTTTAATTTTTTATATTTATTTTTTAGTTGGACACATATCTTTATTTATTTTTATGTGGTGCTGCGGATCGAACCCAGGGCCTCGCACATGCTAGGCGAGCGCTCTACCGCTGAGCCACAACCCCAGCCCAGGAATGTATTTTTAAAAGCAAGTAAATAACCTTCAAGTCCTAATTGAGAATATTAAATTCAGACTTTAGAAATTATGAATTGCTCCTGGCTGTGGTGCACCTCACACGATGCTCTTCAGCAAGCACTCCTTGTTTGTTGAAGTGTGAAGTGGACATGTGTTTTGTTGCAGATGTGGGCAATAGGGATCAGCGTTCTGGTCATTATCATCATCATCATCATTGGTGAGTTACTCTGTGTTCCCAGATGATTCCCCTCTGAATGTTAGCTCAGTCCAAGGGTTTTATGAATTTCCTTAGCGAATGTTTTAATATTTGAGTTTTGTATGATTAAAGTCCAAGATTTTTTACATTGATCCTTTGAGGTTAGGGAAAATTTATTCATCTCTATTAACTGGTTTTTCTTTCCTAATATATTTTTTATTTTCTATTTCCTTTTATTGTGATGTAATGATTAAAAGCATGGACTGCCTCTGATCCACCCAGGCTCCACCACCATCCAGCACTGTGGTCTTAGACAAGCAATTTAATGTCTCAGGACCTCAGTTTCCTCATGTGTAAAATAGGGATAATAATGGTACTTAGCTTGTTTGTTAGGAGGACAAATCTAATTAAATATATGCAAAGTGCATAGGATGGTACCCAGTATATAATTTAAAAAATAGTTATATAAATAAATATCACAACTCTTACTATCATTACTATTACATATAATATTGGAAGAACTCATTGCCACTTTTGGACCAGTATCTGGGAACTAGAGAAGTGTGTTTTCCATTCGTTGCTTACGTGGATGCTGGTGGATGTTTCCTTTCAATAAGAATGGGTGTGGTGGCTTGGATGCTTTGTGCTCTAGTCTCCAGCCCTCTGCAGCCTGTAGAAAATTAGATTGCAGTCCCTGCTCATTCTGGATTTTCTCTGAAAGACTAAACTGCCCTTCTCCTCATCTTTGAATCTCCCCTCATCTTAGTATGGAGCGTCTCTTAATGAAGAACAGGTGGAACTCAACCCTGCTGTCCAGGAAACCTCTTCAAGACGTTCGACTTTGAACCTGCTACATTATCCAGCTTACCTACTGTTATTTCCAAAATGATTTTTTTTTTTTTTTGTTCATGTAAAGTTTGGTTTCTAGGCTGTGTGCCTTGTTTTTTAATATGCACTCCAAACCAGAGGGCCAGCTTGCCCCCGTTTTGCACAGTGCCTTTACAGATTTACCTATGAGCAACAGAGGACATCTGGACTCCAGAGTACTGTATCTAGACTTAACGTTGTCACTAATTCATTGCCATTGATTCCAGTTAAGGGAATCCATTCCAAGTTCTTTCTCCTGTCATTTGACATTATCTTCAGAGCCACATTTTAAACCATTGGGTAATCAGATTTCCAACTTGTGCCTTCCAGGAAAAACACTACTGCCTAATACTGATCTGAGACAATAATAGGCTGTGCCTTACTTTGATACTTTTCTGGTTCCTTGTAAGCCGTCTTCTTTTTGTAAGCAGTACTGACTCTTGCTGTATTTAAAATAAGATGCTGGTAAAGAATTTTTGCTCTTTTATTGGATATGAAGATGTTTACTTTCTTGTTATATATATCACTTGCTAAAATATTAATTAGAAATAACCCCTTTAAAAAGTTTTTATAGAACTATGAACATGACCAAAGTTCCTAGTTTGCCAAAAAGTTAAATATGAATACATTTTCCTTAAGTCTGTCCCTGACAGATAAATTCAGAAAAGTGCCAAATGGAATTCAAGGTGTCCTTCAAAAGGAGAATGGTAATGTTGTGTGTGGACCTTCCACACCCTGAGCACTGCCATGTCTCTGAAACGCTGTAGATGGCTCCCATCCCTTCTGCTTCGGCCTTTTGCAGTGGGGTTGAGGGGAGCAAGGCTCTCATCCTTTCCTCTCACTTGTAAACAAAAGAGTTTTCCCAGCTTCTTGCAAACCATCAGCTGTGGGCTCCATTGTCTTTCTAATAATTACTTGAGCAACAGTTTTGTAGCCCTTTAAGTAAGACCATCTGTGCAGTTGATCATTACCTAATCCAGTCCTCAGAGGTGATAGTTTTTTGAAGTTTGTTTCCTATTTTTTTTCATATTCTGCTTCTTAAATCAGTCTTCTAAATTATGGTTGTGATGAGGCATTGGTTAGCGGTGAGTGACTCTTCACAGAGGATAGCTAGCCAAGATGCCTGCTTTCTTCAGTGACAAACTGCACAGGATGCTGCTGTGGAAATAGCTCTTCTCATCTGACTTTTTGTTACATACATTAGACTTAACATGAGGGTATGTGGCATAAAGGTGGGAATTCCAGTGTGAATGAAAGCAGGTTAGGAGGCACTGAGAGAGAAAAACACATGAGCTTTATTGCTCTGTGGCCCACTTTTACTAGAATGTTCTAAAATGCTTGTTTACATGCTAGTATGACTTTACAAAGCAGCAACAGCTGAGCTGCACCAGGAACTGGTTCCATTTCTTTAATATCTGTTTCCCTGATATCACTGAGATGATTTAATGTTGGAGACATGCCTTGCAGTATGCCCAGCCGTGAGAAAGCAGCTGTTGGTTTAGAGACATCTGCACACCCTCAGCACTGGGTCCCTGGCTGGGTCTGACTCTGAATCCTTGGTGCTCACCCTTCAGCCTTAATACGCAGTCCCATGTAACCCACTGGCTCCGGCATTAACCTAGTAATACCTCTCTTGTATCCGTGCATTTAGATGGGAACTCACGCACTATAATGACCTGAATAAAGTGTTTATAAATATGACTCTGGCTCCTGTGTTCCTTAGCAATAGCTTTGCCTGGTCCAAGTACTGAAAATGGCATTCCTTGTGCCACTTCCTCCCTCTCCCTTACACACAGCACTTTCTCTTCTTTCCCATCCGTACCCTTCCAGGACACACACTCTTCTGGTACCTTAGTTTCCCCATACCAGAGTGGGTAGAAGCATACCACTCCCCTTTGAAAAGTGCCTTTCAGCATTGAGTGGGGAGCTGGCTTTCACACAATTACCAAAAGGTTCAGGATTTGGCTTTGGGGTTTTTAAATATGTTCTTTCAGAAGTGATGTGCAGAGCTGGCTCTATATATGGAGAATTAGGTAGACCCTGACATGGGTAGAGGTAAGCTTGGAAGGGTGAGGGACATCTCCAAACACAAACACTCTTGTATTTTGCCCCCTTCCCTTATATTTACTTCCAAGTCTTACTCTTTAGCAACTAGGAAACATGTAGCCCTTGTGAAGTAAACCTTTGCGTATGTTAACAGATCCAAATACATTCCTGTATTACAAGCCCCACCATGATCTAGCCCTAACTTTCCCATCTTGTCTCATACCATTCTGGCCCTCTCTTCTCCAGGCAAAGCTTACTGCCTTCCTGTTTTTTTCAACAGCAGAAGTTTCCCTGTCCAGGTCTGTGGTCTATTCTGCTCTGTTGGGCCTCCTTCCCCAGCCTCAAGGCCTACTTCTCTCATCACCAGGGTTCCAATTCCACATCAGAGGCCTTGCCTGATCACCTGGCTAAAGTGCCTTTCACCTCCACCTATCTCAGGTATACCCCATCTCATTAGCTAGTGCTTTCTGAACTTCCTTTATTGGAGTAGTTCATGCTTGATGTCTTTCTCAAAATGTAGACTCCCTGAGCGGGCCCTTTTGATCTTGAGTTCATTCTGTGTGTCCACCATTCTGTCTCCAAAGCTAACAGTCATCCCTGCCCAGATATGCGTTCAGTGTTTGTTGAAGGAATGCAGTTTGGCAAAACAGCTTGGGAGAACAGCGTTGCAAGGTATATCGCTTAGAAAAACAGGTGTTTTACCCAATACATAATATGGACAACCGCCACTTCACTTTTCCCCTCTCCCTTTATCACAACTTTGATTCATGAAACAATTAACTGAGTATTATTTGATGTATCAGGCAGCCGAGGGTAGGGTTTTGATATGCACTTTTTCTGTCGGGATGAATTGAGGTACCAACGGAAAGGAACTTTCAGACTGTTTGGTTTCAGCCGTGCTGGGGATGGAACCCAGGGCTTCACGCAGCCAAGCAACCGCTCTACAACTGAGCCACATCCCCAGGCCCAGACTGAACCATCTTTTCCAAATACGTGCCTTCCTCCAGTTGCCAAATTAACGCTAACTTTAGGAAGGCCAAGTTTCAGGGTCTAACTTCTCTGAAGGTCAAGTTGCATTTTACCTGGGCTGCCCTGAGGCCGGCTTTTCCAAGCACGCCCCACTAACCTCGAGTTAGCGGGAAGGAAAGCAATATTAGGAAAGACCGGAGAGTACCGCACCGTCCCAAGACCTCCCGGACTCCCTTCCCGCAGTTAAAGTCACCTGTCTACCCGCGAGCGCCACTCAGGACCCTCGCCCCCGCCTGCAGCTAGGGCGGAGGCGGCGCCGGACCCGCCTACCCCTCCTGGTCCCGCCCCCTAGCGACTGGCAGCTCCAGTACCCTATCAATGCCGTGCCAGCTGCCACCGGCCCCGCCCCCAGGGAGCCCGGCGTGCGACTCCCGCAAGCTGGCCCTGGCCTTCTTCGGGGCCACTCCACCCCCGCTCACCGCCGGCCCGCCAGGATTGGCCGAGCGCTGCCCTTAACCGACGTGTTATGTAACGTGCTCTAGGGCTTCGCCCCGCCCACCCCCTGCGGTTATATAACCCAGACGTCCCAGCTCGGGCTCCGCCCCCGGGCCAATGGGGACCCGCGCACCCGGCCGCCGCGGCCAATCGCGCGCTGAGGGGGCGGGGTCCGGTCCCGTGGCGCGCGAGGGGCGCGGCGAGACAGTAGCCCGGCACGCGGCGGGCCTCGAGACCGCACGCTGCGGGCGGGCAGGGCTGGCGGGGCCGCGGTGGCGGCGAGCGCTCGGCCCCCGCGCCCCGGAACGTTGCGCCGTGGAGCCGCCCCTCGGCCGGCGGGCTTTCTGGGTGCACGCCGGCTTCCAGCACGGCCCGGGGGGACGGTGGTGGCGGCGAGGACCCGGCAGAGGGCCGCGCAGGGGCTCGAGCTGCTCGCGCCGCTGGTCACCTCGTGTTCTCCCCGGGGCTGGACCTCCGCGAGGGAGAAGCGCGAACTTCTGTGAAATGCCGAGGAGGAAAGTGCCCCTGAGATGAGCGCGACCGGAGGTGGCGGGCTGTGGTGACTGGTCTTCCTGCAGCGCGGTGGCGGGGACCACGATGGGAGGTCCTTCTCTGCCGCCGACTGCAGAGTGAGAAGCCGGCGGCCGGCCGAGGGCTTTCGGCGCGCCATGGACCCCCGTGAAGGCCTGGGAGCGCCCCGCGGCGACGCTCGCGAGTCCAGGGACGCGGGGCGCGGAGGGACGCGGGGCCCCGGGGGCCGGCGGCAGGGAACGCGCGCCGAGAGCGGCCACAGGTGACGCCCCGCCCGTGCGCACCCTGGCCGTCTGCTGTCCCTCTGGAGCAGGGAGTGGGAGAGCAGGACTCGGGCCCTTTGGATCTTGAGTTCTTAACCCCGGGAGAAAGTGCGGGGAGAGATCAGGGCGAAGGGATCTGGGATGCCGCAGACGGTGACTAGAGCACAGCGGAGCGACAGAGTGGCCGAGAGGTCCCCTGAGGTCGGCCAGGTGGGAAATAGGAGTGGAGAGTGACGTCTTCTGTCTCTTTGCCCGCAATCCCAGCATCTCGGGAGGTTGAGGCAGGATGGCGAGTTTGAGGCTAACCCTGAAAACTCAGACCCTGTGTCAGAGAGGACTGGGTATGTGCTCCAGGGCGAAGCGCGCCTGGGTTCAATCCCCAGTGCCAAAAGGAAAAGGAAAAAAGAAAAAAAGCATAAACAAATGAAAGAGTCGATGTGCACAGTGACCCTGCAAAGTAATTTGTTGTCCCTGCATGTGCAACATTGTTACTTCTCATTTTTTTAGTATCTATTTTTTTTAATTGTAGTTGGACACGACATCTTTATTTTTATGTGGTGCTGAGGATCGAGCCCAGGGCCTCACACGTGCTAGGCGAACGCTCTACCGCTGAGCCACAACCCCAGCCTCTATTTCTCATTTTTTATCTTCCAGGGAACAAGATCGAAACAGAGTTTCAGAAGAACTTCTAATGGTTGTCCAAGAAATGAAAAAATACTTTCCAGCGGAGAGACGCAGTAAACCAAGCACCCTAGACGCCCTCAACTATGCCCTTCGCTGCGTGCGCAGTGTGCAAGGTAAACAGCTGCAGACGAAGTGCAGGCGCAGGTGCACCTTGGCGGTGAACAGGAGTCTTAGCTTTCTGTGTAAGATGTCTTGAGCACATCTAAGACTGATTTCATTAGTGTCTTAATTTTTCAAATTTGAAAGACCAGGAGAACTTATTTGGCTAACAGTTTAGTAGTTATGCAATACTTTGCTGATCTGTTGCAAGAGAGAATTTAGGATAAGTACATTTTGAAAACTAACTTTTTAAACATTGTCTCCTGTGGGGGGTCACATGAGAAAACACATTTGACTAAATACAATTTACCCTTTCCCGTCCTACCTATGCTTTGAAAATGCAGTCATGATACGCTAAGAATTTGCCAAATTAAAAACGAACAATTTTAAACACCTTTTCCTTTTTCTTTCTGATTTTTCTCCTCAGGGGATTTCATACAATCATATTCTCTTCAGCCCAAAACTCTGTGCTTCATCTATAACCTGTAGCTTCAGAATGCTGAAGTAATGTTCCCACCATAAAAATTGCCTGTGTCTGAAGCTTTTTTAACTTGTTTTAGTATATTAAATGTATCTTGCTTCTTATGACCTAGAACAGGCAGAGTCATAAAATTCATAATTGTAAGTTTGCATAATTGTCAGTAGTTTAGATATAAGCAGAAAGTGACTTGATTTGAGGGAAATGCTCTTAAGGTGTTCTTTTCCTAATAAGCCTGCTTAGTAATGCTAAATGTGATTTCCTGAAGATACCATTGTCACTGGACTGTTTATTTCCCTGTGTTTCTTAGCAAACAGTGAATTTTTCCAGATTCACAATTTAAACGGAGCACCTGAGAGGGAAGTGACTGTGTACAGTCTGAAGGAGCTGGCCACTGTTGCTTCTGAACACACTTCTAAGAACACAGTAAGAATTTATGAATGTTCCCATGTCAACCTGGGTGACTTCTCCTAAGGAGCTTCTGTAGTTGTATATTTTTAAAATTTTCAGGAACCACAGTTTGAGGTAAACAGAGGAGAAACTGCTCAAAAGGCATGTGTAGCTTCTCTTGCCAGAGAACATCCAAAAACCGAAGCAGTGTGTTGTGTACTGGGCAATAGTTTCATTTGTTCACCAGCTGCTTCTATCCCCTTAGCATACCTGAATTTTCTTAAGAGGAAAAATGGAAGCTAATCCAAAATAAGGGTGAGGGGTGTTAAAAAAAGGAGAATAGAAGAAATCAGTGGAGTAGACAAAGGGGAATGAAGTGAAGGGGAAGGGGTAGGGAAAGACAGTGGAATGAATCTGACCTCACTTTCCTAGGTACAAATATGAACATACCACCATCATGTGCATCCATAAGACACTAACTTAAGAAAAAAAAAAAAAACAGATGCGGTGGCACACGCCTGTAATACCAACAACTTAGGAGACTGAGGCGGGAGGATGGCAAGTTCAAAGCCAGCCTCAGCAATGGTGAGGCCCTAAGCAACTCAGTGAGACTGTCTCTAAATACAATACA
The DNA here is from genome assembly GCF_045843805.1 of Urocitellus parryii. Taxonomy (NCBI): domain Eukaryota; kingdom Metazoa; phylum Chordata; class Mammalia; order Rodentia; family Sciuridae; genus Urocitellus; species Urocitellus parryii. The sequence goes on from NC_135541.1 coordinate 4,861,477, forward strand.
AAAAAGGGCTGGGGATGTAGCCCAGTGGTCAAGTGCTCCTGAGTTCAATCCCCAGTACAAAAAAACCCTATACAAATAACAGATCAGTAAAGGGGAGGGAAGAGTGGAGGGGAAAGGGGAAGTACTAAGGAATGAATTAGAACAAATTATATTCCAGGTTTTTATAATTATGTCAAAATGAATCCTATAGACTACAAAGAACCAATGAAAAAAGTCATACAGAGAGAACGCTTTTTAAAAAAGGAAAAATAATAATGCCGCAGAGTAACTTCCTACATTTTATTCTCATCTCCAGATTATTAATTTCTATTTGTATCATTCTTAGGTTCAATAACTACTTTAGGTTATTACCATTGGGTTTTATAGAACAGATGAGTTGAGATGCTCTCATTTTTTGTGAAATTTTGGAAGATAATTTTTTTTTTGTCTAGTTGACAGGGAAATAGGCCTCACATTTTGTTGATAGAGTGATGACTTAATTTTACATTTAGACTTCAACATACTTGTAACAACTATTTTGTAACATTGTAAAATAAGCTCATATAAAAATATTAAAAATCTACTTTTTTGTAATAGAGCTTATTTTACCAACTAGTATGTGCACAATACTGTAGCAGGATATGTGAAGCTTTTAAAAAAAAAGTTTAAGAAAACATTTTCCCTCTAAGATCTTTAAAATAAAGCTAAAGAGGAAAACATGATACTACAAATGGTGGCTGATCATAAACAAATCCTATTTGTGTCTAATGGATAATCAGAGCAGTGGTGCTGGGTGAGGCATCTTCAGGGATACTTCCTGGGGGAGGCACAGAACTTGCTGGGAAGGCAGCAGATTCCCTGGGTGTGAGGCACGGTTTCTGAAGAAGGACTCGGAAGCTTTTGTGCCACATGTATTTTGAGTCTGTGTAGAAGGAGCCAGTATATTTTTTGGCATAGAAATCAAACCTTCAGCAGGTGAATTGCAGATTTTGTGATATTTTCTAAGAGGAATGCTGAAAGAAACTATTTTTGGAATTTTCTTGCCTTTTCAGGATTTGTATATGTTTTAGGTTATTGATTATAGTAGAAATCTAGAAGAAACTTGCCTTTCTGGGGGTATTTCCCATAAGTATCGTAACATTTGCGTTTGTCTTAAATGGTTTCTCATAGGATACCTTTGTGGCCGTGTTTTCGTTTCTTTCTGGAAGGTTAGTGCACATATCTGAGCAGGCTGCTTTGATCCTGAATTGCAAGAAAGATTTCTTGAAGTCCTCTCACTTTGTTGACCTGCTTGCCCCTCAAGACGTGAGGGTGTTCTACACACACACCGCCCGAGCTCAGCTTCCTTTCTGGAGGAGCTGGACCCAAAGAGGTAATGGGACCAATGTTGGGATGTGTATCATGCCCCAAGATCAGTTTCATTTTTACAAAAATAGTGCAGAAATTAATGCATTACTTAGAATATGTGAACTATATAGTTTGTCTTATTTCTTTTCTTAAAATGTCAAAATATGATGAAACAGCTTTTGGGGGGTGGGGCATGCATCGGGAATTGAACTCGGGGACACTCAACCACTGAGCACATCGCCAGCCCTGTTTTCTTTAGAAACAGGGTCTACACTGAGTTGTCTAGCGCTTTGCTTTTTGCTGAGGCTGGCTTTGAACTTGCGATCCTCTTATCTCAGCCTCCTGAGCCACTGAGATTACAAGCTGAAACAGCATTTTAAATGTTTCTAATAACACAAAGACCCAAAGAAGTTGGTTTTCATTTAGTCAAGTTAGTTTCATAAATTATATATTAAAATATGATTTGATTACCAGCATACTATACAACAGTTTAGTTGCTACAAAACCTGTTTCCTTTAATAAAATTAAATGTTTTTCCTCTATGTTGATTTCATGATTTCCTTATATAATAAGTTTTACTTTAGAGATAAAACTGATAGCTCCCTTTTCCAGTTTTTCTTGCTTCCTCCTAAAAGTTTATGAATCTCATCACTTTCTTTTTTGAAATGCTTGTCTATCTGAACCAGGGATGTGTAGTCAGTTTTCCTTGTGACATTCAATCCTGTGTGATCTTTAAATAATTCCTTTATTTTAAATCACTCTTTATAATATTTATTTCATATTCTTTGTGAAGTGTCTCGAAGAGCTTACTGTCTGATTCCAAACCCTTTAATTATTAAAAAAAATTAAATTTTAAAAATTGTGATTAAAAAATGTATAGCAGCTAGGTGTGATGGTGTATGCCTGTAATTCTAGCTGCTTGAGAGGCTGACACAGGTGAGTTAAACGCCAGCTTTAGCAACTTAGACGCTAAGTTACTTAGCAAGACCCTGTCTCTAAATAAAATTTTTTTTTTTAAAAAAAGGGCTGGGGATGTGGTTCAGTGGCTAAGTGTCCCTGGGTTCAAGGTTCAATCCCCAGTACCAAAAAGAAAATAGAAAAAAAAAAAAAAAAAACTATAGCATTAAATTTGCCTTCTTAAATCATTTTTAAGTGTATAGACCAGTAATGTGAAGTATATTTGCACTGTTGTGAAACAGAACTATTTCATCTTTGCCAGGTTAATATATATCTTTTCTGAGTTTTTAAAATCCAGTTCTTGGCCCAATGAGGAAAGGCCTTGCTTCTTTTTCTAGTTGTCACCTTTCTGCCATTTTTTTTTTTTTTAAGTTGGACACTATGCTTTTATTTTATTTTTATGTGGTGCTGAGGATCGAACTCAGGGCCTTGCACATGCTAGGCGAGTGCTCTACCGCTGAGCCACAGCCTCAGCCCCTCTGCCATCTTTTTTGAATATTTCTTCATAAGCTCTAGAAAACATGGCTAGCAGTCTTGCCTCCTAGCTCCATCATTTCTCCTTTTTGCATCTTTCAAAAGCATTGATTGCCTTTCTCTTCCTCATTCCTAAATACACATTTTCATCTTTAAATATCCATGTTTGTTTGTTTCCCCTTATTAGTCATTTTTTTCATAAACATCTATTCAGCAGTCACTGTGGACCAGGGACAATTCTAGATGCTGGGGTCCAGCCTAGGAACAGGACAGACACACCAGAGTATTCTCTAGCTCCTGCACATTTTCCCTTCAGCACTGACGTGTGGTCCCTGTCCTGTCCTTCAGCCTGATCATCTTTGTTGATTGAGACACGCTCCTTCCATGTAAAAACAGTGTCTCCTGCAATTTTTGTCTTTGGCACCTCAAATTGACTTGTGCCTTCATGATCTGATGCACATTATATTTCTTCCTGTGAATCTCAAGGATTCAAGCTCATACTTAGAGCAGTTGCTGAGCCCTACAACTGGATGGGCCTATGTTACCGCCTTCAGAAAATAGGAAGTGATGTAGCCAGCTGTGGGCAGCCTTTGGTCTTGCATCAGAACATGTTTCTTCTTAAAACTGGTTCTGTATACCTCTCAGAAGGATCTGATTGCTATTTACTGCGAACATACTTCAGAAACAAGAATTCACACTTGTAGCCTGGGTGTCTAATGCTTCATGGGCTTTGCCCACTGAGATTGCATATTCTGGCTCCCAGGGTTCTGGGACTTGAGGTGAACACAGTTGGGTTCAGGAGCCTCGTGCAGTGTGTGATTGGTGAGCAAGTTCACATCACAGCAGAGGCTGATCCCCTATTATCCTACAGTCCTCTCCGTGGAAGCAGAGATCAGCCTGATTCAGTATTTTGGTTCTTTAGGGTTGTCACCATTTATGCTACCATCAGTTGTTTTATATTGTTGGTTTTGTTTTTTAACTTCTCAAAGCTTTCCATGTTTTACTGCAGTGCACAAATGCCCAAAAATACCAGAGGAAATACAAGTAGCAAACATTTGGGTAAAGGTTCAACCCCCTCATTTGACCCTAAGATAAGCAAATTTATTTCTAAATTGTCACCTTGTAAGTTAGTAGTCACTAAATTGACACAAACTGTTGGCATGAAGATCATGAGAGAGTATTATTGAGAGAAAGCATTAGTGACACTGTAAATCCGTATAGTCTCTAGAAATTCATTTCAGAATACATGAGATGGCGCTGGGATTGTAGCTCAGTGGTAGAACACTTGCCTAGCGTTTGTGAGGCACTGAGTTCAATCCACAGCCCCACATAAAAATAAATAAATAAAATAAAGGTATTGTGTCCATCTACAACTAAAAAAATATGTATTTTTTTAAAAAGAGTATCTGAGAGTTGTAAAATGAACACATCATTTAACCTAGAACACAACTTTCAGAAACTTTTCCAAGGAAAGAATTTAAAGTGAAGGGGAAAAAGTCAAAGAAATGTATATTTCATAGAGCTAAATGCTAAAACTGTTCTAAATTTCCAAGTATTGAGAACTATCCAGACTATTACCACCAAAATAATGGTGTCAAAGGACGACTGTGGTGGCATTTGAAGTAGCGAATGTGGGCAGGCATGCAGCAATCACTAAGTCAGTTGCCCCCACTTGTCTGCCAGAGGGTTGCTGGGATAATACAAGGCCCTTCAGCCCAGGGAAGAGAGTCCTGTCAGTCAAAAGCTCATCTCTTTTTAAAAATAATCCTCAGTTGTTGGCTGGCAGTAATGGGAGACTGCTCGTATGAGGAGTGTGGCCCTTGGGACGAGAAACTGACGCTTTATCTCTGTTTCTAGCATCACAGTACGAATGTGCTCCAGTGAAGCCCTTCTTCTGCAGGATCCGGTAAGTGGACAGGCTGGGGAGGCCAGAATGCACCTGATGCTCTGGTTTGTATTCAGCCAGATTCTGTTGTAGATTAAAAAAAAAAATAGATGTGGTTGCCATGAGGAATTTGCATTTGTATTAAAAAGAGACATGCTCGGGAATAAAGAAGACAGTAGTGCAGTGGGCAAAGTCAGAAAGCTAACTATCTACCCCAGTGGCATGTGGGGGTCAGTGGGTAGGAAAAACATTTTTTGTTTTTTAAACATTTATTTTTTAGTTGTAGTTGGACATAGTACCTTTATTATATTTATTTATTTATTCTTATGTGGTGCTGAGGATCGAACCCAGAGCCTCACACCTGCTAGGTGAGCGCTCCTCCGCTGAGCCACAACCCCAGCCACACGTTTTGAAATGACCATTATTTAGTGCACTTTTTGGTCTGCTTTTTATCTTTTAGTCACATTTAAAAATTTTTTTCCCTACTCAGCTATACTTGAATTTTTAAATTTTTGAAGTTTTTTCTCCATCCCCCTCCCCCATGGGGCTAGGGATTGAACCTAGGGACACTCTACCATTGATACATCCTCAACCCTTTTTATTTTTTATTTTGAGATAGGAGCTCACTAAGTTGCAGAGGCTGGCCTCAAACTTAACAATTCTTCTGTCTCAGCCTCCCAAGTCTCTGCTGCACCACTATACCCCACTTAAATAGCTTTAAGAAAGCAAGGTATTTATACTTGTGAGAAGGATTTAAAAGATCCAGAGATGGTGAACTAGAAGAAAATAGACCATAATATTAATGGTAGTTTATTTCTTACAGAGTTTACTTTCATAATAAAAAGGGAAAATATTTTAAGATGGCATCGTGATTAAAGCTATAACTGCCGTAGATAGTTAGAGAGAAACCCATGTAATTGGTTAATGATATCACTCATGGATTTGGGGGCCTGCACTGGTAGGATCTAAATGCAAGGAGGGGTGAGCCAAGGAAGGGCAAGCAGGGAGGCCTATGCTGCTGCCCACCAACAGCCCAGGCCCCCAGGAAATACCCTGTGGGTTCATCAGCTTAATGACTGTGTTTAGGTTCAACTTCTGAGCAGGCATGATTATAGTACTGGGGTCAAAACGCTTGCCCGTGTGTACTTGAGTTCTTGTGTACTTGAGTTCTGTAGTGGGGACCAATAACATGTAAATGTGTGTGTCCCCTGGCAATAAATTCTTTGTAGAGACTAACTCAGCAGAAGGGAGTTCTGGGAAGTGAAGAGATTGCCCTTGTATTTCAGGCTTCCTTGGTCCATTTTCTGTTGCTATTTAGAGTACCTGAGGCTGGAAAATTTATAAAGGAGAAAGGTTTATTTGGGCCCAAGTTCTGAAGTCCAGAGCGTGGCACCAGCATCTGCTGGGCCTCTGGTAAGGGCCTCATGATGCAGGCAGGCTGGCATGTGCAAAGAGAAGGGGCCAGGGAACCAGATGGCAGATCAACCCACTCTTACTGAAACTGCCCACTCCCACAGGAACGACACCGACCCTTCCTGGGGATGGTCCCATGACCCTAAACCCCTTGAAGCCCTGCTACCTCTCAGTACCTTGCACTGGCAATTAGCACTTTGGCGGTGACAAGCCATACCCAGACGGTGGCAAGAGTAATCAAGGAACTCTCCTTTTAAGAAGCCTGATTGCAGCCAGAGACTGGAGGAGGTGAGGTAGTGAGCCATACAAGAATGGAGGGCCGGGAAGTGTCTGAGGAAGCTGCTCCTGGCAGAGGGTACAGCCTGGCACCGCCTTGGCAGGGGGTGGGCAGCAGGGAAACTGCCTGGCTGTGGCCAAGGAAGGACCAAGATGCGGGGAGCAGCTTTTGAATAGATTTATTTTGTTCAGGGTCATCACTTGTTTCAAAAACCTTTTAGTTTGGGAGTTTTCTAACATAACAGAAAAGTAGAGAATCAATATGTAATCATCCAACTTTGATAACCTTAACCCGTGACCAGTGAGTGTACTATCACCAATTCCTCTGCTCCTCTTCCCCAAGTTATTTTGAAGCGAATCTCAGCTATCGTGTTATTTCCTCAGAGGTTTTTTCAGAATGTTTGTTCCCGTTCATCTTTGTGATGCTCAAATTGCCCATTTCAGCAGTAGGAAACCCTCCAGGGTGGTTCCTGTGCCCTTGAGAGGGTGCCCGTGAGGTTTTCAGTGACCTCCATTCTTTCAGGCATGTGATGTCCCAGAGTTGCAGTCAGTCATTTCCCTGGGAATCCCCAGTTCCTGTGGGAAGTGGCATGAAAGCTCTGGAGACTGGCTCTGGGTAGTAGGCATGGCTGCTACAGGGTTTTCACTGCTCCAGGAATTTCAGTGCACAGAGCCAGACAGCTTTGGGTTTTTGAAAGGAAGCATAATTTACATTACCAAGGGTTGTGTGGGGTGCTGTGTTGGCAGTACTGTGAAGGGGTAGAGGCAGGGAGAGTGGTGGAAGGCTGCCTGTCCGTAGTGCCAGGCCAGCAGGCAGTGCGCAGCAGCCTTCGGGTGGGATTATCACCAGGATTTACGAAAGGATTCAATTTGGGGTGTGAGGTGAAAAGGGGGCAAGGATGACAGCAGGGTTTTTCAGCTGGAGTTACTTACTGAGGTGGAGGAAGTTGTAGGAGAAGCAGCTTCCTGGAGAGAGGCAGGAAGGCAAGTTAAGTTTGAGATCTGAGCTGAGACATGAGTCTAGTTCAAGGGAAGTGTCCAGCCCAGAGGTGGGTCCTAGGTCATCAGCACGTCAGTGGCATGAGAACCCTTGGGCTGAGGAGCCTGGGAAGCCCATTGTGGAACGGAGGAAGAGTAGGAGGGAATCCAGGAACCCCTGTGTGGCTACCTGCTGCAGGGCAGGAGGAGGAGGAGGAGGGGTCCTAGGAACAGGGAAGAGAGGGGAGAGCCAGTGGGGAGTGTGTGCTGGGCGCATGTCTGGCAGCACTGAGACCGGCTGGGGATTAGTGTCAGGACCGGGATGGTGTGGAGAGAGGTGTGGTTAGCACAGTAGAGTGTGGGAGTCGGACCTCGGTCATATGGACTCTTAAGGGATGGTGGCACATCCTAGTGAAAATGTCCCCTGGGCAGCTGGGGTGAAATCCTCGTACTGGTCACTCAGAGCCAGACACCACCCTAACCCAGATCTTCGTGAGAATCAGGAGGAGGCACATGCTCAGGGCCAGGGCTGGGGCAGGGGCTGGATTTCAGACCCGACTTCTCCTTTCTTCCTCAGGCAGGCATCTTGAAGGACTAGAGTACCCGACTGTCCAGCTGAAGCTATGAGACTAAATTAGTTCTTGGGAAGAGGAAATGGCAAGGGACAACTGAGAGTTGGCTTTGGGACATGACCACAGAGAACCAGTTCTCTGTTTGGTGGCACTTGAGGTAGACCATAAGATAGGCTTCCTTACGTCAGAAGCAGAAGAGTCAGCTTGGGCATTTGGGGCACAGAGGTCAGGAGAAAATCATGCAATGTCTGTTCTGCTATTACACTCATGGTGATATAAGCAGTTCTCCATATTCAATGAACAATGGACGGGTAGTATTGCCTGGATATTGAAATTTCAAACTAATCTTGCCCTGCTCTGGAAAACAAGCTGTTTAAACAATCTTAGATTTGATCGTGTTTGTCTGGGAATTCCCCATGGGGCCATTCCCAGAGGGCACCAGGGCCAGCACTAACCACCTTCCATCTCTTCAGTGGAGGTGGAGGCAGAGAGCACGAGAAGCATTACTCCCCGTTCCGGATCATCCCCTATTTGGTTCATGTACATAGCTCTACCCAACCAGAATCAGAACCTTGCTGTCTAACGCTGGTTGAGAAGATTCACTCTGGTTATGAAGGTAAGTCAGGAGGACCTGCCTTTAGATGAGATGCAGAAACGCCAGCAATCAGATAGGAACACAGCGAAGCCTGTTCACTGCAGCCCTAGGGCAGAAAGATGCTTGTTTTTAGGAGTTGGGCTCCTAGACTCTGAGCATGCTGGTCAACTTTTACTGACCTTGACTTCCGGAGCAGCCATCTTCACTGACAGCCTGGCCTCACCATCTTAGCCTGGGACTTCAGACAGATCCATGGTCCTCTAGTCCCTTCTCTGCTGGTGGCCCATTCCGTAGGGCTTTTTGATTCTGTGTGGAATTTGAGCCCTGAAACTGATGCATAGAGAGGCCATAGGAGTGAATGTATGTTTTTGTTGTTGTTCTTGTTGTTGTTTTTTTTGGTGGGGGGTTGCTGGGGATTGAATCCAGGGCCTTGTACTTGCGGGACAAGCACTCTACCAACTGAGCTGTACCCCCAGCCCCTGGAATGCATGTTTTTAAAAAACTGTTTTGAAACTTGAGCAAGCAGAGCCATGTTTCTAAACTCACGTGCCAGTGCTCAGGCAGCTCTGGGTGCTGTGGCCGTCACTGCCATTCTGATGTAGCATGCTCGCCTGCACGAACTCACAAACCTGCAGAGCTGTGGTGACAGTAGGGTCAGCCCAAAACTTATTCACACATGAAAAATAAGACAGGATTCTAATAAAAATAAAAGCTTATTTTACACATTCATGCTTTTTTTAAAAAAATTTTTTTAGTTGTAGATGGACACAATACCTTCATTTTACTTGTTTATTTTTATGTGGTGCCAGGGATCGAACTTAGTGCCTCATGCATATAGGCAAGTGCTCTGCCACTGAGCCACAACTCCAGCCCCATCATGCTTAAGAGATACGAAACACTGCAGTTCGCTTGGCAGGCAACGCAGGAAGAACCCGGCTAGCAGGATGATGATGGAGTGGTGCATGTTTTAGTGTCTTCAGTGGTTTCAACTTCTGCCTCCATGTAAGGTTTCTTGCAAAAGAAATCGCACCGGAGCACATGTGGTGCTGTAGATGCTCAGATTGTTCCCTAGGATATCATCTCTTTGTTTTTTAAATCACATGTTGGAGCAAAACTGACAATACTGATTTTTTAAAAAATATTTATTTAGTAAGTTGTAGTTGGACACAATACCTTTATTTGAAGATCAAACCCAGGGCCTCGAATGTGCTAGGTGAGTGCTCTACCACTGAGCCACACCCCAGCCCGACAGTACCGATTTTATTATGCAAAGACCGTCCATATACTAAGTAAATTTCAGATACTTTTGTTGTTGAGTTGTCTGCAACCACTTAACTAGCACTAAACTTTTTATTTACTTCTGCTTTAACCACTAGATTATTTGTGATGAAAGCAGGCTATTGAGTGGGCACAGAATTTTTCTTCAAGTTATCCTTAGTGAATGTCACACTTGGTTTGATTAAGATGTAGTTAATGAAAATTCTTATCATTTGTCTGTATCTTTGGCTGCTGGAAGGCCTGGGCCCTAAGGGAGATTTCCACTATTTCATATAGTGATGTTAGTTCCTTTTTAATATGTTAAGCAGTAGTTAAGTGGATTTAATTAGCCATTGCCTTTAAATGGGTCTTTCTGTTTTCTCCTAGCTCCTCGAATCCCAGTGGATAAAAGAATTTTTACCACAACACACACCCCAGGGTGTGTGTTTCTTGAAATAGATGAAAGGTAAGAATTTTTTAAACCTATAAGAAATTTGTTCCTGAAAATGTATTAAATATGAGAAAAAGTTTACATCAGGTTTGCATGCTCTTCTACATTGTGAAACTGCAGTCCATCCCTTTGCCTGCAAGATTGTTGTTAGTTAGGTTGGAATTTATTTGTGTTGTCTGATTTTTAACATAAACACTTGATGTATTTCTAAAAGTGATTTATAAGAGACCATATTAGATTTCATGATGCTTTAGGTGGCCGGTAAGTCCTTCTTCACAGAAGCACACAGTGAACCTGGGAGCCAGTTTACCAGTAATACCCATGATGTTGGACACTCAAACTGGACACTGGTCTCTCTAATCCCAGGCATTCCCAGTGGACAAGTGTTCCTCAAATCAGTTTATGAAGTGGGGGAAAAGCTTTTTTTTTTAAGATAATTTATTTAAAGAATTTTTCTTTATTTTGAATTTAAGTCATTCCTTCTTTCTTTGAGGAGGGTGTTTAGATAGTTTTTATTATTTAAAGAATAGTAATGGTAGATGTAATAATTGCTTATCACTGATTTTCAATATTTTTATTTGGAAATATTAAAGATTGATATTATATTTGTAACTGCCATTTTTCCCTCACATTTATTTTTGAATTTTAATTATTAAAGAAATCTGAAAATCTGGGAATCCATGCTGTTCCACACATAGTGTAAAGTAAAAATGACAAAAACTTGGGCATAATAATGATAGGTATTAATTTTGATTTTTAAAAAGCTTAACATTTGAAAATGGGTTTATTTAATTATAGTTACCCTGAAACCAAACAGTAATTAATGAAATACTTTGTATAATATATTCTGTGTAAAGTTAGAAAATCGAAGGCTAATTCTGTAAATAGCTTAAATTTATTGCATTAGAAAATGTTTTTGGATTTCTATACACAGAAAATGGTCATGAAGTCAGCTTTTTCTAGGGCAGTTTTACTCTTATCCTAACAGTTTTCCCATGAATGTGTTAAGTGTCCTAAAAGTGTTTCTGTGTCTACTTCATATCATCTTTTGTGTTTAAGTATTCTTAAGCATGCTATGTTAATCAGCTCTCTGTTACTGTGACAAAATATTCGAGATAATCAACTTGTAAGGAGGAAAGTTTTATTTGGCTCACAGTTTCACAAGCTTCAGTCCATGGCTGGTTGGCTTCATTGCCTTTGCATCTGTGGCCAGGCAGAACATCCCTGCAGGAGCATGGGGTGGAGCAAAGCTGTGGCCAGGAAGCAGAAAGAGAAAGCGCAAGGGGCCAGGGTCCCCAGTAACCTGACTTCCTTCCACTAGACCCTCCACACTAAAGGTCTCAGCATGTGCATGGGCCAGGGGCCAAGCCTTTAATGTGGGCTTTTGGAGACATTCAAGATCTAAATTATAACAACACTGTATAAATTTGTAACCTGCTTTATTCATTTAAAATTATCAGCATCTATGTTATGATTTTTTTTTTTTTTTTAATGGCAACATAATGGGCATCAGACTCTTTCTGAAGAACTTGCTGGAAACAGATGCCTGGTCTTACCAGGTCTGTCTTCTGGCTCATTCTGTGTGTGTTTGTGATGCAGCTTCTCTGTTGACACCAACATTTACTGGATCATAAGACCATTTCCCCTCAGTGCAGCCACTTATGTTGTTGTTTTTATAAATCGTTTCATGAACATATTTTGCATAAGTTTTTTTTTTTCCTATTTAGAACTTAGTAAAGAAGTGTTTTCAGGGACATCGTTGGTGGCTTTGTGGTTGTTGGGTTTTGCTTCTCAAAACTGGGGATGAAACCCAAGGCCTCTCCTGCGGGGCAAGCACTCTACCACTGAACTGCACCCCAGCTGAGAAGCTTTTTTAAAAGTGTGTGAAGTGTAAGTTACTCGGTGAGTGTAACCTGCTGCCTTTGTTGTGTCCTCGGTTCAGAGCAGTGCCTTTGCTGGGCTACCTCCCTCAGGATCTGACCGGAACCTCTGTGTTAGCATGCCTGCACCCCGAAGACCGGCCTCTGATGGTCACCATGCACCAGAAAGGTAGGACCTGCTCCTCTGCAGGGGGAGTCTAACCACTGCTTCGTCCAACTTTTCACTTCATTTCTCTTGGGCCAGTGGCCTTTAACTAGATCGGCAACAGGTTGAGACCCTAAAGCAATTGTTCTCTATTTCAACACTTGAAAAAATTGACAGATGAACAACTTGAAAAGAGCACTTGTGATCAGTGTCTCTAAAGTCACTTTTGTCTTTTCATTTCATGTAGTCTTGAAGTATGCAGGCCACCCTCCCTTTGAACACTCACCCATTAGATTCTGTACTCAAAATGGAGATTACGTCATACTGGATTCCAGCTGGTCCAGCTTTGTGAACCCCTGGAGCCGGAAGGTTTCCTTCATCATTGGTCGGCATAAAGTTCGGACGTAAGTCAATCAGCTTTAATATTTTCTAAACTTTTTTTTAACTAATATTCTTTAGCCCACTGACTGCCCCTTGAAGCAGTTAGCACCCGAAGTAAGTAATGTCTGACTTAGAGTTCCTTAAATGTCCATTGTTAAGTAAACTCTGGAATATTTGCTTGATGTATTATTATATTGGTCAATAAAAATTTTTGCAGAAATTACCTAACATGATACCTAAAATGTTTGACATGTTAGATATAAAATGCAGCATACAAAGTTATCTACACCTGTCCTTCTAATTGTGTTTCCAACATACAAACTGAAATAGGGAAAAGAAGATCAGAGGAAATAAAAAATTAATATGGGTTAGGTATGAGTAGAGGAACTAAGGATTTTTTTCCCTCTATTTGCTCCTTCTATATTTTAAAGATCTCCATAGCGTGTACAACTTCTTATGTCAGCCTTCTGTTGTCAAATTTTACCTAGTAGTATCTATTTTTTGTTTCTGGTTTTAATTTTTTATTCTGATTTGTTATATATGACAGAATGTATTACAATTCATATCACACATAGAGCACAATTTTTCATATCTCTCGTTGTATACAAAGTATATTCACACCATTCGTGTCTTCATACATGTACTTAAGGTAATGATGTCCATCTTAGTCCACTGTCTTTGGTATCTGTTTTATTAAATCTTGATTTTTACAAAATTGGATTCTTCACTCTTTCATTTCCTGCCAGCATGACTGACTCCTGTTCCTTGTCCATGCAATGACATCATGTGAATGGATCTGGAGCAACCTGGCTGCCTTTGTCCCTTGAATTTTTTAGTTGACCTGTAGGGTTTTTTGACCTGGCCATAAGTTTCTTTTTGATAGCTGGAGGTTTTGGGTGGTGGTGGTTGTGGGTGGTGTTTGCTTTTTTAAGGATAGACTGCATATTTACCTCTGCTTGACATGCTGAAATCAAGAGGTTATGTTTTGTACCTTGGTATATAACTTTGTGTACGTAAGCGTAGAACTAGATTAGCTGGGTGCACGCCTGTAATCCCAGTGGCTTGGGAGGTTGAGGCAGGAGTATTTTAAATTCAACACCAGACTCAGTAACTTAGCGAGGCTCTAGGTAACTTAGCAAGATCCTGTCTCAAAATTAAAAATTAAAAAGGGCTGGTTAAGCGCCCCTGGGCTCAATCCCTGATACCGGAAAAACCAACCAGACCAAAACATAACAAAAACCTGAGAACAGTAGATCTACCAATAAAACGTATTTTATCAGATTTTTTTATATGGCAGTGGAGATGGTTCATATTCCTTTCATGATGAGAAATGTCTCGAGGTTTCCCTTACTGCTTTGTACTCTAGGGTTTGGCCTCTGCAGAGCAGGTTTAGAACCTCAATGGGAGGAATGGGTTCCTTGCTACTCTGAGACTGATTTGTGTTTAAAAACTAATGGAAAAGTTTAAATAGGAAATAGGACTACCAAGTGAGTACTGTTTGTGCCAGTGAGAGGGAGACTTTTCTTCTCTCAGTAGGAAACCTATTGGGAAATGAAAATAAAATCAGATAACTGCTCAGGGCAAATGGGGGGGAACCCAGAGCAAATAAAATTTTTTTCCTAAAACATCCATCCAGGGGTTGTTGATGGGTCTGTGTCCCCTGCCCCCAGGCAGTACCTGAGAGAAATCCTAGATTTTTTAGGTCATCCTTTGAGTTTTTTGATAGAATATGTGTGGAATTACCTGATATGTAATGAATCCTCAGACTGTTGTCAGCATTTTTAAAAAGTATGCCACTGTTTACATCTCAAGACCCAAGATTATATGATGAAAAGGATGTAGAGTCTACAGGTATTAATTTTTCATAAAATAGAGTTGTTCATCATATTTACAAAATTATTTTCAATGCAGTATTCTTTCAAGTATTTAGGGCTTGCCTGCCCTGGTGAGGCACTATGCTAGACCCTGAGAGTGAGGAGGTAAACAAAATGTTCTCTCGCCTTCATGGAACCCACATGTGTGTAAGGGGAGAGACAGTAAATAAAAATGGTGTTGTCAGTCGAGGCGCAGTGGCATGCACACTCTAATACCAGCTGATCAGGAGGCTGAGGCAGGAGGATCACAAGTCAAAGCCAGCCTGGGAAACTTGGTGAGACCCTGTGTCAGAAAAAAGCAAAGGCTCTGCCATACAAGTGTGACCATTGAAATGGGCAGGGGGCTGTGTTTAACAGGAGACCCACCACATCTCTCTGGGCCCTTCCTGGAAGCTCTGTGGGCAGGGAGCTTAGGTCCTGAGACCTCTTATTTTACGGAAAAAACTCATATTCAGCACAGTTTTCCTAGCGATTGTAACGGAAAGCTGGGTCCTTGTCCCCGTGCCAATTCAAAAACTAGGACATGGTTTTAGGAAAAAGAAGTTTTATTGCTTTGCTAGCAAAGGAGGAACACAGGGGACTCCTGCTCCAGAGGCCATGGTTCTCTCCATCAGGAGGAGCACAGGGTTGCATTCCAGGTGTGCTCTGGTAGGGATCCCAGGTGCCCACCCTGGAGGCATGTTAGGATTCACTTGTTAATTTGGAGATAGATATTCACTTCCTAGATCCTCCCCTGGCTTTCCTTCCTGTAATGGATGTATTCCAGGACAGTTAACTAGAGGAAGAAAACACTGTCTCTCTAATCTTGTTTAAAATAAATAAATAAGACGTGTTCTTAAAAAAAAAAAAAAAGTTCTTTGTCGGAGACCAGCTCCAACAGGGGGTCTCAGGAGACGAAGGGATGGTGAGGAGTCAGGGATGGTGAGGAGTCGGCGAAAGAGGGGGTGGAGAAACAACACAGACACCAAAGTGAAGGTGTTGATCCCAATCTTTACTTGTGAAGTTGATCATATATACTTTTCATTTTGGCAGGCTTACAGTACTTTGTGGTTACAAAACAGGAATCATTATTCAAAGAAACAAAATATTACGTAGTTACAATTAGAATAGAAGAATGTATCTTGGCTTATGCATAAGCAAGCATTTGTACTTTCAGTTCGCATTTTGCTTTGAGCTGTTTCTGCTTAGTTAACTTTTAATAATAGTTACAAATGTCCCAAACTATTGGCCTATACCTTGACTATTCTTTCTTGACTTACTGACTGGAACCAGTTCCATGGTTGACTTGTTATTACTTTTAATCAAACAAAAGAAAGAGCACAAACCATTGTGCACAGGAACAAGAACAAGTCGCCCAGTACTAAGCACTAATCTGTCTTCTTAACATTAATTTTTCTTCTCTAGATTTTAATTTAATTTCTCAAAAACTTCCTTGACAGGAATATAGGGAGTTTTTCATTAGACATTAACAATTTACACTCCACAGCTGAATCATTGCATTTAGAGCAAACAGATCTATGCTTTAGAAGTAGTTGCATTAATTGGGAAAGTCATGTTTTTTCCTTCATACTTAATGGTCATATGAGAAATTGCAACTGTACTTATTAAAGGAATACAAAAACAAACCAGCCCATTCCCAGAAACATACTGCGCTCCTCCAGAGGATGGACGCCTTGCGCCATCCACCTCAGTAGGGCCTTGCCATTGCCTGAGTCAGGGGAGGGGCGCAGCAGTTCTTTAATAAAAATAAGCCTTAGGGGCTGGGATTGTGGCTCAGCAGTAGAGCGCTCTCCTAGCAGGGGCGGCACCCGGGTTGGATCCTCAGCACCACATAAAAATAAAGGCATTGTGTTGTGTCCATCTACACCTAAAAAAAATTTTTAAAAAAGCCTCAGCGCATATATTCAGATTATATTAAGAATATAATCATATATTCAGATTTTCAAGCTCATAGTGCACAGAAAGATGTAACATGTTTTGAGTCATATAAACTTTTATTTTTTCTAGATAACTAATCATTTCTATTAATTCTTGCAAAAGGTGAAGTGGCCACTGTTGTGAGGTCACTTAGAGAAGAAGCAGAAAGTGGAAAGTGAGGCCTGGCATGCTTTCTTCCTGCTCACTCCCCTGCACACATCCGCCTGGTACTGCTCAGCCGCTTGGCCACCACCTGCAAGTTAATCAGCTGGATTAAAAATAGTCTTGTAGTAATTTTCACAGCTAAGAATATTTAAATCTCAGAGTATAAAATAGTCTATATTCTGTTTCCATTTCAAAAATTCATCCAAAAAACAAAATCTAAATAATACATGTGAAAGATTTTCAAGCTCATAGTGCACAGAAAGATGGAACATATTTTGAGCCAGATGAACTTTTTTTCCAGATAACTAATCATTCATATTAATTAATTCATTCTTGTAACACATGTTTTGTGGGTGTCTGCTGTGCACCAGAAACTGTTCTTGGTACAGAAGGTACAGGAGTAAAGAAAGACAAAACCGAGCCCCATGGAGCTTACATGGCAGTGGGAACAGACAGGGAACTGATTGGAGAGTGGTTAGTTAGGTGAAGTGCAGCCTGTTGGGTTGTGAAGCAGGGCACAGCCTGCCCTGTGCAGTGCACTGTGCTGTGCTGAGAGATGTTGATGGGTCGCTGTTTACCATCTAGGTGCTACTGGACACAGAGATGACTAGGGCTGTGCATGATGAGTGAATGGTCCCCAAATGTAGATTTATTGCTGACTACTCTTATGACACTGCCGATATCCTATGATTGTCTGATAATGATAGAGTTGTTCATCATATTTACAAAATTATTTTCAATGCAGTATTCTTTCAGGTATGTAGGGCTTGCCTGCCCTGGTGAGACACTGTGCTAGACCCTGAGAGTGAGAAGGTAAACAAAATGCCGATATCCTATGATTGTCTGATAATAATTTCTGCCTTTGTGAGAGTGTTTTGAGTTTTAGGTAACAAAACTTCATGTGCAAGTGGTAAGAAATAGCAGACTGATGTCCTAGGAATACAAACACTGGCTCTGAGGTCAGACATGGATTCAGACCCTGGCTTTGCTGCTTCTTGGTTACGTAAATTGGGCATGTTCCCTGGACACTCTATTCCTCCCACTGTATGTGTGCATGCGTGGGATGCTGGGAGCAGACCCAGGGCCTCACACACGCTGGGCAAGCTGAAGCAGTCTGCCTCTGATCTACAGCCCCTGACTCTCATCTCACTTTTAAAAGTCAGGAGTACCTCCTGCTTCATGGGATGCAGTGAATTAGTATATTTAATTGGGTAGACCTCAGTAGACCTTGCTTTGCTGAGGTCCCAGGAGGTAGAGCCATACGGTGGCAAAGGCATGGACCTTGGGGCTTAGACTCCAATCCCCTCACCCATCCTTGCTTGCCCCTTATCAATTAGGTCACCTGGGAAGGTTGTGATTCCAGTGAATAATATTTACACTCGGAATAGTGCCTGGTGCATCATAAGGGTTTTGAGATGTTGGTTCTTCTTATTGTGTATTATAAAAACTAGTACAATTCTTGTCACAAAGCAGATCCTAAATGTGTTCATTTCTCCTCCTTTTTGTTATCTTTGTTGGCATGTCTGTTGTTCACTATACTCAGCTAGTAGATTTTAAATCTGTAGAATTTGAGTATACACGGGCCTGAAAGTAATTTGGTGACAGCCACACCTTTACCATGACTGTGAGTTAGACTCCTGTTAATAGATAGGTTAAGTGATTAGGGGCATCAAACATTAGTTGTTTGGCAAACTTGGGTGTTAAAATTCCTATAGGAGCTTGCTGAGTTAATGTCAAATTTTGAAGCCAGTCATTATTGAAGATGTTTTAGAAGTTAAGGAGGCTACTTGTCCAGAGTGGCAAATAAATTATTGCTTTGAACTCCATAGCCTTGGACAGCTTGACTGCATCTGGGAGTCTTTCCATGAGAAGACGTAGAAAGACACACCCATTTGCAGGCAGCAGCTGTTAATGGGGCCAATTCCATGCCTGGCATGTAATTTATGGGTCCAGTAGCTTTTTTAGATGCCTGCCAGCCGTATACCTGCCAGCCTGTACACCTGCTAGCCTGTACACCTGTCTAGTGCACTAGACACCAGTGAGCCTGAACAGCCTAGAGGCGCCAGCTACCTGCAGGAGGAAGACTCACTGTGTAAGAGATAAGGCCCCTACTGTGCCAGGTTCCCTCTTAAAGAACCCTTCCTAAGAATGCATTCTTTCCCCTATAAAATAAAGATTGGTGGGCTTTCTCCCTTTGTTAGGCTCAGACCCATCAGGTCTTTTCCACCTGTCAAGCCCCTGCTTTCATATATTTCTTGTCTCTTTTGTCTTTATTTCTTAATATCATGTTTTCAGCCTTTTATTTCCAGCCAGCCCACACCTCCGTACGGCTGCTGATTTCCCTCCCCATGCAGGATGCGGTGGGAGCTACGCGTCACTGATTTTATTTATACATATGGCTGTGATTACAGAAAGATTAATGCCTCAGAGAAACTTACGAAGCCTGTCAGTGCCTCGTTTGTTTCTTGTATTTACTATACCTCTATGAAGAGAATTTTAGCTTCATATTTCCTGTATTTGGAGTCAAGAGTTGCTTTATAAAAGCACAAACTTATTGTCGAGTAAAATTGTTAAAAAATCACTCTGGACTTCATTGTAAATGGATTTAAAATTGCTTGATTCAATCTTTACTTGGCATTTTATAGGAGTCCACTAAATGAGGATGTTTTTGCTACAAGAATAAAAAAGACGAACAGTAATGAAAAAGACATAACAGAATTACAAGAACAAATTCATAAACTTCTGTTGCAGGTAAAGTGAAAGATATTAAAAACCAAACACAAAATTACATAATTGGGTTTCATGTTAGCATTCAATATTAATAAAATCACTTCCTGAACTGTAAGCAAAGAGAAATTTTTACCTCTACATAAATTTTTGTCTTTTAGATTAAATTATGCTAATTTTTTTGCTCCTTATTCCATGTGAAATATAGGGAATCCTTTTGGAAAAACGCATTGTAAAACAGCCTACCGAGTCACAGCAGTCGGGCAGCAACCTTTCTACACGAGAGGCACCACCAGCATGTTCAACCTCTCAGTTTTGGCGTATTTTTTTTTTTTTTAAATAATCCCAACTTTAAAGGTGAAGGAAAGGGACAGTAAGTTTCAGTTATTAGAAGGTAAAAGCAGGAGAAATTGCCTGTTGAAAAGAAATACCAAAGATGGTTTCTACTACTAAATAAAACTGAGTGTCACATAGAATAGCCCAGTGGTTTTCAAAATGTCTTTGATAAAATCTCTAGGATTTGTGAAGTGTCTGTGAAGTTCTCCCAAAAATGGTATATATTTAGTTTGTTCTGTTTATACTAAACTCAGCATAAATAAATAGAATTTATTTTCATGTTTTAAAAATTAATTATACTATGCATTTAAAACAATTGCTGTTCCAGAAATATCCACTTAGACTGGGAATCAAGACTTTGCCCTTGACAGTAAATGACAAAGTAGTGTCTTTCTAATCAGCATCCAGGTTAAAAACATCAGCCCCAAAATATCTAATTTAGGACGGGGGATTTCTGAAGTTAATTTTCTGATGATTTTAGAGAAACTCTCAGGTGCTTAATGCTACCATTTGCCATTTATATAGCCAGAGACTCTGAAATTAGGCCTCTTCTCTCTCAGCCTATTCACGTGAGTACTTCCAGTGGCTATGGGAGCCTGGGAAGCAGTGGTTCGCAGGAGCACCAGGTCAGCGTGGACTCTTCCAGCGAGTTGAGCGGGCATTGCTTGGAGGAAGTGCAGAAGGAGCCGGTGCGTGCAGATATGTTCCTGTGCAGGCGCTGGGTGGTCTGTCAGTACTGGGCCTGCACTTGATGACATCTTCGCCTTCAATCGATAAGAGACATTTCAATCCATTTTGATTTGAAAACCTGTTAAAAAAAACCCACCAACTTTGGAAGGTGATATTTGGATTAATTGTATGCGTTCTAAAAATTAGCATGCTGTGAACTGATACATTTAAAGTCACATTGGCACCATGTACCATGGCCCATGGGCAGCTGAGTTCAAGCCCTGGCTTTTCTTGTTGTTGTGTCTTCAGAGAACCAGAAGTGAACAGTGTTTTGTTTATGTGTACTTTCATGTACATATTTATAATATTTGAAATCTGTCTTACTCTTTTCCTAAGATGACCTTGAAGCAGGTCTACTCCAGTGTGAACAAAATTAAGAATCTGGGTCAGCAGCTCTACATCGACTCAATGGCCAGGTCTTCAGTCAAGCCAGTGATGGGGACATGCCCAGAGCCCTCTGGTGGTGGTGAGTCAGAGTTCCTGGGGCCTCCCCCAGAGACTGAGCTCTCCTGCAGAGTCTTGCACGGGAGCCTGGAGCATGAAGCCCTGAGCCATGTGGCTGCTTTTCAGCTTTCTTAATTTGCCCAAATGACATTAGTGATATTAACAGCAATAATGGTGGCAACAGATGCTATTCTGAAAGCTAAATGGTATTAGAATGTGGCTCTGATGTATTTTTATTGAAGAATTAACTTTTATGATAATACCTGCAAATTCAAGATTTTCCTATTTCCCTATAAACCAAGAGTTGATTTTTGAATGAAAAACATTGTTTTTTTTTTTCCTTAATACATGCTTACTTTTCTCAAGCATGAGGTAAGGACTACTCCAAAAGAATTGATCAATTGCATTATTTTGAAAAGTTAACCTAGTTACATTATATAACAGAGGAAAGTACTCTGATATAGAAATCACGTCAGATTGACTTTTTAACAGCTAACTTTCCCTTCATTTTTTCCCCTGAATGTTAATGTAATTTTGGCAGTCATGATGGATTTTAGTCATCTCAGTGGTATAAATGGTCTCTATCATTGTCAGCTGTAGGCATTTTACATGGTGGGGGTGACACTCAATGTTCCTAAAGCCAGTAATGACAGTCCAATAGCTGTTTCTCAGGACCTGACAGCATGTATGCCATAAAAAAGTCGCAGTGCTCTTCCTCATGTAAAGTCACGGTAGCCCGCCTTAGTTGTTTATGCTGCTGTGTCAGGATCTGAGACTGTGTTGGAGGTCAGGAAGGCCAGGAGCAAGCTCAGAGTCTAGTGAGAGCCCTGTCTTTGCTTTCAAGATGGATCCTTGGAGCCGCGTGCAGTGGCACACACCTGTAATCCCAGTGGCTCAGGAGGCTGAGACAGGAGGATCACAAGTTCAAAGCCAGCCTCAGCAACTTAGTGAGGTGCTGAGCAACTCAGTGAGACTCTGTATCTAAATAAAATACAAAATAGGGCTGGGGATGAGAGTCAGTGGTCGAGTGCCCTGAGTGGGTTCTGGAGTGCTGAGTCCTTCAGAGGGAGGAGCACTGTGTTCTACAGGGACTAAGCTGGCTCCCTCCAGATCTCACAGCGCTGCCCAGGTGGCCTCCAACTCCCAGGCTCAATGAGTCCTGCCTGAGCCTCCCAAGTCCTGGAACTCTGGGAGCACAGCGCACCGCCTCTAGCCCCTGTGTAGTCCTTGATGACAGTCCTGGAGCCCTAGTGATTCAATCGCAACAAAGCCCACCTCTGATAGTACCACATTGGGGTTTGAGTGCCAACCTACAGATCCTGAAGGGACACTTGCCTTCAGACCATGAAGAGCTCACAGGGTTCTCCCCAGACCTAACAAGGCCTGCCTGTCAGTTTCCCTTCTCACCTTGGCGGGAAGCATAAGAAATGAATAGCGACTTTTTTTTTTTTTGTCTTTGGAAAGCACCAGATTCCCTTTCACACTCCTACTTAAGAGAAACCAGGATATAAACTTAAGAAGAAGAAAAAAGAATTTATCTTAAGTTTCATTCTTGAGATATATAATTTCATGTGTCTTGGCAGAAAATACTTTGGGGAGGTCTTAAAGTTAACATTTCTAAATGTTCTTCATTGTCTGGTCCAGTCTGTCCTGCTCCCTGCTGCCTTGACCTAGGATCTCATTATTAGTGTCACAGTTTTATATCCTGACTTCTGTGTTTCATCTCATTTCCAAGCAGCTTCCTGTCTCACCTCCCGCACTGTCCAGTTTCTTATCACTGTATTGGTCTGGTGACCCCATCAGAACTATCAAACACTGTAGACAGGCAGATCACAGCTTTTCATCATTTACATGCTGTCACATAAGTGACAGGCAGTCTCTCTGCTCACCTGCTGCTTTGGAAACAAGTGTTCCTGCTCTTAGACATTTCACATGCAGATGTGACTGTGGGGGAGGGCGACCTATCCCCATTTGGTGTAGCTTTGGAGAACAAATGCCTTTTGAGGATCCTGGCTTTTATTAATAGTCTAAGACCCACTGGTTTAAAGAGCTGTCAAAACCTTTTATGGGGCTGGAGTTGTGGATCAGCGGTAGAGTACTTGCCTAGCGCGTGCGAGGCCCTGGGTTGGATCCTCAGCGCCACATACAAATAAAGATGTTGTGTCCGCAGAAAACTAAAAAATAAATATTAAAAAAAAAACCTCTCTCTCAAACCTTTCATACTGTTTATTTGAGAGATACCAGGATGTGATTCAAGAATGTTGCAATTTAAATGTTAGAACTTGAATAGAGGACTACATCAACAAGAAGGAAGGTGTGCAGTGACCCTGGTACATGTTCTCTATAGTGTGCCAGAGCCAAAAAGAACTCAAGTTTTGAGTTTATACTTTTACGTTTCTTACAAGGGCAAATAATGCTTTAAAATAGAATGAGAAATGAGATTTTAAAAGTCCAAATTGGCGGGGAGGGGGGGTGGGGGCAAGTTTGTCGGCCATGCACACAGATGTCAACTGCCAGAGGCCTGATTGGTTCTGCGTGTCTGACTTGGAGCAGTGCCTGAGTGAGAGCAGGGGGCCCACAGGTAAAGCTGCCTAGGAGGGGCTTCTAGGCTCTGCTCAGGGTTGTGGGAGCAGACTTAGCACTCCAGACTCACTGAGGAAGACCGAGAGCAAGTTCATGACCTTTCTTGACCCCATCAGAGTGCTGGTGTGCCAAGGTTACAGGACAGTCAGCATAGCTAAAATCTAAGGCGAGACTTGTGCTTTCAGGGAGGAGTGAGGTGCAGGTGCTAGATTGGGTGCACTGGCTTCCAGCAGCTTGCTGGAGGTGGACCTTCCTGAGGCACGAGCAAAGGGAAGACCAAAAGCTGGCAGTGGAACAGATGCAGAAAAAACAAAGCAAAGCAAAAACCTTGCAAACCACCTGCCCCTGGAAGCATAAAGTGTAGTTAGCATGATCTGAATATGGATTTATGTCCATAAAACCATAACAACAACAAACACGAATCTAGTCTAAAATTTAATAGGTTTAATTCAGAGACAGGACTTTCAGAAGGAAAGGCCCAATCTATACTGTCCTATACAGGTACTCAGTGTTCAGCAAAAACGTATGAAGCTGTGGAAAAGCAAGAATAAAAAGATCCTCCCAAGAGATAAAGCAGTCCCCAGAACAAGGCTCAGCCTGTGGCTCTGAAGTGCACCTGACAGGTCATAAAATAATCCCAGCACTAACCCAAGGCTGGAGGCCACAGGGGCCATGTGCAAGCCCAGCATCAGGGTGGGACGGACATCAGGACCACCTGAGACACTGCACACCCTAGTGCCTGTTTTCCTACTGGCTTGTTCCTGCAATTTAAAAAATATCAAGTAAAGTAACTGAGTTAAAAGGGAATGAAGTTAAGTTTTGCATACTTTGGGGAAGAGTGTCAGAGATGAAGAAGGCCTTTCACCGCACATCAGGGGAAGAATCAATAAACTCCAAGACAGCTGACTTCAGAAGTTACTTAACTGACACAGAAGCAGAAAACAGCATCCTAAGGATCTGGGAACAATGTGGAACTAACATATGTTCAGTTGGAATTTCAGAAGAAAAAATGGTCAAGAATTTTCCATGGATACAAAGTATACTAAGTAAGATAAATTTTTTTTAAAAAATTAACCTGGGCATTTTATAGTGAGACTGCTAAGAATAAAACTAAAGAGTACGTATTGAAAACAGCCAGAATAAAAAGAATGAAAATCACATATAGACCCAAAGATAAGAATCACAGTAGACATTCCTCCAGAAACCAAGCACACTAGAAAGACAATAGAGTGACATCTTCAAAGGAAAAAGCTGCCCACACAGAATTCTATACGGAGTGAAAAATCTCTTCCAGCTATGAAAACAACATAATGATCTTCTCAAACAATAATCGTAGGAATTTATGTGCTAGCAGACTCATTCTGTAGGAAATGCTAAAGGAATTTCTTAAGGTAGAAGGAATAGGATATAAGACCCCCACCCCAAAACATACAAGCAACAAACTTGGGTCTACACCAAGAAGTGAAGGGCACTGAAAATAAAAGAAGACAAACTTTATTTTTAATTGCACTAAAAGATAACTGACTAAAGCAAAAATCATTCTGCACTTACAGCATATATCAAAGTGACATATATGACAGTAATACCACAAAGATGGGGAGGGTTAGGACTACACTGTTACAGGTTTTGTATACCTGAAATAGTACTGTTTGAAGATAGATATTGAGTATTTAAGGATTGATATATTAGAAACTGTGATAACAATTTAAAATATTTTTAAGCAAGTATTAAAAAAATAAGTCAGGGGCTGGGGTTGTGGCTCAGTGATAGAGCGCTCGCCTAGCACATGCGAGGCCCTAAGTTCAGTCCTCAGCACCACATAAAAATAAATAAGTAAAATAAAGATATTGTGTCCAACTACAACTAAAAAATAAATATGAAAAAATAAGTCGATAGAAGAGATAAAATCAAATTTAAGAAACAACCCAAAATGAGGGGCTAGGGTGGTGTCTCAGCGGTAGAGCGCTCGCCTCGCATGTGCGAGACCCTGGGTTCAATCCTCAGCACCACATACAAAAAGAAACAAGTGAAATAAAGTTGTGTCCAACTACAACTAAAAAATAAAAAAAGAAACAACCTAAAATGAGACAAAAAAGGAGGAAAGAAACAAAACCCAGCAGAATCCATAGAAAACATGAGCAAGATGGTACACTTTAACCCAGCAATTTCAGTAGTCACATTAAATATAATCTCAGAATACCAGTTAAAAGTCCAATCAGGTAAAGGGATCTTGTTGCATGTCACCTGTTAGAACGCATTTGAAAGCTGGGTGCAGTGATTTGTGCCTGTAATCTTGGCAACTCTGGAGGCTGAGGCAGTAGGATCACAAGTCTGAGTCCAGGCTGGGCAACTTACTGAGACCTTGTCTCAAAATAGAAAGGCCTGGGAATGTGGCTCAGTGGTAGAGCACCCCTAAGAAAGAACCCATGTTGAAAATAAAATATAAGGTAAAAACAAAAGGTTAGAAAAGACGTCATGTTAATGTAAAAAGAGAAAAAAAGAAAAACAGTTTGGAAAGCTACATTAATATCATACAAAGTAAACGGGGGGGGGGATTTTTTTTCAGGGTTACAGAAAGAGATTGCATGACGATAAAGGGTTTATTGTCGGAGAATGTGGAATAGTCCATGCGCACATGTTTACACACCTAACAAGAGAACTGCAAGACACATGAAGCAAAACCAGTGATAGCGGGGGCTTGAACACCCTGCTCTGTGATAGAGGAAGAAGACAGAAAACAGGTGAAGACGGAAAGGATCTGAGTGACACCTCAGGACTGAACTAACTCACTGTGCAGCAGCAACATAGGTCATTTATTTTTCTCAAGGATATGTGGAACATTCATCAAGAGAAACCATATTCTGGGTTCTAATAAAAACTTAACAATTTTTAAAAAACAGAAATTGGGCTGGGGTTGTGGCTTAGCAGTAGAGCGCTCACCTAGCACGTGCAAGGCCCTGGGTTCCATCCTCAGCACCATATAAAAATAAATAAAATAAAGGTATTGTGTCCAACTACAACTTTTAAAAAATTTACAGAAATAATCCTAAGTATGTTCTCTGACCATCATGGATTAAACTAGAAATCAGTAATGAAGGTACCTAGAAAATCCCCCAAATTTTAGAAATTAAGTAATAGACTTCTCACTGACCCAAAGACAACATAAAATGTGTGGGATCTACCTAAACCAACGCTTAATGGATATTTACAGCATTAAATGTATATATGGAGAAAAGAAGAATGATCTCAACTCAGTAACCAACCTTCTCCTTAAGAAATGAGAAAAAGAACAAATTAAATCCAAGATAAGAAAGAAGGAAAGAAATAAAGACCATCTAGATATCAGTGGAATTAGAAACAGAAAAAGAAAAAAAAAGCGAATGAAAGTAGTGAATTTTTAGCTTAAAGAATGAAAGAAGGGAAGTCCATACACATTGGGTTTTATCAGAATTGAGAACTCATTTTTTGAAAGATACTGATAAGAAAATGAAGAGATAAAATATTTTAAAAATAGTAAAGAGCCAGGCGAGATGGTCCACGCCTGTAAATCCAGTGGCTCAGGAGGCTGAGGCAGGAGAACTGCAAGTTCAAAGCCAGCCTTAGCAACTTAGGCCTAAAGCAACTTAGCAAGACCCTGTCTCAAAATAAAAAATAAAATGGGCAGGGGATGTCTCAGTGGTTAAGTGCCCATTGGTTCAATTCCCAGTACCCTCACCATCACCAAAAAAAAAAAAAAAAAAGTCAAGAGATCTGAACACTTTTCCAAAACATATACACAGCAAGTTGCATATGAAGAATTCACAACCTCATTAGTCATTAGACAGAAAGAAAATAAAGCCATGTGAGCTCCTACCACAAACCTATTAGAATGGATCAATTAAAATGAGAAAATCTGACTGTTAAGTGTTGGCAAGGATTCAGAGTAATCAGAACACATATGACTGGACAAAATGCAAAATTATACAGCCACTTGGAAGAAGTTTGACCCTTTTCTATGAAATAAAGCATGTTCTTACCATATAACCTGGCAAAAAATTCCATTTTAATTCTTGACCCAAACGAAGTAACCTAAGTTCACACAAAAACCTCTACAGGGATATTTACTACACTGGACACAACCCACTTGTCATTCAACAAATGAATGACTAGTACATCCACATGATGGAATATTACTCTGCAGTGAAGAGGAGTGGACCTGATGTAGGCAGAAGTGTAGGTGAATCCTGACTACATTTTGCTGAGTAAAAGAAGGCAGAGCCAAAAGGTTATATATTGTACAGTTCTTTTCTGGAATGCTGTAGTTATGCGTAGGGAATATGTTCCAAGACTCCCGGTGGATGTCGGAAACCACTGATTGGTACTGACCCCATGTAGTATACACTATGTTTTCCCCATATGTGCGTACTTATAAGTTTAATTTATAAATTGGGCAGAGTAAGAGATTAACAACAATAATAAAATATGTATAGTATGTTAGAATAAAAATTATATGAATGTCCTTTTAGAAAGTTACATGAATGTCCTTTCTTGTGATGATGTGCGATGATAGTGTCTAAGTGAGCAGATGAAGTGAGGTGAATGACGTAGGCATTGTGACATAGTGTCAGTCTACTACTGACCTTCCCAATAGAACTCAGAAAGAGGATCATCTGCTTCTGGTGTCCTGGATCACTGAGCCCTGACAATGTCAAATGGGTAGCGTATTCACTGTGGATACACCAGACAGAGTTGTAAATCACATCCCATGTGGAATGGAACATCACGATCCTCAGAATAGTGCACAGTTCACTGCTTGAGAATCATTTATTTCTGGAACTTTCTCAGTTCCTGGAAACTGCAGTTGACTTTGGGAACTGAGATCACAGAAATTGAGACTGCAGATGAGGGCGGATACGTCCTAAGGTTGGATGGGGAAGGATTTGGCTCCAAAGGGGCAGCTAGGAGAGTTCTAAATGATAGGAGTATTTTGTTGGTTACTGTGGCAACTGAGGCACGGCTCCCTATCAGTTGGGTGAAGACCCATTGAGGCTCCACCCCAGAATGTAGGGAGAACCTAAGGTGGTAGGCCAGCTGTGACAAACGAATCGGTGTTTCAATTGAATGGTGTAAGGATGCAGAAGGAGATAGGGACGAAAGGAGCTGGGTAGCTTTTGAAAACAACATTTTCAGTGGATACTCTAGAGCTAAACACAAAATGCTAACATGCACCAACACTGGACTCCAGATGGTTTATTTCTTTCTCATTAGAGCAATTCTTTTTTGGAGGGAGAGGTACTGGGGATTGAACTCACTCACCACTGAGCCACATCCTCATCCCTATTTATATTTTTTTTACTTTGAGAAAGGACCTCACTAAGTGCTTTAGGGCCTCGCTAACTTGCTGAGGCTGGCTTTGGACTTGAAATCCACTTGCCTCTATCCTGAGCTGCTAGGATTATAGGTGTGTGTCACTGTGCCTGGCTACCAGTGCAGTTCTGAAGCTGATTTATATGTAAACTGGGGTTGAACAAATTAGTGAATGTGATACAAATAAGGATAACGATACTCCTCACTATCATAGAAGTTTCAGATAATTGGAAAAGGAGTGCTAGAATGAACTCTGTGATCATGTTGGCTTAGAGATACAGACATTAGGAGGAACTCGGGCATTTTTGTCTAATGGATGGATGGACATACATACAGATGGACAGACAGGGGTCGGTATACAAACATACTTACCAGTTCTGATTGTCGAGGATCCACAAGCAAGGACACATGTGGCCAGATCTTGGTTTTAAATGTTTTTCTAACAAAAAGAACCAAGGCCAGAAAGTAAGGAAATGTTCAAAATAAAATAGAGGGATGTGTCAGAAGGTCACACAAGACAATTTGAAAGAGCTGCCAGTGGCCCAAAATGTAATAATTGGAGCAAAAAATACATAATGATAGTGTTGGATCCTAATCCAGCAAACAAAATAAAGCCAAGAGTCTATAGTGATCAACCACTGGATGAATAAATGAAGACTACGGAACTGTCACAGAATGCAGTAGATGGAGAGGTGACCATGACATTAAGTGTGAAGACCTCAACAGAAAAATTAAACTTATCAGTGTGAACTGGTGAAAATGCAAATGAGCTCTGCATGACAGTTGGCCACTGTTTCGTTGTGCCTTCTGTGTTTTGGTCATTTGATGATGGTGTACCTAAGGTGGGACAGTTAGTGGAAGCTGGGTCAGAGGTATGGGGGAACTCTGTACTGGTTTTGCAGCTCTTAAGTCTAAAATTTCAAAGTTAAACAGAAGAAGTTACACAGGTGGTCATTTTTCCAGAATGGCACTGAGGACAGGGAAGCTCTCCAGGCCAGTGAGCATGGCCTTTGCTAGTGGCAACAGCATCGACATGGCCTCCCTGCAGACAGTGTCTGACACAGGCTGTCCTCTCCTCCTGGAACCCACTCCAGTTCTTGGTTCCCGTGACCCCCTTCTGGGCAGGGGTCTCCTCTCTCTGGCTGTTTCTCAGTCACCTTTCTGGCTCATTCCCCTCTACAGCAAGTTGAAGTTCCTAGAGCTCAGGCCTGGGGCCTCTTCTTTTCTCTCTACACCTGCGCTATGCCACATGGTAGCCACCAGCCTCATTGGATAAATACAGTGAAAATTTGGTTTCCATCAGTTGCTCTAGCCATATTTCAGGTGGCAGTTTGGTGGCTCCCATATTGGGCACACGGACAAGAGTCTGCTCGTCATTGCAGAGGCTCTGTTGGACATGGGTCCACAGGCAGCGCTGTGTACTTCACACTGCAGCCCCCTCAGCCCTGCCACGACCAGCAGCCGTGCCTGTGTGCAGTGGCCTGCCCTCACAGGGCAGTGTCTGACCCTCGGCACGGTGTTGTCAGCTTGGCATCGCACAGCTCCCATCAGCCTTTCACCTCCCAGTTCATTGATGATTCTTGTCTGAAATATGTTTCACTCCTCATTTTTAAAAATACCAATATCATCATTCTGTTGTAATATGCTGTGCACCTTATTTTATTTGCATTGTTATGTAGCGTGAATATCTTTTTGTCAGGGCGTTAAGATCTGAGCTCATTTTAATAGCTGCATAGTATTATAGGTGCATAATAATGTATGTCATAAAAGTAGTATGATTGAATTTTGCTGATTTTCTTAACTGCATGCTCAGTATTTTATCTGCACATACATTCTTTCATTCTCCTCCAGATGAACAGAAGGCCTCTTCTTCCTCCCCGACACTGAAAAATAAATGCACGTGCACTGAGTTTTGTGAGGATTTGAGGAAAGACCAGCACAGCTCATCATATCAACAGATGAACTGTATTGACAGTGTCATCAGGTGGGAGACACATGCTCTAACGGCACGTTGTCTTTTTCCAAATACATACGTTGTTTCTGTGGAACCCTTGTTAGATTTCTGACAGCTGTCCTGTCTGGATTTCATATTAGAAATTAGTAGATATTTATGGGGTGCCTACTGCACGCAGTCCACAGTACACTGAATATCGCGGAGTGTGCAATTAGATGACGTCCCTCCCCTGAAGGAGTGTGGGGCAACTGGGAGACGAGACCTGAGCTTCTCAGAGTTGGGTGGGTTAGGACGTGGAGTCAGTCCAAGTCCATGGTAGATGAGCAGTCCCAACCCAGCGGTCCAGGCCAGGGCACGTGGGGAGACTCCAAAGAGGAAAGAACAGAGGATCCTAAACAAGTGGCACAGGAGAAGCAGAGGTGGGAAGGCTCAGCAAGGGGACAGGCAGAAGCTGTGGCCTGCTCCTGTTGTTGCAGGTACCTAAAGAGCTACCACATCCCAGCTCTGAAAAGAAAGTGTGTGTCCTCCACAAACACCATGGCTTCGTCATCAGAAGAGGAGAAGCCGAGCCACCAGGCAGACGACACCCAAGCAGTGCAAGGTGACGGGGCTTCCGTGTCTGCACTGAGGGAGCTGTCCCGAGCTGCCTGTTGCGTCTCTGCCTTCTTGCCGTTCGCTCTTTCACTGTGATCACGAGACCCTAGTTTCAGGTCTCTTCTTTATGGCCAGGAGGCTTTAATTCGTCAGTTACCAACTTTGTAAGCTGTTGGCCTTTAGCATAAGCTTCCCACTGGAAGTCTTCTGTTCACTGTTGGTTTCTCATGTCTCACCAGCTGTCCCACAGACCCCTGCCATGCCTCAGCCGAAAGTGCCCACAAATGGACGGCCCACCGAGGCTGAAGCAGACCTGGCCGGAACCCTGTCCACTGCCACACTGAGCCTGGGGTCAGGCACCAGCCAGTGCAGCTACAGCAGCACCATCGTCCATGTCCCACCCCCAGAGCCAGGTGCCACCTTTACCTTCACTGAGTCATTGATACTATTTGCTTAATTCTAACTTTAGAATTAGGAATAGTTGCCCTTCTTTAATTCAGTCAAGGTAGTTTGAAGTGTCACCGTATTATTTGGGTGACGCATCTCAGGCTGTGTTTCCCAGCTGGCACTGATGGGCACCATCTGTGTGTTTACCCTCAACCTCCTCGGCATTCGCTGTTGGCGCAGCATCATTCCATTGACTTTCAGAGAAGGCGTCCGTTTCCCACCTTGGAACATGTCCTACGGGGTCTGTCACGGGTACATGCACGTCTGTGTTGATGGAGAAGTTAGGAGTAGAACAGATTGAAAACTCTCCTTAACAGCATGATTACGTGGTGGATTATTCTGATCTTGTTCTTTCTCTTCTGTTCCCTCCTGTTCTCTTGACCTTTTGATAGTCTCATAAAGACTTAGTAGATGACATGGGGACAGGTCTGTCACACTGGGTTTTCAGATACCCTAGTTTGTCCTTGCTGGTCATCACGGAGGCTCGCCAGCCCATGCTGAGCTGCTCCTGTGCCTTTTCTTCTTGTTCTTGGATGCATCTTGCCCTTTGGGTTCTCTCAGCAGCCCGTCAGCTGGAGCGTGGTGGGCAGAGAGCTGTCATTGGTGGAGAAGGGAGATTGGATTATTTGCTACTTAGCCAAAGATAAGTGTTTTCCTAGAGCTGAGGCAGGCCCCCAGGACAGGAGCAGGGGCACATTTTTAGTGCATCTTTTCATCCTACTTTGGGATCCTACAGGGTGTTTAATTTCCCACCACCAGGCCCATGCAAGGTAGGGAGGGTTTCAACCAATAAGAACTTTTTTTTTTTTTTTTAACCGTATCACTGTGCTTTTGGTACTCTGGTCTTACGTTGCCGTTTTGAAAGAATTCATGCTAAAATCCATCTGCTTTCATTTAAAGAAATATTTACAGATTATAGTTTTTTTTTTTTTTTTTTTTTCCTGATCTTAAACCAGTCTCAGTGACTCCAGGGCCACATCTCTGTTCCAAGCAGAGTCAGCTCATGTGTTTTAAATTGTGGTGGTCATACACTGGCCCTAGTAATGTGCTGGGTCTGAAGACCGTGATCACACGAGCATTTCCTTGCATGTGTGGAACAACCCAGGTGTAACTGGTGAAGCAGGCCAGCTAGCCCAGAGGCCTGTGGCCTGTGAGTGGCAAAGTGAGAAAGTGTTGTTTCCCAAGAGCCATTCCCACCTTAGGACCTGTAGCAGGGACCAATTAAGATGGAATAGAGATGACTAAAAATCAATCCATGTGTTTGTTTCTAGTATTGGGGATTGAACCCCAGGGCATTGTACCACTGAGCTACATCCCAGCATTTTTTTGTAGCTGGGATTACAGGCATGTGCCGCTATGCCTGGGTGCCAATCCATAAATTGAAATAAAACTTTAAAAATGCTCATATCCAAAAGAAGGGCTGGGCAAGAAAAATAAAGTAATGAAAACAGAAAAATCAACAGAAACAGAAAAATCAAATACATAATAAAATAATAGCTTTAAATCTAATTATTATCAAAATGACTTAATGGACTAAATGCCACAAGAAAGGGGCAAAGATTGTTAGAACAGATACAGAGATCAGCAGCCAACCATATCCCGCCCGCAGTGCTGTGGTCAATCTACAATTGAAACAAACTCACAAGTGCATGGGGAGTGAAGGAATGGGAAAGGCGATGCCTTTGGGCAGTAGGGGAGGAGGCCTGCGGTGCCTGTGCAGGACTGGCGCCCTGTGGTGATGCGGCAGCCAGGAACGTTCACTAAGGCAAGAGCTTCTGAAGATAGGCAGTAGAGAAACGCCTCCGTGGTCAGAGTGAGAACCTGAGCAAAGAGGTGAGCTGAACAACATGCCCGCCACCTCACCCTAGCGGATCTGCCGAGAACCTGGTGCCCGCTGACCGCGTAATGTACATGTAAGGACAGGGTGCTCACGGGCCTGTAGAGCACGTGGGGCTGAAATGTAAGTCTCAAATGTGAAAGGGTCCATGAAATATATACTGTGCTTCCTGGGGGAGGGTGAATTAAATTAAAAATCACTAATAAGATTGAAACCTGAACGTTTGGAAATTAAAGAGCATATTTCTACATAATCCTTGATTCAAAGACGAAATTACAAGGAAATTAGAAAATAATTCAAAATCCACAATAATGGAAGTATATATAGCACATCAAACCTGTGAAGTACAGCTACAGAAGAACTTATAAGACTAGGAGCTTTTGGGGGCTGGGGTTCTGGCTCAGTGGTAGA
This sequence comes from Urocitellus parryii, assembly GCF_045843805.1. Classification (NCBI taxonomy): domain Eukaryota; kingdom Metazoa; phylum Chordata; class Mammalia; order Rodentia; family Sciuridae; genus Urocitellus; species Urocitellus parryii. Next base: position 4,895,431 of record NC_135541.1, read on the forward strand.
GCAGTTGCCTGGCATGTGGGAGGGCCTGGGTTCGATCCCCAGCACCACATATAAATCAATAAAATACAAGATCCATTTACAATTAAAAAATATTTTTTAAAAAAGATTAGTAGCTTTAATTGCTAATACTACAGAAGAAAGATCTCAAATCAGTGATCCAAAGTTCCACTTTACTAAAAAAAAGAGCCGAGTAAACCCACAGGAGAAGGAAGGAAGTGATAAAGATAAAAGCAGAAGTCAACAAAATAGAAAACAGGCATCAGTTGAAACAAAACTAGAAGCAGTTTCTCTGAAAAGATGAACAAAATTCATCAAGCCCTGTGCTGGCCATGGCGCCCGACTCTTCAACTTCCTAATCTTAAATCAGGTGGTGCAAATCCTCCAACGGGTGGTGTTGCTCCAGGTTCCTGGAATCTTCCAGTCTTCTGTCCCTGCAGATGATAGGCGCTCCTCAGTGTCTTGATGTGGGTTGTATTTTCCCACTGCTGCACAGGAGTGTTGATGTTTGATGGGATGCCAGGTACTATAAAGGCAGACCAGATAGTTTGTATTCCTTTGAGTAGTCTTAAGCTTTGTTATCGGAGGTAAGTTACCTGGAAACAGACTGACCCTTTAAGCTTTGCTTTCACAGTTTGGTAGGCAGGAGCAAAGCAGTGTGTGGTCCGGGCCTGATTTTGCTCTGGTGCCAGGAAGAGGTCTTTCTGAGTCCTTGTCTCCTGCCTCAGGAAGCACAAGGCTTTCTGGTCTGACTGATGGAAATGGTGCTGTTTGGGGATCTTTGGTTCCCTTTCCCTTGTGTTTCAGGAGGTCCCTTCTGCACACAACTACACTGATGAGTGTTCCCCCAAATGGACTGGGGGCTGGCTGTCGCTCTCAGGACCCTCTCTCCCTGCAACTCTTGTTGAAAACCCTGCCCCTCATCTCAGGAGGTCGGCCTCAAAGCCATGTTTCATATGGTTCGTTCATTGTCATTGTTTCAGACAGGAAGGTAAATCTGGTCCCCTGTCTGCTGAGCTGATTCAGACCAGCTAGGGCCCCCTGGTGGGAGTGACACAGGGCCAAGCCCACCTAGGCCACCGGATGCTGCCCAGCCCCAGAGGGTGTTGGGGAGTCCACCACAGTGCCCACCCCAAAATCTTTTTTTTTTTTAATTTTATTTTAGTTGCTGATGGACCTTTAATTAATTAATTAATTTTTATGTGGTGCTGAGAATCGAACCCAGTGCCTCACACATGCTAGGCAAGCGCTCTGCCACTGAGCCACAACCTCAGCCCCCAGAATCTTTTTTTGAAAGAAGTGATTTTTAGGAGTGCACACCCTGTGGGTGGCAGCTAAGATGGAGCGCTTGCAGCGTCCAAGCACATGGTGACTGTGCAGCGGAGCTCTCCACTGTGTCGTGTGGGAAGGGAGCGAGCTGCAGGCTTGTGGGCACTTGTGCATAACGAGCTGGGTGATAGTAAGGCAGTGGCTTCCTGAGGAGGACGAGTGAGAAGCAGGAGGTAGTGGGCAGACAGTGGACAGGGTGGGGAGAGCTCACTAATACCTTTATGATACTTGCTGGTTTTTTAACCACCTGAGGATATTACCTGTTTGAAAAATAAATACAAAGATTTAAAAAATGTTTTAAAGAATTCAGGGAGATAGAAAAAGCATTTATGATAAAATCAATTAAAGAAACATGAACTGATTATCATAACTCTGTAAAGTGCGTATATATTGTTTATAAGGAAAAATAAGAATTTTTGTGCTAGATTGGTGAAGTTTTTTATATTCTAGTGTTATAATAATGTGTATAAAATTGTTGAAATACTTGGAATAATAAATGAGTGAATAGAAATAATTGACAAGGACTACAATTAAATCTGTCTTGTTTCACCTCAGCAGAGGATGCTGCCCTAGGATGTGAACCCTGGACCCTAAACACCCAGCCAGCTCCTTTCACTGCAGAAGAATTCAAACATGTAGGGCTCACAACCGCCTCTCTGTCAGCCCACACACAGAGAGAAGAACAGGATTATGTGGACAGGTTCCGGAAAAAGATCCTCTCCTTGCCCTATAGCTGCTGTCTTCACCGCGAAAGCAGCAGCAAGGCCAGACGCTCCTGTGTTCAAGGTGGTTACATTAAAACACATATTCCACTTGTCCCTGAGCTGATAAAGCCATACAGGTGCCGCTGTCCCTCAGGGTTAGCTGGGATGGGCTCCAGGTCCCACCCTGGCAGGTCCCCACCTGAAAGGCACCTGAGTCCTAAGGCAGAGGGTTGCCCACACCTGCCACATTCTCATCTCTTAGTTACTGTAAAGCCTGAGACAATGTCAGTGGTTCTTTTACTGCATTGTTTAAGGAATACTGACAAAGATGGTGAGTCTGTACATATTCAGTACACATGCAGGTTTTTTTCTGATATTTTCCATCTGTGATTGGTTGACTCTATCAATGTGGACCCTGTGGATATGGAGGGCCAACTTCCAGAGAGATGGCGTGAGCTCTTGGGGTTGTGCTTGAAAGAGAGATGCTGAAGTAAATTCCCTTTTGTCAGTAATTTACTTAGGATCTTTATGAGATCTGAGCTATTGATTTTTATAAGAAACTGAAGAGATGGTAAAATAAGCTTATTTATTTTTTTAAAAAAACAAATTTGTAGTTGTTGGTGGACAGAATGCCTTTATTTTACTTGTTTCATTTTCACGTGGTGCTAAGGATCGAACCCAGTGCCTCACACGTGCTAGGCAAGTGCTCTGCCACTGAGCCACAGCCTCAACCCCAAGCTTATTTTATAGTAATAATTTTTACCCAGAATTTTGGTCATCTTTTTAGAGCTACTTTTTGCCGTCTCTGAAGTAGACATACTTAATATTGGCAAGTGTTCATTCCTTTATAATCTATTTACAATTACCTGTACATGCATTCTCTTCCTTCTTTCAGTTTAATTTTCCATAATATGCCTCCATCTTTATCCTTCCAGGAGATTTCACTTCCAAGCAGAGCAGGTTAGCAGGATGCAGAAAGGGGAAGCACAAGCGAACAAAGCCACCAGTGCCCTTGGGCAGTAGCAGCTCCAGTGACCGCTTCCGTTCCCAGGCTGGGGGACCTCTTCAGGATGTGCTGCCCTGGTGCCCTTCCACCCCGTCTTCTGCCTGCGCCTCGGGCCTGGGGTTCCCAGCTGCTGTGATGGTTCCCAGCCAGTCCTCTCACCTCCTTCCAGCTTTTCCCCTGCCAGCCTGGGCAGCTACGCCTGAATGTCCACCTAAGCCACCTGTGTCCAGTGGCCTGCAGCATCTGCCTGCTCTCCCTTCCCTGCACGTGGATACTTTGATGACCTTTTTCTTGCACGACCCCTGTATCTGTCCTCTGTGGTCACCATCATTCTCTCCATATCCATTCTTGGGAGCCACAGACTCTTCTGAAATTCCTCCCTCGGTATCAGCAATGACTCCAAACCTGGAACCACCTCCTTCAGTCAACAGCGGGAGAGTGGAGGAAAAATGGGAGATGCAAAAGGAAGAGCACCTGTTCATCAGTTCTCAGAGCAGCTCACCACTGCAGCTAGACCTACTCCATGAAGATGTGCCCGCGTCTCCTGAGCCTCCAGACGCAGTGAGAAGGGATGCTGGCCCCGAGGCCACAGACGTAAGTGATGCAGCTGTCAGCACACACCCACCGTCTGGCCTAGGCTCAACACTGATGTCCACTTAGTTGTCTCTTGTCTATGGCCAAGGCTAAGCCTTGCTCCATGTGGCCTGCAGTGGGCCTCTGACCCCATGGAATGTCCCTTGTCCTATTTTGGTCCTCATCTGACCTCGGCTAACCCTTGCTCCACAGAGCCTGCATGGGCCTCCTGACCCCATGTGGGGATCAGGACTGGTCCTCAGGTGCTTGATGAGATCTCTTTTGTAAAGGGCCATTTTTTCAAGTTTTCTTTGTGAACCAGGTTCCCTGCACCCTCTAAAATTTGATATCCAGGTTTTAAACTTAACGTGTTTATTGCCTATAAAAAGTATTTTCTTACAACTGAGGTTAGATCTGGGAAGATGGGAATAGGCCATATAATATGAATTGACATGCGTATGTGTAGGATACCAGGATTTATGCAAGAGGTAGGAGTCACCTTTTGTAATCAAAAAGCAGGCGGCTTTAGCCAGGTGCTGTGGTGTATACCTGTAATCCCAGAAGCTCAGGAGGCTGAGACAGGAAGGAGGCTGAGACTGGAGAATCACAAGTTCAAAGCCAGCCTCAGCAACAGCGAGGTGCTAAGCAACTCAATGAGACCCTGTCTCTAAATAAATTACAAAATAGGGCTGGGGATGTGGCTCAGTAGTTGAGTGCCCCTGAGTTCAATCTGAAATACCACTGACCACCCCCACCCCCACCCAAGAGAAGCAGGCAGCTTTAAATTTCATGTTTATACACATCATTTGGATCATTTTTCTTTAGCTTTTCAAATACTGTGCCTTGTTAAATTTATGTATTACCAAATTAAATTTTGGAATCTTGACATTCCTGTATTTTAGTGTAGAATCCAACAAGTGTGGATATGTACTTGTTTTTCTTTGGTCTTCCCTTCAAGGTATAATACCCTTCATTGAACGTATGTTCACAGTATGATGATCAGAATCGAGAATTTAGGCTCACCTATGGAGAGCCTGGCACCAGTGCACTGGCTAAAAATCTAAAGCAAGGCCCCGTGTCATTCTGACTGGAGTCTGGGCTAGGGAATAGGACATGGTTTAAACTGCACTGTGTCACTAGTTGGGGGTTAGCTCAGACAAGTTATTTAACCTTTCTTTGCCTTTGTTTTCTTATGAGGAAAGTAAAAAGATGGCTAGCTCAGAGCCTATTCCAAGGATCATATGACGTGTTGAGCACGTTCCTCTGGGGAACCTGGGACTTCCTTCCGCCTGCTGCTATATGCCTACAGTTTGCACAGTGCTTGGAACAAATGAAATGTTCAATATGCGTATTTACCGAACGACAGAGACAAAAGAGCACACTTGAGTGATGCTTGGAGTGCTTTAGGTGCTCCCTAAGCAGTGACACTTTCCCTGTTACACAGAGGAACTTTGACACGTCCTTAGGGACAGGCTCGTCTTCACCTCCTAGCGTGAAGCTGAAGACCTGCCCGTCATGGGATGCTTAGAATGTTAACATGTGTCTTCTCCTGTCCCTCCTCTCCAGCACTGTGTTTCAGGTGGCAGTGGCAGCAGGAGCAGTTCTGCTGCTGGTGACCTCTCCCCAGCCCCACCCCACAAGGTGTCTCCATCTGGAGCTGGTTCTGCAGCCTCAGGTAGTGGATCTGGGAAACCGCTTCTTCAGACTCTGTTGTCCAGAGGTTGCTGTGTTGAGGGCCATCTGATTGAGGCACTGGTGTAAAGATAAAGTCCCTCCACCTTTTTTTTAATAGGCTTTCTTGGAGTATATTTACATACAATAAAATTGACCAGTTTTAATTACACAAAACAAGAATTCTAACAGATTTGTACACTTGTAAACCACTTCTACAATCACCAGAACCTTTCTATCACTCTAGAAAGTTCTTCTGTGACTCTCCAGACATTTCCAGTCCTGGGTTTGCCACTTTAATTTTGCTTTTGCTCTAATTTTGCACATTGGATTAGACAGCATGCAGCTGTTCATGTTAGGCTTCTCTGAGAATGAGGCGGTTGAGATCCATCCTGGTGTGTGGGAAGTTCATGTATCCATTCGCCAGAGGAAGTTTGTTGGGTCACTTCTGCTCTGGGGCTGGGATCAGTAATGCCACTGTGAGTTCTTCCGTGGGCATATGCTTAAATTTTCCTTGGGTAAATACCTGGGAGTGGAACTGAGGCCTGTGGCAAGGGTATGGTCAGCTTGGTTAGAAACTGCCCAACTGCTTCCAGAGCAGATGTGTCCGGGTCGCCTGCTGGGTGGGTGGTGAGGAGCAGCTGGCCACCACAGACCTGGAAGTCAGTCTTTTCATCTGTTGTTGATTTTTTCAGGAAGCAGTGGTAGCTGCATCTTCTTCACTAGTACTGATTATTCTTCTGAAAGCTCTGAAAATGGGCAACAATCTCAGGATACACAGAAAACAAACGCCTTTCACAGTTTAGCTGAGGATTCCATCTGGAAAATGATAGCACAAACTCCTGAGTGTGTTCTGATGACGTATCAGGTGCCAGAGAGGTAAGAAAGCATTCTAAAAGACATTCTATGTTGTTATGGCTTCTAGTGTTATAAATATAACATAACCATAAAATTATTTTAAAATGTTTTATACATACCCTTCAGATTTATTCATTTGAAGTCAAGCAAGAAATGACTTCCTAAAGCAAGGGTTACAGTGGTTGTGCGGCACATACACAGACCCAGACTGAACAAACGTGTGTCTCATCCTGAGACAAGAAAACAGCTGAGGTTGTAGCTCAGTGGTTGAGCGCTTACCTCACATGCTTGAGGCACTGGGTTTGATCCTCAGCACCATATAAAATAAATAAATAAAAACAAAGATATTGTGTCCATCTACAACTAAAAAAAAAAAAAAGAAGGGCTCCACGTTCCAAGACAGTACACGAGGTGAGGAACTTTACACTTTAGACGCTAAAAGACAAGGAGAGCAAAGGGAAGCCCATTTCTTCCATGTGCTTCATTGAAACATCGCGCAGTTGTTTTCCATTGAGAAGAAAAGGCCTGCTACCAGCCTGGCTGGGAAATGTTCTGCACTGTTGTCCACGTGTGCATCGTGTATTAACCAGACAGTGAAAGTGTCTCACCCACCAAAGAGAACAGAACCCTGTACCTTATTCAGGACTGTGAAGATGTCGTTGTTTGTTTCCAGGGTTAAGGAAGTTGTGCTAAAAGAAGATCTAGAAAAACTGGAAAGCCTAAGACAGCAACAGCCCCAGTTTTCTCCTGGGCAGAAGGAAGAGCTAGCCAAGGTGCATCCTTGGATTCAAAGCCAGACTGTCCCTCGAGGAATGCATGTCCAAGTAAGCCCAGTCGCATAACCATCACATAGACGTGTTTTGCATTGGGAAGTGTTCTTAATGTAGGTGAGCTTTTTCATGATCCCACTGAGATTTGTAATCCTCCCAATTGACAGAGGTGCTATTAAGGTTTGTAGACGTTAAATAATAATATAAGGTTATGCAGTTCTTTGAATTTTGAACTCAGGTCTTTTTGACACTAATTTTTTTTCTTTCACCAGTTGGACTATTTGGGGGCAATAAAGATAATATTTGCTTTGATGTATGATGAGGGAGGAGAGAGGTGGAAGAGACATACATTTCACATATACATGCATGTTTGAAAAGAGTTAAAATTGTGGGCTGGAGATACAGCTCAGTTGGTAGAGTGCTTGCCTTGCATGCACAAGGCCCTGGGTTCAATCCCCAGCACCACACAAAAAAAAAAAGTTGCAGAAGATCCACACTTGAGGTGGTATTCACAGCCAGCAGGAAACTTGGTGGGGCCCACATGGGCTTTGCCATCATGAGGCCGTAGAATGTTCGTGAACAGCTTTAGCAGTGAAGACTTGATCCACCACTGTTCCTACCGGTGGTGCACCGTAGTAATGGAAGTGACCATTGCATGGTAATAAGGCCTTTCCCCAGGTCTCAACATGGGGAGGTGGAGGCATCAGGTTAGAAATTACTTTTAGAAAAGTAGTATATGAAGGCTCGTGAAGTAAGCAGGTCACTAAAATCCTCCCCTCTCACTCTTTTTAACTTAGTACTTTTTAATCTGTTAAAGTATACATGATACATGTAGCATAAAATTTACCTTCCTATTTTAAAGTGCACAGTTCAGAGGTATTGAGTACATTCATATTATACATCCTTTAGCACCATCCAGCTCCTGAACTCTTTATCTTACAAAAGTGAAACTGCTCAGAAACAAGGAACTGAGCATCTCTCCTCCTGCCTCTCCTCCCACCTCCTGGGCAGTCCTCCCGCTGTCCACCTGTGGGCCTGGCTGCAGAGTACTTCAGTACCTCGTGCAGATGCAGCACACACTCTCTTTCCGACTGGCTTATTTGTAGACACACGTGCTCTCTCTTGGTAGCTGTTGTGTGGCCTGTCTGTCCCTCCTCTCACTGTCAGCCTGTGTCCAGAGCTAACGGGACTCTCTTGTGGACAGCAAATGGTCAGATCAACGTGTTCACACCCTTTATTCCAGCCTCTGCCTTCGGAGTGGAAAGTCGGGCCCTTTACGTCTAAGGGACCGCTGGTCAGAGGCGCACGGTGCCCTCTTGCTGCTTATTGTCATTGACCCTTGTTTTTTCATTGTTGTCTTCTGTTGTATTAGGTTTATTTATTTATTTTTTGCAATGAAAATTTTAATTCCCTGCTCATTTTCTTTTGTGTATATTCTGTAATTATTTTGTTTGTGGTAACCATGAGGGTCATATTTAATATCCCAATGTTATATCACTCGAGTTTGAATTATTCCAGCTTAACTTCAATAACATTAAAAAAACAAAAAAACCTGAGCTGAGTCAGGGTGGTGCATGCCTATGATCTAGCAGCTCAGGAGGCTGAGGCAGGAGGATTGTGAGTTCAAGGTCTGCCTCAACAACTTAGCAAGGCCCTAAGCAACTTAGCAGGACCCTGTTTCTACATAAAGTACAAAAAAAGGGCTGGAGACGTGGCTCGGTGGCTAAGTGCTCCTGGGTTCAATCCCTGGTACCAAAAACCAACCAGCGAACAAAAACCACTTCTATAGAGCTCCACCTCTATCTCCTTTCAGCTACTGATGTTACAAAATTAGATTTTGTTTGTTTGGTACTAGAGATTGAATCCAGGGTGCTCTACCTCTGAGCTACATCCCCAGACCTTTGTTTGTATTTTATTTAGAAACAAGGTCCTGCTGAGTTGCATAGGACCTTGCTAAGTTGTGCGGGTGACCTTGAACTTGGCAAACCTTCTGCCTAAGCCTCCCATTGCTAGGATTATAGGTATGCACCACCGTGCCCAGCACAAAGTTAGATCTTGATATATTGTATGTCCCAAAACAAAACTAATAACTGTTTTTATTCATTAATCTCTTAAATGATGTAGAAAATAAAATATGTAATTACAAACTAAAGTTACCATAATATTAGCTTTGAGACTAGCTTTCTTTAAATGTATTAGTCTTTTAAATCATATAGAAAACAAAAAGTTACATGTCATTATTAGAATAATAGTAGCTTTTATAATTACCCCCATATTTTTCTTTACTGAGAACTTTTATTTTTTTCCTCTGGCTTTGAATTATTGTCTGTTGTCCTTTCATTTCAACCTTTAACATTTCTAATTCCTAATTTCTTCCTCACTTTTTTCCCTCCTTGTACCAGGAATTGAACCCAGGGGCACGTCTTTACCACTGAGCTACATCCCCAACTCTTTTTATTTTTTATTTTGAAACAGGGTCTTACTAAGTTGCTGAGGCTGGGCTTAAACTTGCAATCCTCTTGCCTCAGCCTCCTGAGTAGCTGGGACTACAAGCGTGTACCACCATGCCCAACTCTCCCTCTTTTTTTTTTTTTTGGTGGTGTTAAGGATCGAACCCAGGGTCTTGTGCATACAAAGCAAACACTCTACCAACTGAGCCCTCTCCCTCACTTTTGAAGGAGTTTTGCCAGATATGGGATTCTTGATTGACAGTTTGGGTTTTCTTAAAGTACTCTAGATATATTGGCTCAGTGTTCCTGGCCTCCGTAATATCTGATGGGACCTCTGCCTGTAGCCTCACCGTTGTACCTGGTGAATCCTTCCTTGCTGCCTTTGAGATGCTCTTTCTTGAACCTTAAACTGATTGTAATGGATCTCAGGGTGGGTATCTCAGGTTATCCTTCCTGGAGTTGATTGAGAGCTTCTTGGACATGTACGTTCATATCTTTCACTAAATTTGGAAAGTTCTCAGCCGTTTTCCTTCACACCCCCCTGTCCTGCTCCGTGCTTGCTTCTCTCTTGATGGTCCCACGGGCACTTCAGGCCCTGTTCACTTCCCTTCTGTCTTTCCTTTCTGTTCCTCAGCTTGACAGTTCGACTGTCTTCACATTCTTAGTTCCTTCTTCTGCCTTCCATGTCTGCCTTTGAGTCCCTCTAGGGAATTTTTCATTTGTTTTGTCTTTCTCAGGTACAGAGTTTCTTTTTGATTTTATTTTATGTTTTCTTTTTTTAAAACTATTTTTGGTTGTAGATGGACACCTACCTTTATTTTGTTTGTTTATTTTTATGTGGTGCTGAGGGTGGAACCCAGTGCTCTACCGCTGAGCCCCAGCCCCTCATTACATATTTCCTATTGCTTTATTGATATTTCTGTTTTGTTCATACATTGTCTTGGTTTCTTCCATGTCTTCCTTGAGTTCTTGAAGCATCTCTGAGATGGTTGCTGTGAAGCCCTTGTCTAGTAAGCCAGCCATCTGCTCCTCCTCGGGAGCCCTTGCTCTCGGCTCCTTCTTCCTGAGTGGGCAGTGCTTTCCTGTCTTTGGGCCTGCAGCGGTGGTTGAACTAGACCTTGGGACCTGGTTGTTTGGTAGACTCCTGCTCCGTCCCTGGAGCTTGCTGCTTTTGGCTTTTCTCACTGGTTGTCATGACCATATCTGCTGGAGGGCAGCAGGAGGCACAGACCTCAGGACTTCCCAGACCGTTGTTAGGTCTGCACTTCTCCCCAGATGTGCATGGAGACTCTCCAATTCCCCACATAAGTGGTTGCATTTGAATGTCCTAGACTTTAAATTTCTGCCTCCCAAAGTGGGGGGAGGGGTAGGAGTGGGTAGAAAAAAAAGAAAAGGGCATTGGCCCTTTAAATTCCTTGAGAGTTGCTTCAGCTGGTGGGGCAGGAGCTTGCAACAGTAGAGGGGAAGGTGTCTTGATGGCTGCCCACCTGAGTGTCTACACCACCAAGACTAGCAGCAGCCAGCAGCCAGAGCACAGGTCCCAGTTGTCGGAGGATGGAGTCCTTATTGTCCACTCTGATTCCCATGAGCTGCATGCACGCTGCTCCAGAAATACATGCATGTCCACTGGGTAGCCCGTGCTCTTGTTGCAGCTGAATTTGACTGAAACCAACCACAGTTTACCATTGAGACCTTCCCCTGGAAGTTGTAGCCTTCAAATAGACTCCCCCTGGAAGAGTACGTGAAGAATGAGCTTCCAAAGAATTTAAGCTAACGTATCTAAACAGTTTCTGTCATTTACATTCTTATAATTACAAAAATGGACCATATTAGGTACTTTCGGACATGAATAAGTTGAGGAGTTAGAAATGATGTTGTTGGCCAGCCCTGTGCTGATTCTAAACCCTCGGAGGGCACAGACGTTGCGTAACAGGCCTGCCTGTGTTCTCTTTTGAGAGCTGCGCCACCTGTGAAGACAGAGGTTCAGCTGGTGACACCGCAGAGGCCCCTGGGCCGCATCCAGGAGAAGACAGCAGCTGAGCCACCATGAGGATGTCCTTGCACCAGCTTTCCAGGGCACATGTGACAGACCTCCCTATGTGTCTCTAAAGCTCGACTCACAAGTGATCACGAAGTCATCATCAACATAAGACTTCCCACCGTGCTTTTTTAACAGACGTCATTTTTCTGAAGCAGAAGCAGCATTGTATATCGAATCTTCTCTTTGTTCCTGATGTGTTAAAACTGCCAATTAGACTCCTTTTCTAGTTTAGCTGCCTTCTTCTAGAGAGATTGGATTGCCTTTAAGAGGTAGGTGTATGGTAAAATTTTATTTCAAATATCACCCAAAATAAATTATGATTAGAAGTACAGCTAAAATGAGCCCACAGCTGAGCCTCTCTGGTCTGTCTGTTGCTACCTGAGTCGTTCTCCCTGGTGGAGTGCGAGGAGCAGCACACCCCTGGGCGTGTGCCTCCGTGATGGTCTCCGCAGCGTGGTGCTCCCCTGTGACTCAGAGAGGACATCCCAGTTTCCTGCCACCCATTAAAGTCTATTGTCCACTAGTAAATCAGGAAATAACTATTTTTAAGGCTGGATTTTTACTTTCATTCTTACAAATGCATTTTTACTTTTTTTTTTTTTATAACCTGTCACTAAAAGGCTTTTCTAAAAAGAATCCGTCAATTTATTAAGGGGCTTATTCTTTGGAGAACTTTTAGCAATTATAAATGTAGTTAAAACAAAAGAGCTGTTTACTCAACCAATAGTGTTTTTCTTTTTAAGATTTTTTGATTTTAAAATAATGATTGTAAAAAGTGGACAAAAGTTCTATAAGTTAATATTATTCTTATTGCATATGTGTTTAACCATTAACTTTTGCTTTCCACTGAATTTACACAAAGATGGCTTTCTGTGCTGAGCAGAGGTCTGATTGGCACTGCCTTTTGTTTGCCCTTGAACAGGGTAAGTGTTCTGATACCCAGTGAGAAACCCCTGGGGAGCTCGGCGACCCCAGCCTCCCCAGCCCTCAGGGACTGCAGTCCTCAGGAGTCATTGATTTCTGTGTCACTTGCCGAAGAGTCTCAAGAAGTGAGTGTTGACTTGACAGATTGGCTCACTCCGGTGCTCTTTATAGAGAAGTCATGGTTCCTTCTCAGACTTAGAATGATATGCGTGATCCACACCCATGCAGCTCAGAAAAGGAAATAGAAGATGAAGGTCACAGTGACCTTGTATTTTTATATAACTTACAACAAACTTATTTTTCTTTTCTTTGTTTTGTTTTTTGTTTGTTTTAGGAAAAGACTTCTTTCTCCTTTGAAGTTTCATAACTTTTTCTAAATGCATCCTCATAATGATTAGGCAAATTGACCTTTTTGTTTGTGGAATAGATGGACCCTGATTCTCCAATCCTGTAGCTCAGATTTTCTCCCAAAGTAGTGGGTTCTGGATTCAGTCGTCAGGTATCAAAAATCAGTTCCAAATGCTGCCTTTGACATTTCTTGAAATTTTCTAGTATCAAGCATTCGCATACAAATATTGCTGTTTTATGAAGAGAGAACACTCATATTCTATTCCATCTTGATAGTTAAATGATTTCTGAGGTCTTTGTGTGTTGATCCAGTTGTTCTGGTATTTTTTTCCCCTTGGTAAAAAAATCAGATTAAAAAATTAGCCTGTCCACTGACAACTTTCTAGAGTAATGAAGTTCTTAGTTTGTGTAGTCAAAGTTGGCATTTGGACCTATCAGGGTCATTCTGCCTTTATGTGTGCGTACTTTAAACTCTGTGTTCTGTGCCAATGCAAGGCTTCTTTGTGCTGTTTTGGATGTTCGCTTGTTAGAATCACCTGTTTCTCTCCTTCGTACACATTCTGTGTAGTCACATGATGCTAGGCTGGATCTGACGTGGTGCTGTTGAGGACAGGTCTGTAGGAGCACTCTCAGGCCTCTTCTCTTGATAAGAAGATTGTTCAGTGCATGTAGAGGTTGTCACACCGCGAGATGCAAGGGGATTCACGGTGGCCTCTGCTCCCCCCCAGGGGTCTGGTCTCACCCAGTTGAAGCTTGGTTGTTCAAGTTTATTATCAGCTTTTTGTATTAATGACTGTAGGAACTGGTGATAAAAGTGTATTTTATAGGCTTCCATGTTTACATAAATACTACCCAAAAAGCTTTATTTTCTTGGGTCAGAGGCCAAAATTTATGAAAAACAAAATGCTGTACAAAGGGAATAGTTTTGCAATTACACAAAACTTCATTATTCATAAAGTAAATTTAATCCAACTTGAAATTTTGTTTCAACTGAATTTATAATTATGTGATTTACTGGTTTTTAATGGCTATTAATATTTTATTTGGGTATCTTTTTTAAGTAAAATAATAAACTATACATGTGAAACCTGTGGGTCCCTAGCAGTGCTATGTGGCAAGCCCTGGTCTCAAGTGGGTTTTGCGTCATGAGAGGCGCTTCTCCTGGAGGCACTGGGTTGCCATTGCAGCGCATGTGGGCTAGTGGTGACAGGCGTGGCTCAGTCCCTTTCCCCAGCACATTGGCTCATTTAATCCTTGCTCCAGCATTGTGAAGAATTTATTGGGTTCCGTGTGTGTGTGTGTGTGTGTGTGTAGTAATTTTCATGCCACTTTAATGAAACCCAGTTAGCATATTACTCTTTCATATTCCACAGGGTGAACCTGTGTTTTACAAAGACTGTAACTTGGGCTGGGGATGTGGCTCAAGCGGTAGCGCGCTCGCCTGGCATGCGTGCGGCCCGGGTTCGATCCTCAGCACCACATACAAACAAAGATGTTGTGTCCGCTGAAAACTAAAAAATAAATGTTAAAAAATTATTCTCTCTCTCTCTCTCTCTCTCTCTCTCTCTCTCTTAAAAAATTAAAAAAAAAAAAAACAAAGACTGTAACTTAGCAGCAATAAAATCTAGAAATTAAAATATGGAACAAGAGCCTGAAGTCAACAGGTCTTTTAATAATACCCTTTTTGAATCCCTGCCACCTCTCTGTGGCAACAGTGACCACAGCAGGAAGGAAAGGGCCTTAGTGTGGGTCAACAGCTCCTGGTCTCAGCTTCCCCGGAATAAGCCTTGTCGTCCCTGTTATGGAAGACACTGTGGCAAGGGAGCAGATAGCCTGGTGGAGGACACAGCTGGTACGTGAAGCGAGTTAGGGTCTGAATTTCATGATCTGACTGGGAGCTGTAGGAATAATCTCCCGATATTACCATGAGTGAGGGATTTTGGAATCACTACAAGGGAATTCTTCCGTGAGGCTCTTTCTGGTGTCATGGTGCGAGCTGGCATGAGCTCCCTCAGCTCTCAGAGGCCCCGCGTGTCCCATGGCTGTGCCTGGTGTGGGCATGCATCTGAGATCAAGTACCCTCTCCTCACTAACATCCTTCTCTGCAGATGTTCTTTTTTTTTTAATACCTTTATTTTATTTCTTTATTTTTATGTGGTGCTGAGGATTGAACCCAAGGCCTCGCATGTGCTAGGCAAGCGCTCTACCGCTGAGCCACAACCCCAGCCCTCCCTACAGATGTTCTTGATGTCTTAAACCAGGAGAGCTTTATCCAGCTGCACTCTAAGAGATTTGTGATGGCTGCTGATAAGTGCACATCACCTGCTTCCAAGTGCCTGGTGCAGCCTGTGCTGCGAGGGAGGGGGATGGACAGCCCCTGTGGTCCCCTCTGGACAGTCTGCAGAGCCCTTGGTGCTCACCCTAGTCATTCTGACCACATCACTGTGGAGGTGCTGGTGACGTGGAGTAGATTTACACACGTGTGGTTTCTAAAGATTAGTAAACAGGGCTCTTTCTTCTGTTCTGCAATCTTAAATCCTGCCATAGCCTTTTCTCTCAATAAGAAACTAAGGTATTTCCCCGAGAATACATGAACTGTGGTTCTAGAGCTCCGAGGAGCGCAGTTCCAGCAGGTGTCTGTGTGAATGTCTTGGCTGTTCGGGGAGCAGCGAGGCCAAGCCCAGGAACCTCCTGGTGGGAGCCCATCCTGGGTTCTGCCTGGAGGTGTCACTCACTCTAGAGACCAGCCGTTTACGTGGTCATTTTTAAGGGTGAGAGGACACCAGCTGCTGTTTAAATGGTCTGTAGTTGAATGATTTTGATGAAATTTCACCTTTATGGATTTTTCTTCTTAGTATTTGTTTCTATTTATTTATTATCTTTACTTTAAATTTCCAAGAAATTAGGACTAAATTGAAGGTAAGAAAAATGACAGATTCCAGGACATGCTTACAAGTGAACTAGCCACTCGTGATCTTGTGGACTAGAGCGTGTTTCCCAAGGGTGAACTGGGTGGTGGCCTCGTTTTTCTTCAGTGCTTCTGGTCAGGTGTCCTGTGTCCGACTGTCCACACTGAGCCGGGTCCCTCTCGCCTCAGACGCAGTACTTCCAGAAACACTCCAGGGGGGGCCCGTGCTGCTTGTGCTGTTTCCTGGGTCTGGCCAAGAGCTGACTCAGAAAAACGTTAGGACCCTCTTCAGGGAAAGCCTGAAACCAGAACAATCCAGAACAGCGTCAACCCTCAGTGCAAGAGGAAGGAGCCTTGGCCGAGCCCCCTGGATTCTGGCCTCCCTCCGGCTCCTCGTCCCAGGCCTCCAGTCTCCCCTCCTGTGGTTGCTGTGAAGTTTTCTAAGCCCTTGTTGGCCTAGTCCTGTGTAAGTTCTCTCTTAGTGACATGTTCTGCACATATATTGTTCTCTGTGTATCAAATCCTGGTCGTAAAATTTTCTCTTTATTCTGTTTTTTTTTTCCCTAGAATTTAACAAACACAGCTACTTATCACCTGTGTGGTTTTAATCGTGAATCATAACCCTGTTCAGGAGAACGTGAACATGGGAATGGTGACTTGTAATTAGCCACATATAGAAGCCAGGGCGTCCCCTTCTGGGTAGCTTCTCCCTCTGGGACTGCAGGTGGTATGTGGTGTGTGCTGTCTGCAGGATCTAATGTGTCCACCTTGTACTTTTGCTGGAATGTTAAGGGGCATTATAGCCAAAGAGGTGCCTCTGGTCAGAATGGGAAGTGGTTGGTTAGTGTTAAATGAGGCTCTTGAGCTAGTGACCTTCTGGGGGCCTTCAGACGCTGCGGTACATGCACTGCCAGGAAGGGAGAGTGGGAACCCTGGGCAGCCGAGGCCAGGCGCAGGAGGCGCACTCAGGAGACCCCTCAGCAACATCAAGAGCTTTCTGGGGTTGATGATGATTGCGTAGACTTTTCTTCTAGCTTGTCAGGTCCTCTGCGCGCTGTGCACCATTTCTAACCAAGGGTTTTGCCATCCTCGTTCCCTATTCCAGCCCTCTCCACCAAAGCGACTTTCTCGAGACTGCTCTCTGCTCCGTCCTGCACCCCACAACTGTGGACACAGCATTCCTCCCTTGAGATGGAGGTGCCGAGCTCCCAGGGCTGTCAGGTGTGGGGGGGGAGCTCATTGAGGTAGGGGGATGACTCGTGGGTTTTATTTTATTTTGAGGGGGTATCAGGGATTGAACTAAGGGCCCTCAACCACTGAGCCATACCCCCAGCCCTATTTTGTACTTTATTTAGAGACAGGGTCTCACTGAGTTGCTTAGCTCCTCGCCGTTGCTGAGGCTGGCTTTGAACTGGCGATCCTCCTGCCTCAGCTTCCTAAGCCGCTGGGATTTACAGGCGTGTGCCACTACACGCTGCTGACTTGGCGGTTCTTGCAAGCTCCCAGGTGATGCAGTGCTTCTGGCGGGAGTCAAGAAGACGGTACCGTCTTCTTGACTGTACAGTGACCAGCACACTTGAGAGCAAGGACCTTGTCTGGTTTTCTTATTTGTTTAGTTGGTTGGTTTTTGTTGTTGTTTTTGTTTTGCTTTAAATTCTTACAACTTATTTAACTTACCCTAAACAGACACTGGTGAGTCCTTGTCACATTCAGATTTTTTTATGAATAATGGTTTGGACAAGTTAATGCTTCTACAACACTGGCCAATTACTTTAAGGTGCAATTTTTACAAGAACACTAGCAGTTCCTGAACACTAGTTCCTTCTAGTCCTGTGAAATCAGGACTAGAAGTCTCCCCTTTCATTCCTACCTCTTGTAAGCAGAGATACTTACCTTTTTCGGATGGCTTCTTGGGTTGGAAATGTTCATAGTAGGATCTGGAAAACAGTTTTGAAACCAGTTCATCAGATCTGCTGTGCCTAGTGTGTGCTTACTTTAGAACACATAAAATAGTGTATGATGAGTCACATCTCCTCCCAATCCCTCATGCTGCAGCAGGGTTCACTTTTGAATACAGAGAGGGGTCCTTACCTCTGGGGTTCACAGAGGCCTTGCAAAAATGCTTAACAGTTCAATATTTGATTTTTTTAAAAATTAATAAAAGCTGAACTACCATCTGCTAAATAACGCAGTGAAAGGCTCCATCTTGTTTCTGGAATGTCCTGAGCATGGCGTCCGTGCTGGGGGAGACACTAGCCATGGACAGGAGTCAGAGCTGGCGTTTGTTCTCTGAGCATTTCACTTGCATTTTTTCACTGACTTTTCAAAACACCTCCAGAGGTGGGTGTTTGTCATTTCTGTTTACTGATGAAGAGCTGGGTTACAAAAAGATTCAAACCCTGGGAAACCAGGATTTAAAATTGCACTCGTTGGAAACAAAATCACCACTGCCCCCCACCCCCCATCCACACAGAAAGAGAGGCTCAGGGTGCCTTGCACCCCTGGAGCTGGGTGGTGAGGACCGCAGGTTGCAGTGGGAGTCCGGGCCAAGAGGGGAGAGCGCTGGGTCACTAGTTTTGCTGTTCCATCTGGTGCGCCTTTATGCTCCCGCACAGGGTTTCCCCTCGTCTGAGGACAGAGGGTGAATTCAGTAGCCATGAAACCAAGCCCTCTGTAAGCAGGGACTCAGCTGACCTGCTTCCCAGAGCCCGTCGCCTCTCTCCGCA